>NC_041381.1:588402166-588468317 GCF_002162155.2 Triticum dicoccoides
CCAACTAGCCAATAATATTCCCCAAACCCCCTCCCCCTCCCGTCCCCCTCCACTCCATTCGCTCCGCCAAAGCCGCCCTCCCCGTCGCGCCGATACGTCAGCGCCGCAGTTCGTTGAGGGGACGCACGGCGATCCTCACGCTCCCACAGTATGCTCTCGTAGACTGTCGTCATGTAGCCGCGCCACCATCGCTGGGTACGTTCTTGTGGAGGCGCATGGCAGTCAGCGCCGCCACCGCTGGCGATGTTCGTGTGGAGACGCACAACTGTCAGCTTCTCCCACGGTACGCGCATTCTAGACTGAGGCCCCGTGCATGTCGGTGTAGCGCTGAATGTTAGCTGATAGACGCTATTAATCTCACTGTTTGCCGAAGTAGTTTATAGTCAATATGCTCTGCTTAAGAAGCTTCCTTGCCCTGTTCTGCACTCAATCTGCTTAGCTAAGATGGCATGCCAAGGCCGATTATTTGCTAAAATATCCTGAAATATATTTATTGTGACGTAGATTGCCATGGTCTAGTAGCCAATCTATTAGGTGAAATAGCTCTACACCGTTTTATACTCGATCTTTGTTGCTGCGATGGCCTTCGATAGTTCGATGGCTGTGTGCTTGGCCTCATTGACTGCTGAAACAGCCTGCCATAATTTAGCACTCAAATTTGTTTGCTGAATTAGCTTTACATATATTTCGTTACTTAGATCTGCTCGTCCAAATATCTTGCCATAGCTTTAGACATCGAACTAGGTATTTTTTCTGGACTTCATAAAAAAGCATATATGTTTGTCCTGTAATATCTAGTAGAAGAACTAATTTGTATGTCTAACAGATGGACATGACTTGGATAACTTCTGCTCGAAGATTCTCCACTACATATGTCGAGGGGGAGGAAACTTCATGAACTTTATCAGAGCTGAATACGGTGGTCCGAAATCAGATGTGCTCTGCCCATGTAGCAGTTGTATGAATTCAGTTACAAGACCCCAGTCAACTGTGCAAAATCATCTACACTTGTATGGGATGTCGGTCACATATACTGTTGGGGAACGTTGCAGAAAATTAAAAAATTTCCTACGGTTTCACCAAGATCCATCTATGAGTTCATCTAAGCAACGAGTCAAGGGAGTGAGTTTGCATCTACATACCACTTGTAGATCGCGTACGGAAGCGTTCGAGGGAACGGTGATGATGGAGTCGTACTCGTCGTGATTCAGATCACCGATGACCAAGTGCTGAACGGACAGCACCTCCGCGTTCAACACACGTACGGTACGGGCGACGTCTCCTCCTTCTTGATCCAGCAAGGGGGAAGGAGAGGTTGAGGAAGAAGGCTCCAGCTTCAGCACGACGGCGTGATGATGGTGGAGAGGCAGTACTCCGACAGGGCTTCGCCAAGCACACAACGGAGGAGGAGAGGTGTTGGGGAGGGGAGGGGTTGCGCCTTGGCTTGGGTGTTCAGCCCTCCCCTCACCCCTCTATTTATAGGGGAAGGGGCAAGGGGGGCCGGCCCCTCTAGATGGGATCTAGAGGGGGGGCGGCGGCCAGGGAGGGGGGACTTGCCCCCCAAGCAAAGGGGGCGCCCCCTCTAGGGTTCCCCCCCAACCCTAGGCGCATGGGCCCAAGGGGGGGGCGCGCCCAGCCCTCCAGGGGCTGGCTCCTGCCCCACGCGACCCATGTGCCCCCCCCGGGAGGGGTGGCCCCTCCTGGTGGACCCCCGGAACCCTTCCGGTGGCCCCGGTACAATACCGATAAGCCCCCGAAACCTTTCGGTGTCCGCATGACAACTTCCCATATATAAATCTTTACCTCCGGACCATTCCGGAACTCCTCGTGACGTCCGGGATCTCATCCGGGACTCCGAACAACTTTCGGTAATCACATACAAGTCTTCCTAATAACCCTAGCGTCACCGAACCTTAAGTGTGTAGACCCTACGGGTTCGGGAGACACGCAGACATGACCGAGACGGCTCTCTGGTCAATAACCAACAGCGGGATCTGGATACCCATGTTGGCTCCCACATGCTCCTCGATGATGTCATCGGATGAACCACGATGTCGAGGATTCAAGCAACCCCGTATACTACTCCCTTTGTCAAACGGTACGTTACAAGCCCGAGACTCGATCGTCGGTATCCCAATACCTCGTTCAGTCTCGTTACCGGCAAGTCACTTTACTCGTACCGTAATGCATGATCCCGTGACCAAACACTTGGTCACTTTGAGCTCATTATGATGATGCACTACCGAGTGGGCCCAGTGATACCTCTCCGTCATACGGAGTGACAAATCCCAGTCTCGATCCGTGTCAACCCAATAGACACTTTTGGAGATACCTGTAATGCACCTTTATAGTCACCCAGTTATGTTGTGACGTTTGGTACACCCAAAGCACTCCTACGGTATCTGGGAGTTACACGATCTCATGGTCTAAGGAAGAGATACTTGACATTGGAAAAGGTCTAGCAAAACGAACTACACGATCTTGTGCTATGCTTAGGATTGGGTCTTGTCCATCACATCATTCTCCTAATGATGTGATCCCGTTGTCAACAACATCTAATGTCCATAGTCAGGAAACCATGACTATCTGTTGACCAACGAGCTAGTCAACTAGAGGCTCACTAGGGACGTATTGTGGTCTATGTATTCACACATGTATTACGATTTCCGGATAATACAATTATAGCATGAATAAAAGACAATTATCACGAACAAGGAAATATAATAATAATGCTTTTATTATTGCCTCTAGGGCATATTTCCAAGAGTCTCCCACTTGCACTAGAGTCAATAATCTAGTTACATTGTGATGAATCGAACACCCATAGAGTTCTGGTGTTGATCATGTTTTGATCACGAGAGAGGTTTAGTCAACGGATCTGCGACATTCAGATCCGTATGTACTTTGCAAATATCTATGTCTCCATCTTGAACATTTTCACGGATGGAGTTAAAACGATGCTTGATGTGCCTGGTCTTCTTGTGAAACCTGGGCTCCTTGGCAAGGGCAATAGCTCCAGTGTTGTCACAGAAGAGTTTGATCGGCCCCGACGCATTGGGTATGACTCCTAGGTCGGTGATGAACTCCTTCACCCAAATTGCTTCATGTGCTGCCTCCGAGGCTGCCATGTACTCCGCTTCACATGTAGATCCCGCCACGACGCTCTGCTTGCAGCTGCACCAGCTTACTGCTCCACCATTCAACATATACACGTATCCGGTTTGTGACTTAGAGTCATCCAGATCTGTGTCAAAGCTAGCATCCACGTAACCCTTTACGACGAGCTCTTCGTCACCTCCATAAATGAGAAACATGTCCTTCGTCCTTTTCAGGTACTTTAGGATATTCTTGACCGCTGTCCAGTGTTCCTTGCCAGGATTACTTTGGTACCTACCTACCAAACTTACGGCAAGGTTTACATCAGGTCTGGTACACAGCATGGCATACATAATAGATCCTATGGCTGAAGCATAGGGGATGACACTCATCTCTTCTTTATCTTTTGCCGTGGTCGGGCATTGAGCCGAGCTTAATCTCACACCTTGCAATACAGGCAAGAACCCCCTCTTGGACTGATCCATTTTGAACTTCTTCAAAATCTTATCAAGGTATGTGCTTTGTGAAAGACCTATGAGGCGTCTCGATCTATCTCTATAGATCTTGATGCCTAATATATAAGCAGCTTCTCCAAGGTCCTTCATTGAAAAACACTTATTCAAGTAGGCCTTAATGCTGTCCAAAAGTTCTATATCATTTCCCATCAAAAGTATGTCATCTACATATAAAATGAGAAATGCTATAGAGCTCCCACTCACTTTCTTGAAAACGCAGGCTTCTCCATAAGTCTGCATAAACCCAAACGCTTTGATCATCTCATCAAAACGAATGTTCCAACTCCGAGATGCTTGCACCAGCCCATAAATGGATCGCTGGAGCTTGCATACTTTGTTAGCATTCTTAGGATCGACAAAACCCTCCGGCTGCATCATATACAGTTCTTCCTTAAGATGCCCGTTAAGGAATGCCGTTTTGACGTCCATCTGCCATATCGCATAATCATAGTATGCGGCAATTGCTAACATGATTCGGACGGACTTAAGCTTCGCTACGGGAGAGAAAGTCTCATCGTAGTCAATCCCTTGAACTTGCCGATAACCCTTAGCGACAAGTCGAGCTTTATAGATGGTGACATTACCATCCGCGTCCGTCTTCTTCTTAAAGATCCATTTGTTTTCTATCGCTCGCCGATCATCGGGCAAGTCAGTCAAAGTCCATACTTTGTTTTCATACATGGATTCTATCTCGGATTTCATGGCTTCTAGCCATTTGTTGGAATCTGGGCCCGCCATTGCTTCTTCATAGTTCGAAGGTTCACCGTTGTCCAACAACATGATTTCCAGGACAGGGTTGCCGTACCACTCTGGTGTGGAACGTGTCCTTGTGGACCTACGAAGTTCAGTAGCAACTTGATCCGAAGTACCTTGATCATCATTATTATTTTCCTCTTCAGTTGGTGTAGGCATCACAGGAACATTTTCCTGAGCTGCACTACTATCCTGTTCAAGAGGTAGTACTTCATCGAGTTCTACTTTCCTCCCACTTAGTTCTTTCGAGAGAACCTCTTTTTCCAGAAAGGATCCGTTCTTGGCAACAAAGATCTTGCCCTCGGATCTTAAGTAGAAGGTATACCCAATGGTTTCTTTAGGGTATCCTATGAAGACGCATTTTTCCGACTTGGGTTCGAGCTTTTCAGGTTGAAGTTTCTTGACATAAGCATCGCATCCCCAAACTTTTAGAAACGACAGCTTAGGTTTCTTCCCAAACCATAATTCATACGGTGTCGTCTCAACGGATTTATACGGTGCCCTATTTAAAGTGAATGTAGCTGTCTCTAGAGCGTATCCCCAAAATGATAGCGGTAAATCGGTAAGAGACATCATAGATCGCACCATATCCAATAGAGTGCGATTACTACGTTCGGACACACCGTTACGCTGAGGTGTTCCAGGCGGCGTGAGTTGTGAAACGATTCCACATTTTCTTAAGTGTGTACCAAATTCGTGACTTAAATATTCTCCTCCATGATCCGATCGTAAGAATTTTATCTTTCGGTCACGTTGATTCTCTACTTCATTCTGGAATTCCTTGAACTTTTCAAAGGTCTCAGACTTGTGTTTCATCAAGTAGACATACCCATATCTACTCAAGTCATCAGTGAGAGTGAGAACATAACGATATCCTCCGCGAGCCTCAACACTCATTGGACCGCACACATCGGTATGTATGATTTCCAACAAGTTGGTTGCTCGCTCCATTGTTCCGGAGAACGGAGTCTTGGTCATTTTGCCCATGAGGCATGGTTCGCATGTGTCAAATGATTCATAATCAAGAGACTCTAAAAGTCCATCAGCATGGAGCTTCTTCATGCGCTTGACACCAATGTGACCAAGGCAGCAGTGCCACAAGTATGTGGGACTATCGTTATCAACTTTACATCTTTTGGTATTCACGCTATGAATATGTGTAACATTACGTTCGAGATTCATTAAGAATAAACCATTGACCATCGGGGCATGACCATAAAACATATGTCTCATATAAATAGAACAACCATTATTCTCGGATTTAAATGAGTAGCCATCTAGTATTAAACGAGATCCAGATACAATGTTCATGCTCAAACTTGGCACTAAATAACAATTATTGAGGTTTAAAACTAATCCCGTAGGTAAATGTAGAGGTAGCGTGCCGACGGCGATCAATCGACCTTGGAACCATTCCCGACGCGCATCA
Source organism: Triticum dicoccoides (assembly GCF_002162155.2). NCBI lineage: Eukaryota > Viridiplantae > Streptophyta > Magnoliopsida > Poales > Poaceae > Triticum > Triticum dicoccoides. The sequence continues at coordinate 588,407,960 of NC_041381.1, forward strand.
TCACCTCGTCCTTCGCCAGTCTCCGCTTATTCCGCAGCTCCTGCTGTGAGTTACAAATATGAGCAACGACACCGGTATCAAATACCCAAGAGTTACTACGAGTACTGGTAAGGTACACATCAATTACATGTATATCAAATATACCTTTAGTGTTGCCGGCCTTCTTGTCCGCTAAGTATTTGGGGCAGTTCCGCTTCCAGTGACCCTTCCCTTTGCAATAAAAGCACTCAGTTTCAGGCTTGGGTCCATTCTTTGACTTCTTCCCGGCAACTAGCTTACCGGGCGCGGCAACATCTTTGCCGTCCTTCTTGAAGTTTTTCTTACCCTTGCCCTTCTTGAACTTAGTGGTCTTATTGACCATCAACACTTGATGTTCTTTCTTGATTTCAACCTCTGCTGACTTCAGCATTGAAAATACTTTAGGAATGGTCTTCACCATCCCCTGCATATTGTAGTACATCACAAAGCTCTTGTAGCTTGGTGGGAGCGACTGAAGGATTCTGTCAATGACCGCCTCATCCGGGAGGTTAATGTCCAGCTGGGACAGGCGGTTGTGCAACCCAGACATTTTGAGTATGTGCTCACTGACAGAACTATTTTCCTCCATCTTACAACTATAGAACTTGTCAGAGACTTCATATCTCTCGACCCGGGCATGAGCTTGGAAAACTAGTTTCAGCTCCTCGAACATCTCATATGCTCCGTGTTGCTCAAAACGCTTTTGGAGCCCCGGTTCTAAGCTGTAAAGCATGCCGCACTGAACGAGGGAGTAATCATCAGCACGAGACTGCCAAGCATTCATAATGTCTTAGTTCTCTGGGACGGGAGCGTCACCTAGCGGTCCTTCTAGGACATATTGTTTCCTGGCAGCTATGAGGATGATCCTTAGGTTCCGGACCCAGTCTGTATAGTTGCTGCCATCATCTTTCAGCTTGGTTTTCTCTAGGAACGCGTTGAAGTTCATGTTGACATGAGCGTTGGCCATTTAATCTACAAGACATATTTTGCAAAAAGTTTTAGACTAAGTTCATGATAATTAAGTCCATACAATCAAATTATTTTAATGAACTCCCACTCAGATTAGACATCCCTCTAGTCATCTAAGTGTTACACGATCCGAGTCGACTAGGCCGTGTCCGATCATCATGTGAGACGGACTAGTCATCGTCGGTGAACATCTCCATGTTGATCGTATCTTCCATACGACTCGTGTTCGACCTTTCGGTCTCTGTGTTCAGAGGCCATGTCTGTACATGCTAGGCTCGTCAAGTTAACCCTAAGTGTTCTGCATGTGTAAATCTGTCTTACACCCGTTGTATGTGAACGTAAGGATCTATCACACCCGATCATCACGTGGTGCTTCGAAATGACGAACTTTAGCAACGGTGCACAGTTAGGGGGAACACTTTCTTGAAATTATTATAAGGGATCATCTTATTTGCTACCGTCGTTCTAAGTAAACAAGATGCATAAACATAATAAACATCACATGCAATTATATAGTAGTGACATGATATGGCCAATATCATATAGCTCCTTCGATCTCCATCTTCGGGGCTCCATGATCATCTTCGTCACCGGCATGACACCATGATCTCTATCATCATGATCTCCATCATTGTGTCTTCATGAAGTTGTCACGCCAACTACTACTTCTACTTCTATGGCTAACGCGTTTAGCAACAAAGTAAAGTAATTTACATGGCGTTCTTCAATGACACGCAGGTCATACAAAAATAAAGACAACTCCTATGGCTCCTGCCGGTTGTCATACTCATCGACATGCAAGTCGTGATTCCTATTACAAGAACATGATCTCATACATCACAATATATCATTCATCATTCATCACAACTTCTGGCCATATCACATCACATGACAATTGCTGCAAAAACAAGTTAGACGTCCTCTAATTGTTGTTTGCATCTTTTACGTGGCTGCAATTGGGTTCTAGCAAGAACGTTTTCTTACCTACGAATAACCACAACGTGATTTTGTCAACTTCTATTTACCCTTCATAAGGACCCTTTTCATCGAATCTGCTTCAACTAAAGTGGGAGAGACAGACACCCGCCAGCCACCTTATGCAACTAGTGCATGTCAGTCGGTGGAACCGGTCTCACATTAGCGTACGTGTAAGGTTGGTCCGGGCCGCTTCATCCCACAATACCGCTGAAGCAAGATAAGACTAGTAGCGGCAAGCAAGTTGACAAGATCTACGCCCACAACAAAATTGTGTTCTACTCATGCAATAGAGAACTACGCATAGACCTAGCTCATGATGCCACTGTTGGGGAACGTTGCAGAAAATTAAAAAATTTCCTACGGTTTCACCAAGATCCATCTATGAGTTCATCTAAGCAACGAGTCAAGGGAGTGAGTTTGCATCTACATACCACTTGTAGATCGCGTACGGAAGCGTTCGAGGGAACGGTGATGATGGAGTCGTACTCGTCGTGATTCAGATCACCGATGACCAAGTGCTGAACGGACAGCACCTCCGCATTCAACACACGTACGGTACGGGCGACGTCTCCTCCTTCTTGATCCAGCAAGGGGGAAGGAGAGGGTGAGGAAGAAGGCTCCAGCTGCAGCACGATGGCGTGATGATGGTGGAGAGGCAGTACTCTGACAGGGCTTCGCCAATCACACAACGGAGGAGGAGAGGTGTTGGGGAGGGGAGGGGCTGCGCCTTGGCTCGGGTGTTCAGCCCTTCCCTCACCCCTCTATTTATAGGGGAAGGGGAAAGGGGGGCCGGCCCCTCTAGATGGGATCTAGAGGGGGGCGGCGGCCAGGGAGGGGGGACTTGCCCTCCAAGCAAAGGGGGCGCCCCCTCTAGGGTTCCCCCCCCCAACCCTAGGCGCATGGGCCCAAGGGGGGGGGCGCCCAGCCCTCCAGGGGCTGGCTCCTGCCCCACGCGGCCCATGTGCCCCCCCGGGAGGGGTGGCCCCTCCCGGTGGAACCCCGGAACCCTTCCGGTGGCCCCGGTACAATACCGATAAGCCCCCGAAACCTTCCGGTGTCCGTATGACAACTTCCCATATATAAATCTTTACCTTCGGAACATTCCGGAACTCCTCGTGACGTCCGGGATCTCATCTGGGACTCCGAACAACTTTCGGTAATCACATACAAGTCTTCCTAATAACCCTAGCGTCACCGAACCTTAAGTGTGTAGACCCTACGGGTTCGGGAAACACGCAGACATGACCGAGACGGCTCTCTGATCAATAACCAACAGCGGGATCTGGATACCCATGTTGGCTCCCACATGCTCCTCGATGATGTCATCGGATGAACCACGATGTCGAGGATTCAAGCAACCCCGTATACTATTCCCTTTGTCAAACGGTACGTTACAAGCCCGAGACTCGATCGTCGGTATCCCAATACCTCGTTCAGTCTCGTTACCGGCAAGTCACTTTACTCGTACCGTAATGCATGATCCCGTGACCAAACACTTGGTCACTTTGAGCTCATTATGATGATGCACTACCGAGTGGGCCCAGTGATACCTCTCCGACATACGGAGTGACAAATCCCAGTCTCGATCCGTGTCAACCCAACAGACACTTTCGGAGATACCTGTAATGCACCTTTATAGTCACCCAGTTACGTTGTGACGTTTGGTACACCCAAAGCACTCCTACGGTATCCGGGAGTTACATGATCTCATGGTCTAAGGAAGAGATACTTGACATTGGAAAAGCTCTAGCAAAATGAACTACACGATCTTGTGCTATGCTTAGGATTGGGTCTTGTCCATCAAATCATTCTCCTAATGATGTGATCCCGTTGTCAACGACATCTAATGTCCATAGTCAGGTAACCATGACTATCTGTTGACCAACGAGCTAGTCAACTAGAGGCTCACTAGGGACGTATTGTGGTCTATGTATTCACATGTATATTACGATTTCCGGATAATACAATTATAGCATGAATAAAAGACAATTATCACGGACAAGGAAATATAATAATAATGCTTTTATTATTGCCTCTAGGGCATATTTCCAACATATACTAGGTGGGTTCCTCATGGTGAAACTGTGAATGTCAATGTTATTGACTACGTGGAAACAACAGATCACCATCTTGATCTGCCCGATGCTCAGGTGGAAGAGGAGGAGGAGGTGGTGGTGGCGGAGCCAGTGAGTTTGACCAATATTGAAACAATGCTACAAGATGCTCGTGCATTTCGTGAAATTTCACCTGCAGACGAAAAATGATGGGCCCACATGTTGGAACAATGCAACATGGCTGTCACCCGAGGAAATAAGCTGTCAGTATTATCAGCTATGGTCACCTTTCTTCAGGTGAAGACATCTGAGCGGATGACCAACAAATTATTCGATGCGATGTTGGCTGCTTTCCGCAAATCTTTCCTAGATGCGTCTGAGCTGCCACACACCTACAGTAAAATGAAGAATTTCCTTTGTGCAGTTGGAATAGGATATGATATGATCCATGTTTGTAAGAATAATTGTGTTTTGTTCCGGAAGGATTATGCCAACTTAAGTGAATGCCCGAAATGCAAATCATCAAGATGGAAAGATGGCGATGTTGTGGAGAGGATTCCTCATAATGTTCTGAGACATTTTCCAATTATACAAAAATTGCAGAGTTTGTTTCATGATGCTGAAACAAGAGAGGATGTATTGTGGCATTCTAGGATCCAGGAGTACAGAGATCAGAATGTAATGAGCCATCCATCTCATGGTAGTGAGTGGAAAAGCTTCAATCATAAACACAAAAAGTTTGCTGCTGACCTGAGAAACATTAGACTTGGCTTAGCTTCAGATGGATTTAACCCATTTGGCCACCAGAGCGCCACATATAGCATGTGGCCAGTGCTTGTTATCCCTTACAACATGCCTCCAAATGTCTGCACCAAAGAATCAAACTACATGATGGCCTTGCTCATCCCAGGTCCAAAAAGTCCTGGAAAAGATTTTGATTTGTTCATGGAGCCTCTTGTGGAGGAACTTCAACAGCTATGGAGGGGTGTTCTATATAGCAGCCCACCAGCTGATTTCTTTCTGCGTGCTGTTATAATTTGGTGCTTCCATGATTATCCAGCTTTGGGCACTATGTCAGGGCGAACGACACATGGTTAAAATGCATGTGTTCGTTGTGACAGGAATCCGCTGTCATACGCAATACTTAACAAGATCTATTACATTGGACACCGTCGTTTCCTTGCCAAGGACAATCCGCATCCTAGAAAATACCAAAGACATGTGTTCAATGCAAAGCATGAAAATCGTGATGCGCCAAAGAGGCTCACCGCCGATGAGTTGCAAGTGGAATTAGAGAAGGTCAGGCATATTACACCAGGAAACCATCCTGGTAATGGTAGTGGGAAAAGGAAGCGTGGTAGACAAAAGAGAGATTATTGTTTAGCCGTAGGTCCACTTTGTGGGACTTGGAGTATTGGAAAGATTTGGATATGCGGCATAATCTTGATGTGATGCACATCGAGAAAAATATATGTGAGAGCATTATCGGCGCACTTCTTAATATTGAAGGCAAGACGAAAGATACCTTAAAATCTAGGATTGATTTGACACACCTCGGTATCAGACAGGATTTGCAGGTGCAAGATGAAGGTAAACCACGGGATATGGCACCAGTTGTGTACGTCTTGGACAAGGTAAAAAGAAAAGAATTCTGCGAGGTCCTGTCACGTGTGAGATTCCCACATGGATTTGCTTCCAACCCTGAAAGGAGAGTCAGTGCAGATGGAAACAAGGTACAAGGGTTGAAAACTCATGACTGCCACGTCCTACTTCAAAGGGTTTTACCTATTATCCTTAGAGGATTGGGCCGCCCTGACTTATACAGAGTAATTGTAGAGTTGGGACAATTCTTCAGGGAACTCTGTAGTAGAAATATCAGGATAGATGCTTTGGAGCATCTTAGAGACAAGATACCAACTATCTTATGCGACCTTGAGAAGATATATCCTCCAACCTTCTTTGATGTGATGGTGCATTTGGCTGTTTATCTACCTGATGAGGCACTACTTAGAGGTCCAGTACAGTATGGTTGGATGTACCCTATTGAAAGGCGGCTAGGCACTTTCAAGGGCTATGTTAGGAACAAAGCTAGACCCGAGGATTCCATTGCATAGGCCTACATTGTTACAGAAGTGTTGACATTCTGCTCAAAATACATTGAAACAGCTAATCAGCTTAGCAAAGAGGTGGGTGAAGACAATCCCGGGCTCAGTGTTTTCGATTATTCTGTTCGAGTTACAGGGAAGAGTCGACAAGACGACAAACCTAAAGATATGGACAAAATGGTTTGGTATGTGTTGAATAACTGTCCTGAGATACTACCTTATATCAAGTAAGTACTAAGTACTGCAGCTTATACATCGTAATCTACTAAACTTGCAGCACATTCTTATATATTTAGATGTTTGATGCGATCACTATGTTGTACAGCATCTACAAAAAGGAGTTACTGCCGCAAAATCCAAGAAACATGGACAAGCTGGTTATGGCGGGATTTGCGAAATGGTTCAAGAGCCATGTAAGCTTTTGAATTGCACTGTTAGTATTTTTAATATATTGAGTACATAAGATGATCAGCTTGTCTATTTTCTAACCATAGGTTAAGAAGATGCGGGAGGATGGGCAGGCAGTTGATGATGCCCTTTACTCACTAGCAATGGGTCCTGATACTCAGGTAAGACATTATGAATCTTGCGTTGTTGGAGATGTGCGCTACAACACCCTTGCACGAGACGAAGGCAGGAAGACACAAAATAGTGCCATCATGAGAATGGATACGTATGACAAAGAGACAACTGAAATGTATGCTAACATAACATACATTGTTCAGTTTTCAAGGATCATTAGTGTGTGGTTCTGTTGTGCTGTCATTGGTATAACCTGTTTTCCAGGATCGCAAAACCCAGAGCTAATGATTATTTCAAATCCATCAATGTCAAGGCGGTGTACCAGACCAACGAGCCTTTTATTTTGGCAAATCAAGCAACACAGATGTTTTTCTTGGAAGACACATTTGCACGTAGCAATGACTGGAGAGTATTGCAAAGGTTTGAGCAGAGGAATTCGTTTAATGAAGTTGCACAACAAGATGATGCTTACACTGCTCCTGATGTACAAGATAACACAGATGTTCCTAATATCTTTGAGAACCATCACGTCAATGACGGCGGCGAAAAGATTGCCTGTCGTGCTATGGACATACAAGAGGCACTACTAGGGAAAAGCTTATAGACAGGCGCTTACTAGTAGCGCGGGTTTATACCCCTCGCTGCTGCTACTTACTAGTAGCGCGGTTTTTTACGCCTCGCTGCTACTAAGTTGATAGTAGTAGCGCGGGTTTTTATCCCTCACTACTACTAAGCAGTCTCTACCGTGCCTCCCGGGACATGCCATAGTAGTAGCGAGGGGTATAAACCCATGCTACTACTAAGTTGATAGTAGTAGGTTTATACCCCTCGCTACTAGTAAGTACAAGATATGTGAAGTCTACATATCCTTGGTCGAATCCCTCCTCTCTCTCCCTCACTCTCCCCCTCTCTCCATAGGCTCTCCCATTCCGCTTCTCCCTCCCATGCGCGATTCCCTTCCTCATCCACCACCACCACCGGCCTCACACCTCTTGCCTCCCCCAAATCCAGCAACCTCCACAACCACCGCAGCCCCCTCCCCCTCCTTCCTCCTCCTTCTCTGATGTTGGAAGGAGAGGCAGATCCAACAGAGCGCCATCCATGGCGGCGGCTAGATCCACCATGGACACAACACCAGGTGACTTGTTCTTCCTACTCCTCTCTCTCTCTCTCTCTCTTCATCTTCCAGATCGAGCAGAGCGCCATCCATGGCGTCATCTAGGGTTTCGGCTCCAACTCCAGTGACCACCAGTGAGTTGTTGCACCTACTCCTCTCTATCTCTCTCTTCTCTTCTAATCCTTGTCTCTTTTTTTGTAGCAGCAAAGGAGAGGTGTATCACCATGGACGACTTCATCCCCTCTAGAATCAGCATCGACCATGGATGAAGAGGACGATTACGCCTAGCTAGCAGCAGCAGCCATGGCTGGAATTTATTTTTTTAATTCCTAATTAGTTAGCAGTAGCGAGGGTACAGACCCACGTTACTACTAGTTAGTAGTAGCGCGGGTGGTATCCACGCTACTATTAACGGACGTAGTAGTAGCGCGGGTGGCACCCGCGCTACTACTACCAGTTAGTTGTAGCATCGTATCAGTAGCGCGGGCACCCGCGCTACTAATGTACCTAAAACCTGTGCTGCTGCTAGGCTTTTCCCTAGTAGTGAACGTTGGTCAAGAAGAAGCCAACGTTCGAGGACGTTGAGGACGAAGAAGAAGATGACACCGTTGGGAATTAGAATTCAGACTGATACACATGGCAAAGATGTTGACGCTACTGCTGCGGATGATGATTACCTTGCTTTTGTCATATTTGCCTGTCCGAAGACGTTTTTTTATCTACTATGTGAAATTGTGTTTGCTATGACAACTAAAACCTGATGAACATGTTGTTTAGTATTTTGCTGTGAAAACATGACTTTTTATGTATGCTGATTTGTGTTTGGTGATTGTATGACGACTAAAACATGATGACATTGTCGTTTAGTTGTACTCATATTTGGCTGTGAAACTTGAATTTGATGACATAGTTTGTTGGTGGACTGCAATTTGCTCGACGTCTTCGAATGAGAACAAAGCTGACCCGACAGGGCCTCTGCTAATTTATTTATTTATTACCAAAAGGGTCTCTGTTATTTATTTATTTACGAGCAAAAGGGGATACCCCCTGATTTCCGTTAATAGAAATCATTAGATGTTCACAACACTACGCCCAGCCTGCTACATAGGTTTCATTCATTGCTAGTTTCAGCAAAGTGCTCATGTCATAGCCACTGAATACATCCCGAGTGCTACATACACTGCAAATAAAGAGAGCACATCGATTTTGCCCATTATCTTCACAAGCTCTTTCATCTCCTCATTGACGTCAAGGCCGTTCAGCAGCTGTTTCTTGGCCATGATCAGAGGAACTGCATCTTTAACCTTCTGCTTTGCATCTTCCTCTTCTGTCGTTCCTTCAATTACTTGTCCAACACCCCAACCTGCTGGTATTGGGATTCCTCGGCTAACCAAATAATCAGCGTAGTTGCATTCCCCCACATTAGCAACTTCCCAGAAATACAAATCACACGAATCTTCCCTTTTCTGCACGAATCAAATTGGAAGATCATCAACCAAACTATTAAAAAAATCAGCAACTGAAAGCAGCAGAAAAACACTTAAACATATTATTACCCCATGATTCGGGCATTTGTAGAAGACTCGGTCAGGGTTGAGGATTGTGGTTGAGACACGATGGATGACTCTGCGTGATTTGCAGCAGTGTCACCACACCAACGGCAACGGGTTGCGATGAGCAATCGGCTGCGGTGCACGTGCCGGCGGGGGTGTGATGAGACCCACATGCGATGGTATGGATGGAGAATTGGCGCATATCTGGTTGTTGCCTGCTGAAGAGGAGGTGGACGAGCAGCCAGCGGACATGGTTTCTGCGGCCAGAGCTTCTGATGCTAGGCACAGTAAGTAGAGATGAGGAGAAGCGAACGTTGGATATGTCAGTTTCATTACTTGCACCTTATATAGTCATAGTCTAGGTTTGGATTCGAACCAGCTAAAGGATCACGTTTCTATTCTTTCTAATACTCAGCAATGTCTCCTTACTAGTACACTAGCTTGTTTTGTACGTCTTCTCAAGTCTTTGATTTTCTTTCCCTTTTTTGCGAGGAATGAAGGAGGACAAAATTGAGAGTTCCTGGGACTCGAACCCAAGACCTCTCGGTTGAAAACCAAGGTGCTAGTCACTTATGTGGTGAATGTTCCCTGGGAGGAGGACGACAGACGAACGCATTTTCTTCGTAGTTTTAGTTGCGACACAAGATCGAACGATCGCAGTTTCGGGAATGTTATCACGCGAACGAGCCCAGTTTTTCTTTTCTTCCTATATATAAAAAAGTATGCTACTTGGTGTCGGCTTAGTCAACAAACGATTGTGCCAACCTTGACCGTTGGATTGACATTCAACGTATGTCGTGTTTCTTCAGTCTCTTCTTCCTCGAGCCGCCAATGCCAAACCAGCGCCGGCAGGACCGCCTACTCCCACCTCCCACGGCTGGCTGTGCTGCCGTGCATGTGTCATGGACACATCGCACCCTAAAACTCTGCGCATCTTCCCTGACACTTGTTCGTTCTCGTCCGCGGCCTCACCATCGTCCTCTGCCTTGGTTTGCTCGCCGCGGCGCCGCTCTCCGGTGTTGTCAACATGGTCAACAACCGAGAGGAATAAGGAGATGACTGTACATGGTGAGGATGACAGTAGGGACCCAGCAGCGCGCAGTAATTTTATTTTTTCGGGATGGAGAAGGGTATGAACTGGGTTGTGCGGGACCTGTGGCCCGTCTAGCCCAGACTTTTATTTCATATGTTTAGCACATGACCAACCCAGTTTGTTTTTTTCCTTTCTGAAAATGGCTAGCCAGCTATTTTGTTTTTTGCAGAATAACCAACGAAGGCCTACTTGCTTTTCTACGCCCTGCTGGGCCGGAAATCTTTCAAGACGAGGAGGGATGCATTTTGCCCAGAAAATGGGCTATAAGTAATAAGAAATGGGCTATAAGTAATAATAAATGGGTTGTAAAATGAAAAAAATACAGCAAACATGCAATTAGTTCCAAAATACTTTTTTCTTTTGGATTTTGATATTTTAAATTTCATTGTTTTTGTGCGGGTAAAATTTCATTGAATTTAAATTAAGGTATATTTAGATTTAAAATTAATTTGAATCTGGCTAGAAATTTTGGGCTGTATGCTGTTTGGGATAGATTTGGAGGCTGACTTGTGGGTCTACTAGGTTGATGTGTACGAAAGGTGTTGGAAATGTGCCCTAGAGGCAATAATAAAAGCATTATTATTATATTTCCTTGTTCATGATAATTGTCTTTATTCATGCTATAATTGTGTTATCCGGAAATCGTAATACATGTGTGAATAACAGACACCGACATGTCCCTAGTGAGCCTCTAGTTGACTAGCTCGTTGATCAACAGATAGTCATGGTTTCCTGACTATGGACACTGGATGTCATTGATAACGAGATCACATCATTGGGAGAATGATGTGATGGACAAGACCCAATCCTAAACATAGCACAAGATCGTATAGTTCGTTTGCTAGAGTTTTCCAATGTCAAGTATCTTTTCCTTAGACCATGAGATCGTGTAACTCCCAGATACCGTAGGAGTGCTTTGGGTATGCCAAACGTCACAACGTAACTGGGTGACTATAAAGGTAGACTACGGGTATCTCCGAAAGTGTCTGTTGGGTGACATGGATCAAGACTGGGATTTGTCACTCAGTATGACGGAGAGGTATCACTGGGCCCACTCGGTAATGCATCATCATAATGAGCTCAGAGTGACCAAGTGTCTGATCACGGGATCATGCATTACGGTACGAGTAAAGTGACTTGCCGGTAACGAGATTGAACGAGGTATTGGGATACCGACGATCGAATCTCGGGCAAGTAACATATCGATAGACAAAGGGAATAGCGTACGGGATTGATTAAATCCTCGACATCGTGGTTCATCCGATGAGATCATCGTGGAGCATGTGGGAGCCAACATGGGTATCCAGATCCCGCTGTTGGTTATTGACCGGAGAGTCGTCTCGGTCATGTCTGCTTGTCTCCCGAACCCGTAGGGTCTACACACTTAAGGTTCGGTGACGCTAGGGTTATGAAGATATGTATATGCAGAAACCCGAATGTTGTTCGGAGTCCCGGATGAGATCCCGGACGTCACGAGGAGTTCCGAAATGGTCTGGAGGTAAAGAATTATATATAGGAAGTGCTATTTCGGGCATCGGGACAAGTTTCGGGGTTATCGGTATTGTACCGGGACCACCGGAAGGGTCCCGGGGGTCCACCGGGTGGGGCCACCTGTCCCGGGGGGCCACATGGGCTGTAGGGGGTGCGCCTTGGCCTAGATGGGCCAAGGGCACCAGCCCCTATAGGCCCATGCGCCTAGGGTTTCCACCATGGAAGAGTCCATGTGGTGGAAGGCACCCCGAGGTGCCTTGGGGGGGGAGGGAAACCCTCCCCTGGCCGCCGCACCTAGGAGATCAGATCTCCTAGGCTCCGCACCAGCCCCCCTGGCACCCCTATATATAGTGGGGGAGAGGAGGGACTTCATACACCAGCCCCTGGCGCCTCCATCTCCCCCCGTTACGTCTCTCTCTCGTAGTCTCGGCGAAGCCCTGCTGCTGTGACGCCCTGCATCCACCACCACGCCGTCGTGCTACTGGATCTTCATCAACCTCTCCTTCCCCCTTGCTGGATCAAGAAGGAGGAGACGTCTCCCGTCCCGTACGTGTGTTGAACGCGGAGGTGCCGTCCGTTCGGCGCTGGTCATCGGTGTTTTGGTACACGTCGAGTACGACTACATCATCACCGTTCTTTTGAACGCTTCCGTGCGCGATCTACAAAGGTATGTAGATGCATCTAATCACTCGTTGCTAGATGAACTCCTAGATGATCTTGGTGAAACGAGTAGGAAAATTTTTGTTTTCTGCAACGTTCCCCAACAAAAGGCTTTGTCCACTTAGTCCACAAATGATTCTAGCAGCAGTGACCGTTGGATGTTAATCCAACAGCCGTGCTGCTTCTTCAATATCTGATCTTCTTGCTCCAGCCGCCCAAACCAGCGCCGGTGGGACTGCCTGCTCCTGCCTCCCATGGCCGGCTGTGCTGCCGCACAGGCCGCACCGCCCCACCCTACTTCATTGTTGTCCAGACCATTCCTCTACTCACCGACACCTCCTGTTATTTTCCCGCGACGGCAGCCGGACCAGTAAACCCTCGTACTCCCCACCGCGTGGGCAACCATTGCCAAGTCTTCCCCGGCTCCGTGTCGTTCCCTTCCTAGGCCTCGCCGTCGTCCACCGCCATGGTGCTCTCGGCACGGCCTGGTCAACATGGTCAACAAACGACATCCATCGGACGTTGACTGTACGTGGAGAGGCTGACAGCTGGGTCCACGGCCGCACACAAGGAAATGCCTCCTTATTACGCACAAAATAATGATTCCTCCACCTAACAGCTGGGACCTACCGGAAGGGCCTCTGTATTTCGCGAAAAAAATGTTCCCCCCGCTGACAGGTCGGACCAACCAGCTATATCTTCGCACGCAAGGAACTGCCTCCTTATTACGCACAAAAAAATGAATACCCCCTGCTAGCTGGGACCCACTATAGTGGGAAGCTAACTTGTGGGCCAACTAAGTTAACGGGGACGGAGGGCTTTGTAAACTTAGTCAATATGAACGATTCTAGCTCCAGTGACCGTACGATGTCCATCCAACGACCGTAGTGCTTCTTCAACCTCTGGTCTTCTTGCTCCAGCCGCCCAAACCAGCGTCGGTCGTGTTGTGTGCTCCTGCCTCCCGTGGCCAGCTGTGATGTTGCGGAGGCCTCACCGCCCCCTACTACTCCCACTGCTGGCCAGGCCATCCCTCTACTAACCCACACCCCCTGTTATTCTGCGGTGGCAGCCTCACACCGCAGCTGATCCAGTGAACCCTCGTACTCCTCTCCGCGCGGGCTTCCACTGACGCGTCTTCCCCGGCTCTGCGTCGTCCCCTTCCTAGGCCTCGCCATCGTCCAACGCCCTGGTACTCTCAGCACGGCGTGGTCAACGTGGTCAAGGAACGACTTCCATCACAAGAGTACTTTACATGGAGAGACTGACAGCTGGGTCCATGGCGCCCGCAAGGAAGTGCCTCCTTATTACGCGCAAAATAATTATTCCTCCACCTGACAGCAGGGACCCACCGGACGGGCCACCATATTTCGCGAAAACAACCTTTCCCCCCTGACTGCTGGGACCCACCAGCTACATCTTCGCACGCAAGAAAGTACGTCCGGGCAAAAAAAATGATTCACCCCCCTGACTGCTGGGACCCACCAGCTACATCTTCGCACGCAAGGAAGTGCCTGACAGTTGGGACCCGCCTGGTCGAAGCGTACGTAGCGTTGTCATTCTGGTCGCAAACGTGTACGTACATACTGGTCGATCTAGAGGTGCGCACATGTCGTAGTAGAGGCGCGCACGTAGCATGTACACGTACATACAACGGCCAGGGTGCAAGAAAGTAAATATGGCCACGTACATACATACGGGCAGGGTCTCGAACGCCTACTCGCGCATACGTATGGCCAGGGCTCGTGTACATGGCTGGGTCGGAACGGAGAAACAACGTCGACGTCGTGTTCATGGGGAGCCAACCGGCTGGGTCGGAATGGAATGCGTCGTCGTGTTCATCGGGAGCGCTTGGATGGAACAGGAGATGGAAACGAGGCCTGGCGTACCGCTGAACAGAGGAAACGGCCTTGTGTTCAACCGGCCACATTCGAAACGGGATCCTGTTCATCGGGAGGGGTCTGGCGTACCGCAAAATGGAGGAAACGGGCTTGTGTTGGACCTCCTACGATCGAAACGGGGTCCTGTTGATCGGGAGGGGTGTGGCGTACCGCAAAACGGAGGAAACGGACTTGTGTTGGAGCACTACGGTCGAAACGGAGGTCCTGTTCATCGGGAGGGGTGTGGCATACCGCAGAACGGAGGAAATGGACTTGTGTTGGAGCGCTACGGTTGAAATGGGGGTCCTGTTCATCGGGAGGGTGTGGCGTACCGCAAAACGGGACTCCTCCAGCCTCCACGAGCTACTATTCATCCACCGTCGACCTCCTCCAGCCTCCACCTGTGACTGTTCATCCATGGGCTCCTGTTCATCCAGCCTCCACCGCGCGCTACTCCACCGGCTACTGTTCAACCACCCCTCTCCACGGGCTCCTGTTCAACCACCCCTCCACGGGCTACTGTTCATCCACCCCTCCACTGGCTACTATTCATCCAGCCCTCCACGGGGTCGTCCTGTTCATCCAGCCCTCCACGGGGTCCTGTTCATCCATCCCCAACCGGCTCGATCGATCGAGGTCCTGTTCATTCAGAGGCAACACCACAGGAACCTGTTCATCCACCCCCACCGCTCACTGTTCATCCACCCCACCCCCCGCAACGCTCACTATTCATCCAGAGGCAGCATTGATCGGCTTTAGTTAGCAGCAGTAGCGAAGGAATCGCTCGATCGGGTTCAGTTAACAGCCATCGATCGATCGCTCGGGTTCAGTAACGCGTAGCCTGCAGTGCAATCGCTCGGGTTCAGTATAGGCGAACACCTCACTCAGGTTCAGTTACAGTGAAGGAAATATGCCCTAGAGGCAATAATAAAGCTATTATTTATTTCCTTATTTCATGATAAATGTTTATTATTCATGCTAGAATTGTATTAACCGGAAACATGATACATGTGTGAATACATAGACAAACTGAGTGTCACTAGTATTCCTTTACTTGACTAGCTCATTAATCAAAGATGGTTATGTTTCCTAGCCATGGACAAAGAGTTGTCATTTGATTAACGTGATCACATCATTAGGAGAATGATGTGATTGACTTGACCCATTCCGTTAGCTTAGCACTTGATCATTTACTATGTTGTTATTGCATTCTTCATGACTGATACATGTTCCTATGACTATGAGATTATGCAACTCCCATTTACTGCAGAAACACTTTGTGTGCTACCAAACGTCACAACATAACTGGGCGATTATAAAGGTGCTCTACAGGTGTCTCCAAAGGTACTTGTTGGGTTGGCGTATTTCGAGATTAGGATTTGTCACTCCGATTGTCGGAGAGGTATCTCTGGGGCCTCTCGGTAATGCACATCACTATAAGCCTTGCAAGCAATGTAGTTAATGAGTTAGTTAGGGAATGATGCATTACGTAACGAGTAAAGAGACTTGCCGGTAACGAGATTGAACTAGGTATTAGGATACCGGCGATCGAATCTCGGGCAAGTAACATACCGATGACAAAGGGAAAAATGTATGTTGTTATGCGGTTTGACCGATAAAATATCTCCGTAGATATGTAGGAGCCAATATGAGCATCCAGGTTCCGTTATTGGTTATTGACCGGAAACGTGTCTCGGTCATGTCTACATAGTTCTCGAACCCGTAGGGTCCGCACGCTTAAGGTTTCGATGACAGTTATATTATGAGTTTATGTGTTTTGATGTACCGAAGGAGTTCGGAGTCCCGGATGAGATGGGGGACATGATGAGGAGTCTTGAAATGGTCGAGATGTAAAGATCGATATATTGGACGACTATATTCGGACTTCGGAAAGGTTCCGAGTGATTCGGGTATTTTTCGGAGTACTGGAGAGTTACGGGAATTTGTCGGGGAGTATATGGGCCTTATTGGGCCATACGGGAATAGAAGAGAGAGACCAAAAGGAAGGAGGCGCGTAGCGCCCCTCTAGTTCGAATTGGACAAGGGGTGCAGCCCCCTTTTCCTTCTTCCTCTCCCCCTCTTTCCTTCTCTCCTACTCCAACAAGGGAAGGAGGAGTCCTACTCCCGGTGGGAGTAGGACTCTCCCCTTGGCGCGCCCTCCTCCTAGGCCGGCCGCCTCCCCCCTTGCTCCTTTATATACGGGGGCAGGAGGCACCCCATAGACACAACAATTGATCTCTTGATCTCTTAGCCGTGTGCGGTGCCCCCTCCACCATAGTCCTCCTCGGTAATATTGTAGCGGTGCTTAGGCGAAGCCCTGCGATGGTAGAACATCAAGATCGTCACCAAGTCGTCGTGCTGACGGAAATTTCCCTCGACACTCTGCTGGATCGGAGTTCTAGGGACGTCATCGAGCTGAACGTGTGCTAGAACTCGGAGGTGACGTAGTTTCGGTGCTTGATCAGTCGGGCCGTGAAGACGTACGACTACATCAACCGCGTTGTTCTAACGCTTCCGCTTTCGGTCTACGAGGGTACATGGACAAAACTCTCCCCTCTCGTTGCTATGCATCACCATGATCTTGCGTGTGCGTACGAATTTTTTTGAAATTACTACGTTCCCCAACAATGGTATCAGAGCCAGGTTTTATACGTAGATGTTATATACATGAGTAGAACACAATTGAGTTGTGGGCGATACAAGTCATACTGCTTACCAGCATGTCATACTTTGGTTCGGCGGTATTGTTGGATGAAGCGGCCCGGACCGACATTACGCGTACGCTTACGCGAGGCTGGTTCTACCGACGTGCTTTGCACATAGGATGCTGGCGGGTGTCAGTTTCTCCAACTTTAGTTAAACTGAGTGTGACTACGCCTGGTCCTTGAGAAGGTTAAAACAACACTAACTTGACAAACTATCGTTGTGGTTTTGATGCGTAGGTAAGAACGGTTCTTGCTCAGCCCGTAGCAGCCACGTAAAACTTGCAACAACAAAGTAGAGAACGTCTAACTTGTTTTTGCAGGGCATGTTGTGATGTGATATGGTCAAGGCATGATGCTATATTTTATTGTATGAGATGATCATGTTTTGTAACCGAGTTATCGGCAACTGGTAGGAGCCATATGGTTGTCGCTTTATTGTATGCAATGCAATCGCCCTGTAATTGCTTTACTTTATCACTAAGCGGTAGCGATAGTCGTAGAAACAATGGTTGGCGAGACGACAACGATGCTACGATGGAGATCAAGGTGTCGCGCCAGTGACGATGGTGATCATTGATAACCCGCAAGTATATGGGATCGCAACAGTTTTCGATAAGTAAGAGTGTCGAACCCAACGAGGAGCTAAAGGTAGAATAAATATTCCCTCAAGTTCTATCGACCACTGATACAACTCTACGCACGCTTGACGTTGGCTTTACCTAGAACAAGTATGAAACTAGAAGTACTTTGTAGGTGTGAAAGGCTAGGTTTGCAAGACAATAAAGATCATGTGAACATAAACTAGGGGCTGTTTTAGATAAAGATGCAATAAAGTAAATATTAGTAGAGAGCTTTTTGTTACGAGAAAGTTATTTATCCAAGGCAATTGATAACTAGACCGGTAATCACTGTTGCAATTCTATTTGAGGGAGAGGCATAAGCTAACATATCATCCCTTACTTGGAATTCTATGCACTTATGATTGGAACTCTAGCAAGCATCCTCAACTACTAAAGATTCATTATGGTAAGACCCAACCATAGCATTAAAGTATCAAGTCCCCTTTTATCCCATACGCAAACAACCTACTTACTCGGGTCTGTGCTTCTGTTCACTCACGCCACCCACCATAAGCAAATCATAAACATATTGCAAATCCTACAGCGGGAATCCCTCATGCTTCCGCGACACGGAGGGCACAATATAATAGCACCAATAATAAAACATGCAACTCAAACCAATCATGATCATCAATTAACCCATAGGACAAAACGGATCTACTCAAACATCATAAGATAGGCATACATCATTGGGAAATAATATATATCATTGAGCATCATGTTTAAGTAGAGATTACAGCGGGTAAGAGAGAGGTTACACCGCTGCATAGAAGGAGGAAGAGTTGGTGGAGATGTTGGTGAAGATGGCGGCGGTGTTGGTGAAGATCGCGGTGATGATGATGGCCCCCGGCAACGCTCCGGCGCCACCGGAAGCAAGGGGGAGAGAGCCCCCCTTCTTCTTCTTCTTCCTTGACCTTCTCCCTAGATGGGAGAAGGGTTTCCCCTCTGGTCCTTGGCTTCCATGGTGTGGGAGGGGCGAGAGCCCCTCCGAGATTGGATCTATCTCTCTGTTCTGCGTTCTCTGATTCTTCCCCTTCACCGTTTCCTTTATATCTGGAGATCCGTAACTCCGATTGGGGTGAATCTTTTGCCCAGATTTTTCTCATAAAATTAGCTTCTTGCGGCAAAAGTAGAGCCTCAACCGCCTTACGAGTGGCCCACGAGAGCCCATGGCACGCCCCAGGGGGGGCGTCCCCCTGTCTCGTGGCCACCTCGGACACTGTTTCGCGTTGATTCCACCTCCCAAAAATCACAAATATTCCAAAATAATTCTCCATCCGTTTTTATCCCGTTTGGATTCCGTTTGATATTGGTTTTTTGCAAAACATAAAACATGCAACAGACATGAACTGGCACTGGGCACTGGATCAATATGTTAGTCCCAAAAATAGTATAAAAAGTTGCCAAAAGTATATGAAAGTTGAAGAATATTGGCATGGAATAATCAAAAATTATAGATACAACAGAGACGTATCAATCATGACGGTGCTTCGGAGATGGAGATCACAAGCACAAGATGATTATGGTCATATCATATCACTTATATTGATTGCATGTGATGTTTATCCTTTATGCATCTTATCTTGCTTTGATTGACGGTAGCATTATAAGATGATCTCTCACTAAATTTCAAGATAAAAGTGTTCTCCCTGAGTATGCACCGTTGCCAAAGTTCATCGTGCCCAGACACCACGTGATGATTGTGTGTGATAAGCTCTACGTCCATCTACAACGGGTGCAAGCCAGTTTTGCACACGCATAATACTCAGGTTAAACTTGAAGAGCCTAGCATATGCAGATATGGCCTCGGAACACTTAGACCGAAAGGTCAAGTGTGAATCATATAGTAGATATGATCAACATAGTGATGTTCACCATTGAAAACTACTCCATTTCACGTGATGATCGGTTATGGTTTAGTTGATTTGGATCACGTGATCACTTAGATGATTAGAGATATGTCTATCTAAGTGGGAGTTCTTAAGTAATATGATTAATTGAACTTTAATTTATCATGAACTTAGTCCTGGTAGTATTTTGCAAATTATGTTGTAGATCAATAGCTCGCGTTATAGCTTCCCTATGTTTTTTATATGTTCCTAGAGAAAAACTATGTTGAAAGATGTTAGTAGCAATGATGCGGAGTTGGTCCATGATTTGAGGTTTATCCTCATTGCTGCACAGAAGAATTATGTCCTTGATGCACCGCCAGGTGACGGACCTATTGCAGGAGCAGATGTAGACGTTATGAATGTTTGGCTAGCTCAATATGATGACTACTTGATAGTTTTGTGCACCATGCTTTATGGCTTAGAACCGGGACTACAAAAATGTTTTTGAAACGTCACGGAACATATGAGATGTTCCATGAGATGAAATTGATATTTCAGACTCATGCTCGTGTCAAGAGGTATGAGACCTCTGACAAATAATTCGCCTAAAAGATGGAGGATAATTGCTCAACTAGTGAGCAAGTGCTTAGATTGTCTGAGTACTACAATCGCCTGAATCAAGTGGGAGTTAATCTTCTAGATAAGATAGTGATTGACAGAGTTCTCTAGTCACCATCACCAAGTTAGTGGAACTTCGTGATGAACTATAGTATGCAAGGGATGACGAAAACGACTCCCGAACTCTTCGTGATGTTGAAATCTATGAAGGTAGAAATCAAGAAAGAACATCAAGTGTTGATGATTGATAAGACCACTAGTTTCAAGAAAAGGGCAAAGGGAAATAAAGGGAACTTCAAGTAGAATGGCAAGCAAGTTGTCACTCCCGTGAAGGATCCCAAAGCTGGACCAATACTTGAAACTGAGTACTTCTACTTCAAAGGAAATAGTCACTGGAAGCGGAAATGCCCTGAATATTTGGTGGATAAGAAGGATGGCAAAGTGAACAAGGGTATATTTGATATACAGGTTATTGATGTGTACCTTACTAGTGTTTATAGTAGCCCCTGAGTATTTGATACTTGTTCGGTTGCTAAGATTAGTAACTCGGAACAGGAGTTACAGAATAGACAGAGACTAGTTGAGGGTGAAGTAACGATGTGTGTTGGAAGTGGTTCCAAGATTGATATGATCATCATCGTACACTCCCTATATTTTCGAGATTAGTTTTTAACCTAAATAAATGTTATTTGGTGTTTGCGTTGAGCATAAATATGATTAGCTCATGTTTATTGCGATACGATTATTCATCTAAGACAGAGAATAAATTGTTATTCTGTTTACATGAATAAAACCTTCTATGGTCATACACCCAATGTTGATGGTTTATTGAATCTTGATCATGGTGATACACATATTCATAATATTGATGCCAAAAGATGCAAAGTTGATAATGATAGTGCAACATATTTATGGCACTGCCGTTTGGGTCATATCGGTGTAAAGCGCATGAAGAAACTTCACAAAGATGGATTTTTTGAATCATTTGATTATGAATCATTTGATGCTTGCGAAACGTGCCTTATGGGCAAGATGACTAAAACTCCGTTCTCCTGAACAATGGAACGAGCTAATGACTTATTGGAAATAATACATACTGATGTATGCGGTCCAATGAGTATTGATGCTCGTGGCGGTTATCGTTATTTTCTGACCTTCACAAGATGATTTGAGCAGATATGAGTATATCTACTTAATGAAACACAAGTCTGAAACATTTGAAAAGTTCAAAGAATTTCAGAGTGAAGTGGAGAATCATCATAACAAGAAAATAAAGTTTCTACGATCTGATCGTGGAGGAGAATATTTGAGTTACGAGTTTGGCCTTCATATAAAACAATGTGGAATAGTTTCACAGTTCACACCACCTGGAACACCACAACGTTATGGTATGTCCGAACGTTGTAACCGCACTTTATTTGATATTGTGCGGCCTATGATGTCTCTTATCGGTTTACCACTATCGTTTTGGGGTTATGCATTAGAGACAGTTGCATTCACTTTAAATAGGGCACCATCGAAATCCGTTGAGACGACGGCTTATGAACTATGGTTTGGCAAGAAACCAAAGTTGTCGTTTCTTAAAGTTTGGGGCTGCGATGCTTATGTGAAAAATTTTCAACCTGATAAGCTCGAACCTAAATCGGAGAAGTGCATCTTCATAAGAATACCCAAAGGAAACTGTTGGGTACACCTTCTATCACAGATCCGAAGGCAAGATATTCGCTGCTAAGATGGACCCTTTCTAGAGAAGGAGTTTCTCTCGAAAGAAGTGAGTGGGAGGAAAGTAGAACTTGATGAGGTAATTGTACCTTCTCCCTTATTGGAATGTAGTTCATCACTGAAATCAGTTCCAGTGATTCCTACACCAATTAGTGAGCAAGCTAATGATGATGATCATGAAACTTCAGATCAAGTTACTAGAGAACCTCGTAGGTCTTCCAAAGTATGGTCCGCACCAGAGTGGTATGATAATCTTGTTCTGGAAATCATGTTACTAGACCATGATGAACCTACGAACTATGAAGAAGCGATGATGAGCCCAGATTCCGTGAAATGGCTTGAAGGCCATGAAATCTGAGATAGGATCCATGTATCAGAACAAAGTGTGGACTTTGGTGGACTTGCCCGATGATCGGCAAGCCATAGAAAATAAATGGATCTTCAAGAGGAAGACGAACGTTGATAGTAGTGTTACTATCTACAAAGCTCGACTTGTCGCAAAAAAAGGGTTTTCGACAAGTTCAAGGTGTTGACTACAATGAGATTTTCCCAACTATAGCGATGCTTAAGTCTGTCCGAATCATGTTAGCAATTGCCACATTTTATGAAATCTGGCAAATGGATGTCAAAACTGCATTCCTTAATGGTTTTCTTAAAGAAGAGTTGTATATGATGCAACCAGAAGGTTTTGTCAATCCTAAAGGTGCTAACAAAATGTGCAAGCTCCAGCGATCCATCTATGGACTGGTGCAAGCATCTCGGAGTTGGAATATACGCTTTGATAAGTTGATCAAAGCATATAGTTTTATACGGACTTGCAGTGAAGTCTGTATTTACAATAAAGTGAGTGGGAGCACTACAACCTTTCTGATAAGTATATGTGAGTGACATATTGTTGATCAGAAATGATGTAGAATTTTTCTGGAAAGCATAAAAAAGTGTTTGAAAGGAGTTCTCTAAAAGAAAGACCTCAGTAAAGCTACTCACATATTGAGCATCAAGATCTATTGAGATAGATCAAGACGCTTGATAAGATTTTCAATGAGTACATACCTTGACAAGATTTTGAAGTAGTTCAAAATGGAACAGTCAAAGAAAGAGTTCTTGCCTGTGTTGCAAAGGTATGAAATTGAGTAAGACTCAAATCCCGACCACGACAGAAAATAGAAAGAGAATGAAAGTCATTCCCTATGCATTAGTCATAGGTTCTATAAAAGTATGCCATGCTATGGACCAGACCTATTGTATACTCTGCCCTGGTTTGGCAAAGAAGTACAATAGTGATCTAGGAGTAGATCACTGGACATTGGTCAAAATTATCCTTAGTGGAATAAGGATATGTTTCTCGATTATGGAGGTGACAAAAGGTTCGTCGTAAAGGGTTACGTCGATACAAGTTTTTGGCACTGATCCAGATGACTCTAAGTCTCAATCTGGATACATATTGAAAGTGGGAGCAATTAGCTAGAGTAGCTCCGTGCATAGCATTGTAGACATAGAATATTTGCAAAATACATACAGCTCTGAATGTGACAGACCCGTTGACTAAACTTCTCTCATGAGCAAAACATGATTATACCTTAGTACTCTTTGGGTGTTAATCACATAGCAATGTGAACTAGATTATTGACTCTAGTAAACCCTTTGGGTGTTGGTCACATGACAATGTGAACTATGGGTGTTAATCACATACACATGTGAATATTGGTGTTGAATCACATGATGATGTGAACTAGATTATTGAATCTAGTGCAAGTGGGAGACTGAAGGAAATATACCCTAGAGGCAATAATAAAGCTATTGTTTATTTCCTTATTTCATGATAAATGTTTATTATTCATGCTAAAATTGTATTAACCGGAAACATGATACATGTGTGAATACATAGACAAACTGAGTGTCACTAGTATGCCTCTACTTGACTAGCTCATTAATCAAAGATGGTTATGTTTCCTAGCCATGGACAAAGAGTTGTCATTTGATTAACGGGATCACATCATTAGGAGAATGATGTGATTGACTTGACCCATTCCGTTAGCTTAGCACTTGATCGTTTAGTATGTTGCTATTGCTTTCTTCATGACTTATACATGTTCCTATGACTATGAGATTATGCAACTCCCGTTTACCGGAGGAACACTTTGTGTGCTACCAAACGTCACAACGTAACTGGGTGATTATAAAGGTGCTCTACAGGTGTCTCCAAAGGTACTTGTTGGGTTGGCGTATTTCGAGATTAGGATTTGTCACTCCGATTGTCGAGAGGTATCTCTGGGCCCTCTCGGTAAAGCACATCACTATAAGCCTTGTAAGCAATGTAGCTAATGAGTTAGTTACGGAATGATGCATTATGTAACGAGTAAAGAGACTTTCCGGTAACGAGATTGAACTAGGTATTGAGATACCGACGATCGAATCTCGGGCAAGTAACATACTGATGACAAAGGGAACAACGTGTGTTGTTATGCGGTTTGACCGATAAAAGATCTTCGTAGAATATGTAGGAGCCAATATGAGCATCCAGGTTCCGCTATTGGTTATTGACCGGAAACGTGTCTCGGTCATGTCTACATAGTTCTCGAACCCGTAGAGTCTGCACGCTTAAGGTTTCGATGACAGTGATATTATGAGTTTATGTGTTTTGATGTACCGAAGAAGTTCGGAGTCCCGGATGAGATCGGGGACATGACGAGGAGTCTTGAAATGGTTGAGACGTAAAGATCGATATATTGGACGACTATATTCGCACTTCGGAAAGGTTCCGAGTGATTCGGGTATTTTTCGGAGTACGTGAGAGTTACGGGAATTAGCCGGGGAGTATATGGGCCTTATTGGGCCATACGGGAATAGAGGAGAGAGGCCAAAAGGAAGGAGGCGCGCAGCCCCCTTCTGGTCCGAATTGGACAAGGGGTGCAGCCCCCTTTTCCTTCTTCCTCTCCCCCTCTTTCCTTCTCTCCTACTCCAACAAGAGAAGGAGGAGTCCTACTCCCGGTGGGAGTAGGACTCCCCCTTTGGCGCGCCCTCCTCCTAGGCTAGCCGCCTCCCCCCTTGCTCCTTTATATACCGGGGCAGGGGGGCACCCCATAGACACAACAATTGATCTCTTGATCTCTTAGCCGTGTGCGGTGCCCCCCTCCATCATAGTCCTCCTCGATAATATTGTAGCAGTGCTTAGGCAAAGTCCTGTGATGGTAGAACATCAAGATCGTCACCACGCCGTCGTGCTGACGGAACTTTCCCTCGACACTCGGCTGGATCGGAGTTCAAGGGACGTCATCGAGCTGAACGTGTGCTAGAACTCGGAGGTGCCGTAGTTTCGGTGCTTGATCGGTCGGGCTGTGAAGACGTACGACTACATCAACCGCGTTGTTCTAACGCTTCCACTTTCGGTCTATGAGGGTACGTGGACAACACTCTCCCCTCTCGTTGCTATGCATCACCATGATCTTGCGTGTGCGTAGGAATTTTTTTTGAAATTACTACATTCCGCAACATACAGCCCAACGTGTCGCACCCACGCGCGTACGTATACGATAGAAACGCGGATCGCTCGGCCCCGACCAGCCACCGTAACCGGGAACACCCCGATATTTTACTCGCTCTCGCTTCTAGCACGATTTTTTCTGTCATGGACGGCCCAAAGAATGTCATGCAGCTGCGTCTCCGGCCCGCCTAGGACGAAAATCCCATTTCCTGTCATGATTTTTTGTCACAGAAGTAGGAGCCCACCACATCTATGATGATACCGGGTTTTGTCATAATTATCGTCATAGAAGTGTCATAAGTATGACAGGAAAAAAATGCGTTCGGCCCAAAATGTCACGGATGTGTCTTTTTTTTAGTGTATCGGTCTATGAATATCTGGACGTGATGCCTATATGCAGTTATGCCATGTATAATCCTACTCACAAATATTGCAATTTAAACTGCAATTTCCTCATCATGCCATGTTATCTTTTATTGGAGAAATGCTACTAGTGAAACTATGGATCTCAGTCCATTCATCCGTATTGCTTTCAATCTCGATCAACGCACTTCCAATTCCGTTTCTTTACTTTTGTTTCTTTTACTGCAATCAATACTTCCAAACACAAGTTGCATCAATCCTTATATATATGAAGGCTAGTAGGACTAGTCTTACTAGTTTCATTGTGGGCTGAGGCAAGTTTTGTATTTGTGTGTGTATGTAATGATTATTGGTTGCAATTCAAAGTTCCTATGGGTTCGATAAACTTTAAAGTCATCCACTTGAGACAAATTGTTGAATGCTATAAACATTTGCACTTGGGGGCCAAACACCTCCCTAGATTAGAGGAAGCAACAAACAATATGTACCCGGCCACACTTCCTAGATTAGGTAATCTCTCCATCCCTCCCCACTCTCCCCATTGGCTTCATGCATATGGTGTTTTTGTGCCTAGTGCTAGTGCTGGGTGTGCATGCCAGCATGCCCCCAAGCCACCACTACACCATTAACGCCGACCAAAATACCAGTTCAATATACTGCATCCAAATTGATCACATCGCCAAACCAACCTTGTTCCCACCCTCAAATGGTGGTATACTGCCTAGATCCCCACCATCAATTCCCCTCATTCAATGGTTGATGCCAGTCGCGTCGTGCACACCTATGGCATGGTGTTGCAAGGCTTTGCCGTTCGTCTCAACGAGGTCTTGGCCTCGCGTATGTCTAGACTACACGACGTCTCCAGTGTCTATAAGGAGATGGTGTACATCACCCAAATGACAAGGACATCAGGTTTCATAGGCCTCGACCCTCTGTGCGGGGCTTGGCATGAGATAGACTTCAGCGACTGCGTAATCATCATGTTTCTCGACACATGGATATGGCAAGGGCACCATAGCTTAACCGCATCGACCTCGCTCATATCCGGTCGACTTGAAAAGGCAGATGCGTGGAGGCCAAGGGCTTTAGCGCTAGGTTGTGCAACAACAAGCTCATCGGTGCCAAGGCCTTCACGACGAATGTGGACGTCGACTTCATGTTGCTGGACGACTTGGGCCATGGTACCCACATCTCCTTCACATCCGCCGGCTCCGAGGTTCTTGGAGAAAACTACAAGATTTTTGCCTGCAGCAATGCCATGGGCTGGGCGCCCAAGGCGTCGACCACCATGTATAAGGTGTGCGACTTCCAAGGGTGCGGCCATTCTGCCATAGTAGTGGCCATTGACGCTACGGTGA
Organism: Triticum dicoccoides; assembly: GCF_002162155.2. Classification (NCBI taxonomy): domain Eukaryota; kingdom Viridiplantae; phylum Streptophyta; class Magnoliopsida; order Poales; family Poaceae; genus Triticum; species Triticum dicoccoides. Next base: position 588,435,099 of record NC_041381.1, read on the forward strand.
GCGACAACATAGATATTCCTTCTCCATGTCACTGGCAAGCCCGGGTAACCTGCCACTCTACGATGACGTCATGGCCCTCGCCACCTTTGGGGTGGAGCGCCATGGCGTGTTTGTAGTGCTTGCTAGCGGCAACTCCGGACCAGAGCCTTTCACCATCTCCAACTTGACGTCCTGGATTGCCAGTTGGCACCAGCACCACTGACTGTGTTTTCCCGACATGGGTGGTCTAAACTAAGTTGGAAAACCGAGGCAAATCAAAATATATATTTTATACCAAACTTCTTTACCTACCTAAAATTATTTTGCCATGCTAACATAGTAATGAGTATAGTTGCTACTCCCTCCGATCCATAATAAGTGGTGCAATTTTGAACTAAGGTTAGTTCAACCTTAGTTCAAAGTTACAACTTATTTTGGATCGGAGAGAGTATTATTTAGCCGGCATAGATAACCATATAACAATGTTGTGTAATCTTTTTTTGCAGTGTGTTTGTTGGGATTCGATGAATTGTGGATTTATGATCAGATATTCATTAAAGTAATTGAGTCTTTTCTGAACTTTATTATTCATGATTGTTATAGCTTTGTATTTCTCTACGATCTATCCGTTTGGTTTGGCCAACTAGATTGATTTATCTTCAGCGGGAGAGATGCTTTGTGATGGGTTCAGTTTTGCGGTGTCCTCACCCAGTGACAGAAGGGGTAGTAAGGCACGTATTTGTATTATTTTCATTAAGGGTAAAACGATGGGATTTATTCATATTGCTTGAGTTTACTTTGTCAATATCATGTCATCATACTTCATGCATTACTCTATTTATTATGACTTTAATACCTAGAGAGGCAAGCATAGAAGCGCTCTCGAAGTGGAGTAATAGTAGTAGATGCAAAATTGTTTTGGTCTACTTATTACGGACGTGACGCCTATATACATGACCATTGCCATGAATAACATCATAACTATGTGTTTTTTTATCAATTGCCCAACAGTAATTTGTCTACCCGCCGTATGCTTTTATTTCGAGAGAGAAGACTCTAGTGAAAACTATGGGGCCCATGTGTACTTAATCATATTACTAAAAACCAGAAATACCTTACAGTAATATATTTTTTAGTTTCGTTTGTTTTGCAATTTATCTATCTACCACTACAAGATTTAATCCTTGCAAGTATCGAGTTCAAGGGGATCGATGACCCTCTTGCCCGCGGTGGGTGCAAGTATTTTCTTTTGTTTGTGCAGGTGTTGTTAACTAGGGTTTGTGTGATTCTTCTATTGGTTCGGTAAATCTTGGTTCTTACTAAGGGAAATACTTATCAGGTACTATATTGCTTGACCCTTCCTCTTCGGGAAAAATCCCAGCGTAGCTCACAAGTAGCAGCCGCTACATTAGTCGCACCTTGCAACACGAATGTCAGAATCAGAGGAGTTCGTCGAGATCATGGACTCGAGTGTCATCAACATATACGTCATATGGGAGGAGGTAGGTGGGTGGCTAGGGATGGGGAGGAAGAGAATGGTAGTCGGGAGGAGATAGAACGACAACGAGATCGGACGAACTCACTCGCGGAGTGCGTGGGGAAGATTTCTTTTCCGGGTCGAAGGAGCTTCCTTGTGTGTGTGGGTGTGTGAGCTAGGCTTATTTCCGGCGTCGGTGGAAAACATGCATGGGTCAAAGCTTTTAGTTTCTTGGAAGGGGAGGGGAGAAAACAAAAAACAGAGGGAAAGGGGATGGCGTACATGATGGGAGTGGTGGAAACCCGGGAAGCGAGGATGGGAGGATGAGGTTGTCATAAACAGATGTTCACTATTTACAGTTAAGTGGATATTAATTTTTTGGCGGGATTTTTTTCATCTATTGATCAAACTTCATGGCAATACAAAAAATATGAGAAGTAACAAAAAATTACATCCATGTTTGTAGGCCACCTAGTGACGACACAAGCACTAGAGCGAGCCAAAGATGCGCCATTGTCATCACCCCTTTCTCACTAGAGCCAACAAACCTTGTTGTAGTGCACAATTGGAGTTGTCGTGCTATGGCCCCAAAGGACCAGGCACCCAGACAATAATAGCCTCCAATGAAGAAATGCGTAGATTGGAAGGATCCAACCTATAGAGACATGAACGTAGACACATAAAGACTAGATCCACGTAAATCCGCCGAAGACAAACACCGAACGACTTCTGCAAGATCCGCCAGAAACACACCTCCTCGCACCCTCCGACGATGCAAGACGCGCCGTCGGGGTGGAGGCAAGACAGGAAGAACCTTACTACTTCAGGGAGCCGTCGTTGCCTTGACTTCCTGAGCAGGAAACAAATCCTAAACAAACTTAAAAAGAACACCTAAAAATAAAGTATGAGCCCTCCTGCAGGCAAGGGCCCGGATCCTCCGCTCCTCCATGGCGCTAAGGCCACAGGAGATGAGGCAGATAGACAACAGCAAGCCTTTATTTTCTAGAAAATTAGGGAATCGACTCACACATTATTAAATAATTTGATGCATGCATGCTTATTTTAAATGGCTAGGAAGCACAAGTGAAAGCTCCTATTTTGAATTGGTTCCTTGATTGAGGAAGGTGGACTATGCATTTATACGTCAACAAAGTTCTGGCGCATGGGTTTAGGATTGCACTTGGCACCATCTTGACCTAGGTTATCTTTGACCTCATCCGATCACCGAGCTCCTCTCAAGGAACTCATCCTACAACTTTCTAATGAAGCACCACGAGGAGGCCATCGTAGAGCTGGACCAGGTTGTCTTCCAAGTAAACACCCACCTGTGACTCTCCTGTACATATTTTCAAGAATTATGTGGCAACACACGGGCGTTTAGCTGGTGTACTGGTAAAGTATCAACTGTTGAACCTTGAGTAGTCACTAGTGGTTAGTGCTAGCCTTTCCCATATAAACTGTAGAATAAGCAACATTAGCGAACACATTATATTTGTCGGGGTGGTGCGGTTTAAGAATTTCATCTCTTTTAATTTGTCACTGGAAGGACTCCTGTGACCCGGGAGAAACCCTAGACGCCGCTGGAGGCACTTTTCCTACTGTCCGTGCTTCCCTCACCGCCGCTCCAAGGTGCAATCAGGCGATGCCCGCGTGCGCAGCATCAAAGGTAGCGAGTGATGGTGTCCGGGATTAGGGGTTCTAACCATGTCAGCTCCCAAGGGATGTGGGCCGATCCGAGGCCCCCTGAAATTACCATCCAGTGGGTCGCATTCATCAGGCCCCCAAAGAAATCAAGATGAAATATTCCGAAGACTTGATGGATACTCCAAGGCACAAATGCAATCTTCTACATGTTTGTCCTTAGATGTAACCGGCCTATGTGTAACCCTAGGTACCCTTGGTGTCTATATAAGCCGAGGGGTGTAGAGTGTACATGCCAACTGATTCATACACGATCTCGTGGTAGAACAATATGTACTCTTTACCCCACTCATCAATACAATCAAAGTAGGAAGTATGGTGTTATCTCCTAGAGAGAGCCCGAACCCGGGTAAAATCCTATGTCTCCGTTACCATCATGCCAAGGCTACCAGCTCGGGACCCCTACCTGAGATCTACCGGATTCGACTCCGTCAGCAAGGTTCTTCCATTCCCCGAGAGGATAGACGACGTGGTTCGTCCTATCCATGACGAGGAGGTCAATGTGTTGATCTTCATCCCCAATGCTCCTCGCGTGGGGAAGGAGTGGCGTTGATCTGATCCAGCGCAGACATTTTCTATTCGCTGCGGTGCCCCCGTGATGACGGCTGTGCGGTTTCATCTTACGGGCGGCGTGATGCGGCTGCAGTCAACCTGATATGATGGTGGTGCATGAGTTTGGTGATAGGGTGGCGAACCTGGTGCTTCGACGGCATTGGCACCATGTTTGTGTGGATGACGTGGCGGCTAGATCTAAATATGGTGATGGCCTTCTCTGACGCTGACGGTGGTATTTGGACGTCCCCTCCAACTTTAGACCGGGTTCGATCTGGTTCAGGAGGTGCTGTGCACGATGACTCATGCAGAGGCACCAAGTCAAACCTATTGCCGGGAGGTGCTACCCATGGCGACTCATGCGGAGTTACCAGGTCATGTCTTCTGTCGACAATTGCTGCACATGGTGGCTCCTATAGAGGCGACAAGTCATGCCTGTTGCCGCTGGATCAAAGCTGGTGCCATAGTGACGGGAGGCAAGGCAGTTTGGAATGTTTTCCGTATCCAACTGTTGAGGCGCCGATAGCTAGAAAAGTGGTGATGGTTAAAGGAGGCTTCAGTGATGAGTATGCGCACTCTGGTACAAACACAAGATCTTTGATCAGGGTATATCCTTGCTGTGAAGGTGGTGGCTTGAAGCTCGGTTTTGGGGATAAGTACTCAAGAGGGTAATTATAGTTGCATCCGGAATCTTTCTCTTCTCTCCCTATATAAACAAGGGTTTTTATCAGTTTTGCCATCGGTTGTATAACACTACTCAGTTTTGCCATTAAAAAATTTCAGTACTCAAAAACGCCACTGTATCGTTAGACATGTGATCAAAAAGACCATTTTTCACCGTTACCGCCATGTCAATGCACGTTGACTGAAGATAGATGACAAAAATACCCTTATCCCGTTTTGTCAACTCCCCTCTCTTTTTGTTGACTTGTGGGCCCATCTGCAACGGGCGTATGAAAAGATAAAATGAAAAATGGCTATGCAGGGTTTCGAACCCAACACTACGACCTGCACGTTGCACGGGCTAAACAACTGAAGTACGGAAGTCTTTTGTTGTACAAGGAGATATATTCCTTATATTGTTTAGACGGAATAATATGCCAACATATCAGCGTGTCATATCTTTTCTTGTTGCTAGCTAGTTGTGCTAGAGTTTGAAAGTTAGTTGGGATCACCCACGAGTGGCTAGCCGACTGGAAGAATCTCTCTGGTAACGGTGACAACGGGTGGTGGCACACGGCAGGAGGCGCCGCAGCAGCATGGCGGGCATGCTGGAGCTGGGCGGCTAGCCCGGCGACCGATGGTGCCAGGTGAGGATTGAGGAGTTAGGCAGGCGACGACGGCTAGGATTTGTGGTTCCCGCTAGGGAAACTAGCGAAACTGGCACGAGCAGGTCGGCCAAAGGATTAGCTTCAGTAGGGTCGGGTCTGTTTAGTTAGGTCTAGATAGATTACTGTATAAAAATATTTCTAATCTCAAATGAATGCTTGTGTTAGTTGGAGTGGTTGTCATGCTCCTCCGACCACATTGAGGTCTTTGGTTCGAAACCCATGAACGCTCTTTTTTCTCCGAATTTTTTTATCCTTGCTCCCTGACTAGTGGGGCCCACACTATGGAGAGAGAGAGAGAGTGCAAAATGAGATCAGGGTATTTTCGTTATCTACCTTCAGTCAACTTGCATTGACCTGACGATAACGGTGAAAAATGGTATTTTTGAGTACGTGACCAGCAGAACAGTGGCATTTTTGAGTAGTGAAAAGTTTTAGTGGCAGAACTGAGTAGTGTTATACAACCGATGGCAAAACTGATAAACAAACCCATATCTTTTTTCACTCGATTTTTTGATTCACTGGTATCTTTTTAACTGATTTTTTTATTTTTAATACTTTTTATGTATTTGGATTCATAGCAAGAAGATCTCGAGAACAAGATCAGTCCTGGATACATTTGAACTAGTTTGGATTTTAATATTTTGATAATATTTGAAATCATTTTTTATAAACATTAAATTGCCTAGAATGAAAACTTCACATATTTCAACTGTGTCACCCAAATCCAGGAAATATTGCACATGCATTTTAGACATATTTTAACTATTTCACATGCACTAGATTTTAGACACATATTACAATTATTTCATAAAAAAAGAATGCTACTGCAACTACGTAACTCAATTTGAGAAATTAGTATACATGCATTTTAAGTAGATGATATTTATTTTGCATATATTTCAACTATCTCATAATTATTTCCTATACAAAAATGCTAAAATGGCGATTTCTAAATAGTGAATGGTACATGCGCTGTTCATCTTTACAAAATCATGATTTTTGTCATTTTTGTGTAACTCACATGGTTATTTATTTCAGCATCAAAATTTGCATGTGTGTAATGTACATTCATATATACATGCTGATTTTTTTAGAATATTTTGAAACTTTGAAATATTATTTTGTCACCATTCAAAATATAGGGCTCACTGGAGCTCATCCTCCAAAGTGTCTTTTTGATTGGCCCCGCTCATATTTAGGGTCACACTTTGACCATAAAAATTTACGGTGAGAATCCTCTTTCAATACAAACTCAACATTTCACAAAAAAAACCCAATATTCTACTATATAAATTATAATGTATTTGTTATATAGATGATCAAAGCTTAACCCAAAGGGTGTGGCTAGGTCTCAGAGATTTATCCAAGTCTCAATCAAGTGACATAGGATGCAAAAGAGAAAAAGAAATAACCGGAAAAAAATTGCACGAATCTCAATGTAAAATCTCATGGATATAACATCGACTGAGACTTAACGAAGTCTCAGTCAACTGAAACTTAGCAAGACTGTAACCCAAAATATGAGGGGCCTTAATAAACCCGAACAAAGGAATTACACCACGACATTGTGTTTCTGTGTCTCAGTTGATGCTAAACTCATGAGATCTTAGTTTGTGATGCGTGCAAAAAAAAAATTCAATTTTTTTTATATGTTGTGTCACTAGACTAAGACTTGGTTAAGTCTAAGTCGACTGAGACCTAGTCACATCCATACTAAAATGGATCACGGTATGTTGCTTGCTCGCGCCGCAACGGACGATTTTACCGATTCATCGTGACGAAAATATGAATCGGACCGCTCGTGCATGCATGCGTCTCGCCATTGCTTAACGTGATTAGACCGATCGAGCCAGCAGGCAGGCAAGATTTGGGAACAATCATCGTGTTGAATTTAACACGAATTGTTACGGGCGTGTTTGGTTGCTTTCGCTACTGGGTCTGCTGAGAGGAAAAAAAGAGCTAGACTGAGTAGGGTCTGGGCAAACAAAAACAGGATCAAAACCGTAGATGATCAGTTGATTACTTGTATGCATTGGTGGTCTTATCATCGAGATGCAATTTTCACCCGACGTTTGGTTGCATACATGCATATGATTACCGGTGTTAACAGCAAAATTTAACATCCATCAGGTTAGGCTTGACATTTCGTCAAACACTTTGAGTGCGCGAGAGCTTTCACTGCCCATCGTGCCCACTACCAGCTCCCGGCGACCGTGGATGCGCCCGACTCGCTATCGTGGCCGTGGCCGTGCCCGGATCGCTGCGGTTGAGGACGAGCTTGAGCTGGCTGATGTTGAGGATCTTGCCGCGCCCGTCACCTCTCGGAGAGCCTCTGCGTCGGCCGCCTCATCTTCGCTGCCTCCCTCGCGCTCTCGTCGGCGGTGGCGGCGACAGCGGAAACTGTCGAGCCGCATGGCGTGTCCGCACCTCCCACGGCTCCCATGAGCTCGAGCTCCTCCTCCCCGTCTCTGAGCACTCCACGCCCCGGGCAGGAGCCCTGCCCGCCCGCCCTCCGTTGAGGCTCCCCCGCCATCCGCCCCGACGGCGTCCTCGTCTTCTCCGGCCCCGACGCACCGTCCCGTCTCCGTCCACACCCAGTGGGCGCCATGGCTCCTCCATGCGCCTCACCTTCGCCCTGCTCCTCGGTCGAGCGCCCGCGCCCATGCCTTGTTGCCGCACCCCCGCACACCCACTCCGTCCCAGTGCGGCCCCGGCCTCCTCCACGGCCGCGCTGCTTCCTCCTGTGCCCGCTCTCCGCTCGCACCTTCGCCTCCTCGCGCGCATACAGGGACGCCTCCCATGGCACTCGAACCTGCTAGCTCCCCCATGCGAGCACCGCAACCGCCCCCTCCAAACGCACCACGACCTCTCCGTCGGCGTCGCGCTCCACTTTGGACCTCCCCCCGCCCTCCTCGTCGCCGCTGCTCGGCCCGGAGGCGCCCAATGGGTGCGGGGGTCTGGCCACCTGGTCACCCACACCGCTCCCCTGCTCCCATAGTGGACTGGATCGACGGGATCGCAATGGAGTAGAGGGAAAGAGAGGGGATTGAGGATTAGGGAGAGAGAGAGGGGGATTAACTTGAGACACACGTCTCCAAAGAGCCACACACACGTGCGCCTCGAAGCATCGCTCGGGCCTGGCTCTGGGAAAACTGCCGATTCGGCCGTTCCCAACGGTCCAGGCCCAGTGATGCTTTAAGAACCGCGTTATGCGGACTCAACAGTGTATGCGAGGAACCAAATAACCGAGGTTCGAAAAGATGTTGCACCGCGCGGATCTGGTTAGGCTAGATGCAGGCAACCAAACTCGTCCTACCTAGTCGTCACTGCAAGTGAGGCGGCTGCAAGCAAGTTGGCACGCCTTTCATTTCGCCGTCGAGGAATTAAATGGCAGGTACGTGCTCTATATCGTGTGGGAAATAGTAGCACTAGCGAGGAAGGTCTCAGGCCTTGTGTTGTGCAATCTTCACTGTTACTCAAGAGCTGCAGCAGCATGCGAGCATGCCAGAGAGAGTTCGTTGCTTCCGGTTTGTGCCTCGTTCGTTATCGCTCTTCACCGTTACTCTTTCCATCATGTGATAACGACTCGGCTACATCCATCTCGATCGACTCAACATCGACGGCCGCCGCCAGTTTTTCCCTTTAAATGCCGCAGCGCACCGCGCGTGATCCATTCCCCCATTCGATCACACAGCAGATCAATCCGACGAACATCTTCACAGCTAGCTCCCGGTCAATCTGCTCTCACTCCCACTCGCGTAAGATGGCAAGCACTCAGGTATGTACGTACAGGTGCAGCGCACAGTCGATCGAGTAACTTGCATGTAGTTAGGTGTGTAGCACACCATGAGTCCAGTTAGCTCACTTGTGTGCTGCTTGTATCAGGACGTGAACATGGACGGCAGCCTCACTGGCTGCGCACCGTTCGGCTCGAGCACGACGACGCTGTCGGTGCACAATGAGGAGAAGACGGCCGACCATCACCGTGGCCGTGGGTGGCAACGAGCCCAGCGGCCGGTACATCCTGGTGGCGGGGCGCGCCGACGAGAAGGACGGCGTGCGCCTGCCGATCCCGGTGGGCGTCCTGAAGCCTGCGATCACGTACCGCGTGGCCCGGTGGATCAGCCTCGGCGGCGCAGGAGCGGCACCGGGCACAAGCCACCCGGTGCGCATCCACCTTGACGTGGACGAGAATGGCAGCGAGAACCAGCGGTGGAGTGCGGCGCGGTGTGCGCCCAGGAGGGCGCGTGGACGGAGATCATGGGCGCCTTCCGCCTCAGGACGGAGCCGCGCAGCGCCGCCGCGGTTTACGTCCACGGCGCCCCTGCCGGCGTCGATGTCAAGGTCATGGATCTCCGCGTCTCCCCGGTGGACCACAAGGCGCGCTTCAGGCAACTCAAGGACAAGACTGACAAGGTGAGCATGCATGCATCCACGTAACCACCTGCATGCATGGCATGGACGTGCATGTGCATGCATACTTGCCGTGGCACGTAACGTGATCGATCATACGAGCTCCATTGTATTGATGCAGGCGCGCAAGAGGGACGTGATTCTCAAGGTGGGAGCGGGAGCGGCGGCGGCGTCCGTGCGCGTGGTGTAGTTGGACAACGCCTTCCCCTTCGGGACATGCATCAACACGTCCGTCATCCAGAAGCCGGCCTTCCTCGACTTCTTCACCAACCACTTGGACTGGGCCGTCCTCGAAGACGAGCTCAAGGGTACCACACCGAGGCGCAGCAGGGCCAGCTCAACTACGCCGACGCCGACGCGCTGCTCGCCTTCTGCGACCGCCTGGGCAAGAGCGTCCGCGGCCACTGCGTCTTCTGGTCGGTGGATGTTAGACTATGTATAGCTTCTGTATTTGTGTACGTATATTGTACCTATTGTAACACACTCATTATATATATGAGATAAGCCACCTCTAGAGGGTTGAGCTGGTTCCCCCAAATCATTGTCTTACATGGTAACAGACCTGGTTACATACGCTTCCACAAAACCCTAACCTATTGCCGCCGCCCCCCCACATCGTGCCGCCGCCCCTCGATCGCGCCGCCGCCATGACGGGAGCCGCTGCCTCCAGCTCCTCCTCCGCCGGGTTCCTTCCGGCCTCGCTCGCCGCCCTCCTCTCTCTCCCGCTCGACTCGGCCACCATGCGGCCGCCCCAGATCGGGACACGGAGCATCGGCTCGTTCTTCTCCAACCATCTTTCGGCTTCCTCGTCGTCGGGACATGCGCTGACGATCCATACGTCGAGGCCTCCTTCACCTGCCTCGTCAACCGGCGCCATCGCGCCTCTGGCCCTCGCGCCCGAGGCCACCTCGGCGTCCGTCACGGCGGGCCACATGGCGTCCGCGCCCCTGGCGGGATCGCCCTCGATCACGGCGCCGACTGCTTCTCTCTACGGGGCGTATCCGCCGCCGCTGCCCACGGGTCCCGATCCCGTGACATCACTCGCGCCGCCCGTCCCTGCCCCCATGGTGTACGCGCCTCCGGCAGGCGCTTCTACGGGCTCGTTGCCTCCACCGTTCCACTTCGGCAACCTCATCACCGTCAAGCTCTCGTCCGACAACTATATTTTCTGGCGTGCGCAGGTCCTTCCGCTCCTTGGGAGCGACTATCTGCTTGGCTATGTTGACGGGACTTTTCCTTGCCCTCCCGCGCTGGTGGACAGCGTGAACGGTCCGGTCTACAACCCGGCGAACCGTGTCTGGACGGGGCAGGACCAGGCGAATCTCTCCTCCATCCAGGGTTCGCTCACTCCGGCCGTTGCCGGGTTCATTGTCTTTGCAAAGACTTCTCATGAGGCTTGGACCATCCTTGAGCGCTCTTTTGCGTCACAGTCTCAAGCTCGTGTTAGTGCCCTCCGCCGCGAGCTTGGTGCTTGTGAGAAACTTGATTCCACGGTAACGGAGTTCTACAACAAGGTCAAGGCACTTGCTGACACACTGGCATCCATTGGACAACCGCTTACCGACTCTGAGTTCAACTCCTTCATTGTAAACGGCCTCGACGAAGAGTATGATGGTTTGGTTGAGATCATCAATGAGCGCGGCAACACCACCCCCATGATGGCGCATGAGGTCTACTCTCGACTTCTCCTCATTGAGCAGCGCGTTGAGGCGCGCCGTGCCAACCGCAACCGCGGCGTCTCCTCCGCCAACGCGGCCTAAAGAGGAGGTCGCCCCTCTGGCGGCGCTCAGTCCTCCGCCTCGGGCAAAGGGCCCGTGCCGCTGCCTCCGGCCTCGTCCACCCCACTCTGACTCTACCTGGTGATGGGGGTCGACGGGTCTGCCAGCTCTGTGGTCTTGATGGGCATTGGGCTTCCAAGTGCCATCGACGTTTTCAGAAGAGTTTCCTCGATCTTGGCAACGACGGAAAGGACACATGCAACACTGCATGACAGGTGGCCATGGCCGACCACCCGGCGCCGCAAAAGCCTCAAGGCCATATTCAGTCCTACTCCATTGATCCGCACTGGTACATGGACTCTGGGGCGACGGAGCATCTGACGAATGAGATGGGGAAGCTTCATCCTCGCGAGCCCTATCATGGCTCCGATAAGATCCACACCGCCAACGGAGCAGGTATGCACATCTCCCATATTGGTCAAGCATCCCTTCTTACTAGTCATGCCACTAGGAGACTTCAGCTTTGTGATGTTCTTAGAGTACCATCTGTGACACGTAATCTCCTTTCAGTTCCTAAACTCACTTATGACAATAATGTGTTTTGTGAATTTCACCCGTTTGATCTTTTTATTAAGGATCGGGACACGAGGGACGTTCTTCTTAGTAGGCGTCTCTACCAGGGCCTTTATCCTCTGGAGCATCCTGGAGTCTCTTGGGTTTTCAGTGGAGTTTGCGTCTTGCCGTCACAGTGGCATGCTCGTCTTGGCCATCCTGCCACACCTATCGTTCGTCATGTTTTGCATCGTCATGAGCTTTCTAGTGTCTCTAGTAATGATGATGTAGCAGTGTGTGATGCTTGTCGGCAGGGGAAGAGTCATCAACTTCCTTTTTCGGAGTCTAGTCGTGAGGTGAAACATCCTTTAGAACTTGTTTTTTCGGATGTATGGGGCCCTGCCCAAACTTCTGTCAGTGGTCATAACTATTATATTAGCTTTGTTGATGCTTACAGTCGCTTTACTTGGCTCTACCTTATTAAGCGTAAATCTGATGCGTTTGATATTGTTGTTCAGTTTCAAAAACATGTTGAACATCTTCTCAAGCATAAAGTTGATCATGTTCAGTCGGACTGGGGTGGTGAGTATCGCAACCTCAGTTCCTTCTTCCAGTCGCTTGGGATTGCTCATCGTTTAGCATGTCCACATACTCATCAACAAAATGGTTCTGTCGAACGTAAGCATCGTCACATTGTTGAGACTGGTCTCACTCTTTTGGCCCATGCATCGGTTCCTTTCCGGTTTTGGAGTGATGCTTTTACCACTGCATGCTTTCTTATCAATCGTACTCCCATACGTGTTCTTAACATGAAGACTCCCATTGAATTTCTCCTTAATGAACAACCTGACTATAGTTTTTTTAAGTATTTAGGTGTGCTTGTTGGCCGCATCTTCGACCCTATAACAAATGCAAGCTGGAATTTAGGTCCAAAAAGTGTGTCTTCCTGGGCTATAGTTCCCTTCATAAAGGTTACAAATGTCTTCATGTTCCCACTAATCGTGTCTACATTTCTCGGGATGTCGTGTTTGATGAGCTAGTTTTTCTGTTTGCCAACCTTCCTGTCTCCACAGATGCCTCTCCGTCCATGCATTCATCCCCTCTTGCCTCTGACCAATTTGATGATGTTGCATACTCTCCTGTGTTATTACCTAACCATGGTGCAGGAACCGGACATGGGGCTCGCTTGGAGCTGTTGGAGGATTCACCATCATCACCGCCGCCCGCTGATATGCACGTCGATCGCACTGCGATGTTGCATGGCATCGATTCGTGCGCCCATGCACGATCGCCAGACGAGCCCGTCGCGCCGGTCTCGTCCAACGCTCGGCCCGCTACGCCAGCGCCCTCCGCGTCTCCAGCGGCTCGACCTGCTACGCCGACCTCGCCTGCGACTCGGCCCGCGACACCGGTCTCGCCCGCGGCTCGGCCCGCTACGCCTGTCTCGTCCGCGGCTCGGTCCGCGACGCCGGCGTCGCCCGCGGCTCAACCTGCCTCGTCGGCATCGCCCGTAGGTTGGCCTGCTACGCCGACCTCGCCCGTGGCTCCTACGTCTGGCTCATCGCCGCCTGAGCTCTCCACGTCCAGTCCCTTGCTGGTTGTTCCCTCGACCTCGGTGGCTCATGTGTTACGACCACATACACGCAACCGCAGTGGCATTTTTCAACCCAAGGAACGTACGGATGGTACTGTTGCTTGGTTGGCTGCTTGTCTGGCTGCTGCTGTTGCGGATCCGTCTTCTGAGCCCCGCTCATATCAGGCTGCCATGCGCGTTCCTCATTGGCGAGAGGCTATGGAGCAGGAGTTTCATGCTCTTCTTCGCAACAAGACCTAGACTCTTGTTCCTCCACCACCACGGGTTAATATTATTGACTCCAAGTGGGTGTTCAAAGTGAAGAAGCATTCGGATGGATCTATTGAGCGTTACAAAGCGCGCCTTGTTGCTCGAGGATTTCGACAACGCTATGGTCTTGACTATGAGGACACTTTCAGTCCCGTCGTCAAGCCTACCACCATTCGGCTTCTTCTTTCTCTTGTCATTACTCGCGGTTGGTCACTTCGTCAACTTGATGTGCAGAATGCCTTTCTCCATGGATTCTTGGAGGAAGAGGTTTATATGCGACAGCCGCCTGGTTTTTCTGATCCTGACCATCCTAACCACATATGTCATCTCACCAAAGCGCTCTATGGTTTGAAGCAAGCTTCTCGTGCCTGGCATGCCCGCCTTGCCTCTGCCCTTCGTGCTCATGGGTTTGTTTCGTCCACTGCTGACTCCCCATTGTTCCTTCTACAGAAGCCAGAAGTCACTATGTATCTTTTGGTCTATGTTGATGATATTATTCTTGTCAGTTCTTCTCGGTATGCTGCTGATGCTCTTGTTCGCTCTCTTGATGCTGATTTTGCTGTCAAAAATCTTGGGAAGCTTCACTACTTTTTTGGAGTTGAGGTCACTTCTCGTGCTGATGGTCTTGTTTTGACGCAGAAGAAGTATTCCTTGGATTTGTTGCAGCGAGCTGGCATGCTTAAGTGCAAACCGACTACCACACCCATGTCGTCTACCGACAAGATCACTGCTGTTGATGGTGAGCTTCTGTCCTCTACGGATGCCACAGAGTACAGGAGTATTGTTGGTGGGCTTCAATACTTGACGATCACGAGACCAGATATCTCTTATGTTGTTAACAGGGTTTGTCAGTATCTTCAGGCTCCTCGAGACACTCATTGGGCTGCTGTTAAGCGCATTCTGCGTTATGTACAGTTCACGGTGTCTTTTGGGATGCATATTCGGCCGACTTCCTCTCGAGTTCTTTCGGCCTACTCTGATGCAGATTGGGCTTGCAGCCCGGATGACAGGCGATTCACGGGGGGTTATGCTGTGTTCTTTGGCTCTAATTTGATCGCCTGGAGTGCTCGGAAACAGGCTACTGTATCACGTAGTAGTACTGAAGCTGAGTATAAGGCTGTTGCTAATGCTACTGCAGAGATCATCTGGGTGCAGTCTTTGCTTCAGGAGTTGGGTATGTCTCAACCTCAGCCTCCTATCCTTTGGTGTGATAACATCGGTGCTACATACCTTTATGCAAATCCGGTATTCCATGCCCGAACGAAACACACTGAAGTTGACTATCACTTTGTACGGGAACGTGTGTCACAGAAGCAACTCCAGATCAAGTTCATCTCTTCTAAGGATCAACTTGCAGACATCTTCACTAAGCCTTTGCCTTTACCATAGTTTGAGGCTTGTAGGCGCAATCTTACCCTTCTCAGTTCTTTAGAAAGTGGCTAAGATTGAGGGAGGGTGTTAGACTATGTATAATTTCTGTATTTGTGTACGTATATTATACCTATTGTAACACACCCATTATATATATATATGAGATAAGCCACCCCTAAAGGATTGAGCCGGTTCCCCCAAATCATTGTCTTACAGTGGACGGCGACATGCAACAGTGGGTCAAGAACCTCAGCAAGGACCAGCTCAGGTCCGCCATGCAGAGCCGCCTCGAAGGCCTCGTCTCAAGCACTACGACGTCAACAACGAGATGCAGCACGGCCGCTTCTTCCGCGACCGCCTCGACTAGGACTTCCCGGCGTACATGTTCAAGGAGGTTGCCCGGCTGGACCCGGAGCCCGCGCTCTTCGTCAACGACTACAACGTCGAGCGCGCCAACGACCCCAACGCGACGCCGGACAAGTACGCCGAGCAGGTCGCGTGGCTGCAGAGGCAGGACGACAAACATACCCAACACGATACTACCACCACCCCCTTGTAGAATATAGGTCAAATGCACCCTATCCAGCAACTAGCCTTGTCACCAAAATTAATACTGCATGAATATGCGTTGTGATTCTATAATATTCACCAACCATTTCTTCTTGCTTGACACAAGAAACACTTTTAAGTATAAACTAGCAAACATGCTCGTGCGTTGCAACGGGAGAAAAAAATTACCTCTCATACACACTGTTGATACATCAGCAAATCTCTTGAAATCGTGCACGATTCCACATGAAAAACAACATAATAAGTGATGTTGCGCAAAAACATAAAGACGTGATGATTTTTGAAGTGTATTCAAGGTGTTTCCAATTTAGACAATATAAATATATATCTAGTTGCAGGTATATCTTTACGCATTTGTTGTCGTTCCTCCTCGCTGGTGCCCAACAAATATTTGCATTACAATGAAAATAGCAAAGTATATTTTATTATTTAATGATAGCATTTGCATAAGAGCATTATTTTTGCCTCCTTTATATATGTGCTTATTTTGTAATCCAAGTCAAATCTTAATTTGGTTGCAAACATATTAGACAACTCCATAAAAAACAATCAATTTGTAAGGACATGCATACCAAATGTTCAAGGTTGCATATCAACATTGATATTCTTAAAAAAATGATTTTTTTTAAAACAATATGAAAATTAAAGTCAAGCCATTGGTTTACGTAAAGCTTGTATCAGCAACATTATACATTTTTTATACACCAGAAACATTTTATATATACACATTTAATACATTCCAATTTCATGGTAAAATTTTTTAAAACATATTTATTTTTTATGTCTACTTTTTATACATATCCTAAATTTTTTGTATACATCAGGAATATTTTCTATATACACGTTTAACATAGTCCAAATACATGTACTATTTTTGAAAACTTATATTTTTTTTATGTCTACTTTGTTCCATACCACATTATATATGTTTCTGTACATTTTTCTTATACATCAAAAAACATTTTTTGTATGCACATTTGACACTTTTTTAATATATGATTAACATTTATTAAAGAATGAAAAATTATATTGCTATTTTTCTATACGAACTGTACTTTTTGGTATATAATGGAAACATTCTTTCTATACATGTTTGAAATTTCTTTAGTGCATGATTAACATTCTTTCAAAGTCTGCATACAAGTGATTTTTATGATTAAAATATTCATAGTATTTCAAAATAAAGCCAAAAGGAAAAAAAATACAGAACGTATGTAAAAATAAGTAAGAAAAGTAAGTGCTAAAGGCCGCTCTAGGCCGGCCCAATCGGGCATCTGTCTAGATAAAAGGGGAGCAAAAGGGGAGTAATAATAGAGAAAAGGGGGAGATGGGGGATCGAACCTAGGTCTTCTAGGCGGAAGAGGGAGAGTCCAGCCAGCCGGGCTTGGTCCCGTTGACATATTTTAGGGAATCAGAACTTATTGAACAAAAGCAATGGCCGACTAAAAAAACGAATCGTTTTTTCCACTTACCGGGGGCATATGTGGGTAAATTATGTGAACTCTATGGGCAAATTTCGTGACGTACGACAGAAACCCAATTCTCTTTATATTATTATTACTAGTAAATATGCCCGTGCGTTCCACCGGGAGAATCAAAACACACCTCCCTAGCCCAATGACCCAAGATAACATTCTGTTGCATCAGCCATGTAATGTATATTTTACCAATGATCTTAAAATGCATGTATGAGATGCTACACTTCAATCCTGAAAGAATTGATTAATTTAAATATCTAAATTACCTTCCTAGTTAATTTATAGTATAATGAGTCATTACCTTCATCATTTGATTTATCATTGAGAGCCTAAATCATGAGGATCGTACATGTATGTACATATATAAGAAATTAAGGTTTAATTGGTAAGTTACTAGATGCCCATTACTGATTTTCGTTACCAAATTTCTTCTAAACTTACATGCACGGAGACCTATAAAGTCTAAAGTACAACTCAATTTTCTTTCATATAGAAGGAAACATAATAAACAGATTTGCACATACCACACTAAAACGAATTTTCTATTTGAAGAGGTCACAATAATTTTCATGAAATCAGGTGTATGATTCGGAATTTCTTTTTTAACCATGCATGCTTCAGATTCCATGGAAAGGCATTATTCCCAGTGTGTTGCAACGGAAAAAAATCATCCCTCATACGCACACCTGAGAGCATCGGCGAATCCCTTCAAATCTTTCACAATGCCCCACGAGAAACAACATGATAAGTGGTGTAAGTTCATAAGGTTGTATTATTTGTGAAATGTATTCAACATGTTTCCAATTTATTAGACTACAGAAATATCAACGTTAAGCCGGGATTTTCAAAATACCCCATATAAAGAAGATATTAATAAAGGTTGCATCATAAATGGAATTTTAGGAATGATGATTAATATAATAGCATATTTGAAATCTACACATCTTTTTAAAGGGATTTCCATATATAACATGTTAGATTTGGTGTTAGGATTTGAAAGTGATTAATATAGTACCATATTTGAAATCTACACATCTTTTTAAGGGATTTCTATATATAACATGCTAGATTTGAAGTTAGGGTTTGAAAGTTATGAGTTTTTTTGACATTGAAAGTGATTAATATAATACCATATTTGAAATCTACACATCTTTTTAAGGGATTTCTATACATAACATGTTAGATTTGGAGTTAGGGTTTGAAAGTTATGATTTTTTTTTGAAATATATGAATATGTCCAAAAAATAGAGTAACTGGTACATTGTGCTGCCCATCTACTAAGTGACGCTGGAGCGAGTAGTAATATCCTACGCCTACCAACATAATAGGAGAGAAAAATAAAAGGAGGAAAAGGGAGCAAGGGGAATCGAACCTGGGTCTCCCAGGTAAACAGGCAAGCCTCACACCACTGCGCCACAAACATGCAAGCTGTTGATTACAGGGGCTTCACTTTAATAACTTGAGTAGGTCGCGGATTTTAGAAAAGGGTAAACCGAACCGTTTTTTCCACTTACCAATGGCATGGTGGGTAATTATTTACAACTTCAAGGGCACTTTTAATGACGGACGACCAGAAGCACTCCGTGCTTTATTAGTACTAGAAAATATGCCCGTGCGTTGCAACGGGAGACAAAAAATTATGGCTAACAAAATAAGTACTCCCTCCGTTCGGAATTACTTGTCATAGAAATGGATGTACTTAGAAATTTTTTAGTTTTAGATACATCTATTTCTGTGGCAAGTAATTCGGAACAGAGGGAGTATGACATAATATCCTGATATATGATGTACTCTATTTTAACACAGTGGCTCACCATGTTGTCATTTTATGTCCTCATCCTAGCCGATGATGGTCGCGATGTGCACGTGATCACAATGCATTCGACGCGGTAAATCCCAAAGCTATGAGTTTGCCAGTGCATGCCACACTTGTCATTATGTTGCACAAGGGAACGTTTAAAACTTTAAAAATAAATCTCATACCACGAACTACTCTCAACACCAAGATATATAAAGACTTTCCAAAAACTAATCGAATTCTAGACATAAAATACTTTTGACTCAATGAACAATTTTCCGAATCGACAAACATTTTTTTTGAAATTTTTTTATTTTCTCAAAAAACATCATGAACATTAGTTTTGATTACAAAAAAATTTAGATGTATGAACCGGTTTCAAACTCATTAACATTTTTTGACTCAACAACCATTTTTTGAATTGATGATATTTTTAGATTGGGGAACAAATTTTTAAAAATCAAATGTTTTATTTTTATTTTTGTGAACATTTTCTAAAATGCCATGGAATTGTTTTTCGGATTCCCGAATATGTTTTGAATACATGATCATTTTTTCAAAATCATGAACATGATTTTATTTCCCAACCAGTTTTCCAAATTGTGATTTTTGTACAACTTTGCGAACAGTTTTGCAAAACCACCAACATTTTTTGAATCTGCAAAATTTTTATGATTTTCTAAATTCGCATATATTTTATGATTTTTCAAACATTTTTTTAAAAACTCGCAGCTTTTAGAATATTAAAACCCGAATTAATTTAAAAAAGAAAGAAAACAGAAAAGACAAATAAGTAAAATGAGAAGAAACAGGGGAGTAAAGCCATGGGCCGGCCCATGAACGCATACATGGATGAGAAAAGAAAGATTAAATTTGTGCAAGCTGGGGATCGAACCCTGCCCTCCTCGGTGGAGGAACGATCGGCCAACCACCCTGCTGCTTGTTGTTCTGCCACTTCTACTCGTCGCGCCCCTATAAATCAGCGAATGAGGTGGCGATTTTTAGTCCGAAAACTTGAATCGTTTTCCACTTACGGGTGGCATTGGTGAGTAATTTTTATCATCTTAAAGGGTAATTTCAATGACGGACGACCAGAAGCGATAGCCGCTTTATTAGTAGGTAAAGATAAAGATATATATATATATATAATATAATATATATATATAGGGATAGGGATAGGGATAGGGATAGGGAAAGATATATATATATATATATAGGTAAAGATAAAGATAAAGATAAATAAAGGAAAATGATTGTGATCACCCGACTAATCCAGGGCTCGCGTCCGTCGCACCGCGAGTCGTTGGATCAACTACGGGCGGACCGTATTCCAGTTTTTACAACACGAACTTTGTTGCAGTTTCTTAAGCGCAACATCAGCTCAGTTGCAGTCTTGCAGAGAGACCATGTCCTCAAGTACGTGCGGCACGTGTTTCGTGGGGACCCGTGCACGTCTCTATCTCTTATTCCTTATTTAGTTGTAGGCTCTCTCTTGTTCACATGTTTTTGCACAGTTGTCATCTCCCATCTCTCTCTCATTTTACAGCTATTTTTTTTAAATAATATATTTTTTTATTAATTTTCGTAAATATTATGCTGGATAAAAAAATTTCAAAAATAATACACCCTCGGCCCGCTGCAGGCCGAATGGGCCTAGTCGGCCCACAGCAGGCCGATTGGATTCCAGTCAGCCTACAGCTGGCCGACTGGACCCTGTCGGCCCACTATGGGCTGATTGGGTCCTGTCGGCCCACTGTGGGCCGACTGGAGCTAATTAGCTCGCTGTGGCTAATTGTTTTTGCAAAAAAAACTAGGCATAAAAATATATGTTTAAAAAATGTTAATCATGTAATTAAAAAATATTAAACGTGTATAAAAAAATATTTCTGATGTATACAAAAATGTACAATATATATGCAAAAATGTTGACATAAAAAACATGTTTCGAAAAGTGTTAAGCATGTATTTAAAAATTGTTAAATGTGTGTATAAAAATGTTCCTTATTTATACAAAAAACATAGAATGTGTATGAAAAAAAGTTGACACCAAAAAATTATGTTTGAAAAGTTGACATTTTTTCAAATACATGATTAAAAATTGTTAAATGTGTGTATAAAAATTATTCCTTATCTATAAAAAAATATAGAATGTGTATGAAAAAAAGTTGACACCAAAAAAATATGTTTGAAAAAAAGGTTCCAGTTCCATACAAAAAGAGCAACCAATCATATTTTTTTCACAACCTTGATTTATTTTTTGTCACCAACTCACCAACATAATTTTTTGGTGTCAACTTTTTTTCATACACATTCTATATTTTTTGTATAAATAAGGAACATTTTTTATACACACATTTAACAATTTTTAAATACATGATTAACACTTTTTAAAACATACTTTTTATGTCAACATTTTTGCATATATATTATACATTTTTGTATACATCAGGAACATTTTTTATACACCTTTAACATTTTTTAATTACATGATTAACATTTTTTTAAACATATATTTTTTATGCCTATTTTTTGCAAAAACAATTAGCTCACAGCGGGCCAATTAGCTCCAGTCGGCCCGCAGTGGGCCGACAGGACCCAATCAGCCCACGGTGGGCCGACAGGGGCCAGTCGGCCAGCTGTAGGCCGACTGGAATCCAATCGGCTTGCTGTGGGCCGACTAGGGTGTATTATTTTTGAAAAAAAATTACCCAGCTAATATTTATGAAAATTAATAAAAAAATGTATTATTTAAAAAAAAATAGCCATTTTACATCCCGTGCTTCTCGACAACCATGCATGCACCTGCCTCGCACCATCGCATCGTTAATGGTGCGTTCGTCGCCGGCCATCGCTCATGTTCACCCAACCTGCCGATGCTTGCACCTACTTCGGCCGCCCACCTCACCTCGACTGTCTACCACAAGATCCGTGACACCCCGCCACTGGATTGTCTCAGCCTGGAACGCCCCGCCGCCATGGCAGTTGATGTGACTGGCTGCAGTCATAGGTGCTTGCACCTACTTCGGCCGCCCACCTCACCTCCACTGTCTACCACAAGACCTCATTTTTGTTGCAATTTTTTCTGCGACATCATCTGTGTTGCAAAAATTCCTCCCGCAACAACACATATGTTGCAGAAAAAGTGAATGAAGATGAAAAAAACCTGCAACATCATCTTTGTTGCAAAAATTTCTGCAACATAAACTCTGTTGCAAAGGGTTCTGCAACATAGCCCTATGTTGCAATGGTGATGGCAACGCTCGGCCGTTGGATGACGCCATATGCCAATCAGATCTAATGGCTCGCGACCCGGCCGATCTTTCACAAAGATCAGCCAGCAAACGCGTAGCACGCCCCATAAATAAAAATATCCCTCGTGCGCCAGGGAGAATTAGATACTAATTTTTTTTTGAGGAAGAGGCCATCATGGCTAGCTTTATTAACTTAAACAACGATTACATCATGCGCCAGGGAGAATTAGATGCTAGAATTTTTTTTAGATAGAGACCATCATGGCTAGCTTTATTAATTAACTTAAACAATGATTACATCTTTTGCCAGGACAGAAAGAATCCAGTCTGGAGGGTCATCAACCCATTTAAAAGAAATTTATTCAAATAACTAACTATGGCTGCTAGCTATTATCATGAGCAATTTTAACATTGTCCCTCTTAGCTCCTCTTTTCACATGATATAGTTAGTATCGCTATTGCAAAGTGGTGGAACACATTACATAACATGAACACCACAGTGGCAATACAATGATCTCACCTACACGGATCACCTCGAGAAGCAATCAAAAAACACCTATATAGTCATTTTCCTAAACATGACCATAAAAGGTTTAAGTCAGCCATGTCTTATCCTTGTAAACATGCAAACCTAGGTCTCTGCATGGCCCCTTGTCAACACATGAAACTATCTTATATCCCGAGAGATCTGTGTCATGCCTCTCAACCCGGAACACCCCAAACGATCTTAGGCCCTCTTCACTGCCGGCGGCCACATGTTTAGGCTCTCCTGACGATGACTCCGGCACCTGTCCAGTAAGGTGCCAATCTAGCACGTCGGAGCAAAAGCTTCTCAAGTCGTGGAACTCCATCCATATGTCACTCGACAGGCGGATCGGCTCAGTGGCTGAAGCGTGTTCTGGCAATGGCGTGAATCGCAGGGGTGTGCCGAGGAGAGTCTCGCTGCGCTCCTGGACCACAAAATGTAGGCACCGTAGACCGGTTGGGACGGCTTTGAGGCCGCCACCGCTCGCAGGTTTTGCTGGGAGGATGTAGTAATTTGACTTGCTATTTAGCACGTTGCCTTCTGTGTCATAGACTAGTTGGGTGGTGTTGTTAGCAGAGCAAAGGACGGTGTTGATGGGGAGGAGGAGGAGGAAGAAGAAGATGGTTTTCATGGCAGTCGATCTAAACGTTTGACAACAATTGTTTTTCAGTCTATGTTATTTCTTGAAGATCTGAGTTGGCTTGGGTTTATATAGACAGTATGCAGCCACCATTTATGGGCCATGTTGATTCGGATGATTCCCGTAATTTCAGCCATTAAAATCATACCTTTTATGCAGCCTTTTTGAAGGGCACATTTATATGGAGTTAACTT
Source organism: Triticum dicoccoides (assembly GCF_002162155.2). Lineage (NCBI taxonomy): Eukaryota > Viridiplantae > Streptophyta > Magnoliopsida > Poales > Poaceae > Triticum > Triticum dicoccoides. The sequence goes on from NC_041381.1 coordinate 588,458,493, forward strand.
TGGACAAATATTACTGTAATACATATTGTCTTGTAAATATGAGAAGGGAACCGCTTCGATATGTTGTGTTTTTTTACATAGCTTACCATATATGCCATGTGGTGTATTGGACGCTTCCCATCTGACCACATCTACGCCATACGATGGCTAAGCATGACACCGACCGGATCAACACAGTGCGGAGAGGGCCAAGGATAATGGCGGCCACGTGGATTGTATTAGTGTATGCATGTATTAATGTATACACTATGTGGTATTTACCAAGGTAATTAGTGGGAGAGAGAAGCCTTCACACAATCAACTGCGTACGTGCACAAATCATGGTGGAGCAAATTCTTCTTTGGAACAGTGGGCAGACGCTTCGACCTAGAGGAGCAAAAAATGTACGATTTTGCAAAAAAAAATCTTAACAAGCTCTCTCTCAAATGAAGGTATGACCAATTAAAGATACTCAGTATTTTGTTTCTCGCTAAAATACGGTAATTGCCTTTGGCTCCTAGGTGCATATGCACCCATTATCGAAATACACATTTTGAAAAGTTGAAAAATTCGGAACAAAAATCCCACATGTATATCCGGACATTTTATGTGCGTGCACAAGGTTTCAATGAAAAACGACATTTTTTGTGGCTTGTATAAAAAAGACAAATTTTGATGCTTCATTCTAACTATTCACTAGGCATTTCTTTATCTTTTTTACAAAAGCCACAAAAACGTCGTTTTTCACCGAAACCTTGTGAATGCACATAAAATGTCCGGATATATACGTGGGATTTTTGTTCCGAATTTTTCAACTTTTCAAAATATGTATTTCGACAATGGGTGCATATACACCTAGAAGCCAAAATGCCGCTCTCGCTAAAATAATATTTTGTTCCCAATAGGGAGGGCCCTTATTTCATAACGTAAACGTTAGTGTACTGCGTACCAATCGTGAGGATCTTGCTTCCTAAATTTTGGTTTGCTTCCTACATAATCCTTTTTGCTTTGGACCCTAAAAGGATCTTTGTTTGTTTTCGGTTAAATTATTTCAGTTTTGCTAAAGCACATCTAGATGTGCAATAAGTATTGCACATCTAAGTCCTATGTCATTGATCTTAAATTGAGATTCGTGTAATTTTTTTTTCCTTTTTATGCTTGATTCACTCACTTAGATGTGCAATAAGTATAACACATCTAGACGTGCCCTAGACACATCCGTATTATTTCCATGCCAACTAAAAATTGTTTTCATACGGTCAGAGTTTGCTTGTATGGATCAGACTGGGGAGTCCGTTTGCATGGAAACCGGAGATTGCTTCGGTCTTGTTATATTTTGGTCTTCTAGTTAGAAATATGTGTCCCCCGCAAATAAAAATTAGTTGACATTGACCGTTCAAAAAGTATACACTTAAATATGACCATTTTCAAACAAAAAAAGTAGAAGTTGCATCCGGTATGTTTTATTTATGTAGACAAAATATGTTTCATACGACCAGAAATATTGTCTTGACTATATCTAAAAAGTGCTTCAGAAAAATAGTTTCATCAAACATTGCTTAGAAAATATTAGAATTTGTTTATAGACAAACAAGGAGGAGCTCCCCGGCTCCATTTAAAAAATGAAGGGACCGCCTAGAACTCAGCTGACTGAGACCAGTCAGGTATGTCATCTGATGTGGTGCCTTTTTTTTCGTGCCAATCTTGGAGTTTTTTTAGGTGAACTAGGGATTAATTCAAAGTTCAAAACTGAAGGAATACAATCAATGTCAGTTGGGATCCCTAACCACAAATACCGACCTGCATGGAGGGATGAAGTTGCCTTAGCTAAGAGCAACTCTAGCAGACCCCGCATCCGGCACGAACCCACATAATTCCGGCGATTATATGGGCTCGGCCCATTATTCTGGCCAGACCAGAGCCCGTATCGGTGTCTGGCCCGTAAACATTTTTGTCGCAACCCGCAAACGCTACCCCCGAGCCAGTATTGATGGAGTCGTGTACCTAGGGTAGGGTCATGGACCTGTCCAAGGTATCCTCCCCAAGGACATCCTCGGATGATGCCGTCTTCCAGTCGACCTAGAGGGACTCCACTCGACTGACTGGAAGACACTCGACGTACGACACTCGACCATGAAGACTCACTCGACCATCAGGAGTTCAAGATCTACTCTGTATCCAAACGGTCTGTAATTAAGTAGTCTTTATGGTCATGATAACACTTTATGTAGGGCGTTACCTGTAACGCCAAGCCTTAATGTACTTTAAACCCTCCGCTACGTGGGCTGGCTGGGGTCTTGGCATCCTCTATATAAGCCACCCTCCTCCACTGGCAGAAGGGTTCGCACCCCTGTAACTCTCACACATATAATCCAGTCGACCGCCTCCGGGCACCGAGACGTAGGACTGTTACTTCTTCCGAGAAGGGCATGAACTCGTAAAACTCTTGTGTGCACAACTACTCCATAGCTAGGATCTTGCCTCTCCTTAGTACCCCCCCTACATTACTGTCAGACTTAGAACCACGACAGTTGGCGCCCACCTTGGGGCAGGTGTCTTAGTGACTTATTGGAGAAGTTGCAATTTTTCTGATTCCCGTCATCATGGTTACAGGCGGAGTTTTGGTTGAGGGCCGCGAGATCCGTCTCGGTGCGCTCACGTTCGTCGCCGACGACTCTGCCTGGCTGCAGGAGGATCCGCTCGACATCGACGCGCTCCCAGTCCGCGGGGCTACGCACTTTCGAGCGTGCGTCCGCGGCGTCCTTCTATGGCAACCGTCGACCCAGTATCGACCGGTTTCCGTGTCATCCTCCCTCCCCGCTTCCCGCCGGCGGAAGCGCTCTGGTCGGTCGAGGCTTCAGCGGTGGGTGAGGCACACGGTGGCTCTCCAGTAGACCACCACCCAAGTCGCGGCAATCGAGCCCGATGAATCTCTCTACGGCCTGTTTGACCTGTCGACTGGCTCCGCAGAGACTGCATCCGAGTGCGACAGCAGTGATCCAGCGGCGGAGGTCCTGATGGTCAATGGACCGCACGTTCTCCCCGGCTTTCCCGGTGCCGAGGGAGGCAACAGCGGAGGCGATCCGTCGCACGCCCATGAGGAATATCTCCCCGAGCCCCTCAATTCGCAGCAGAGGGAAGAGCTTCGCTGCCGGAACATGGATGCGCTTCACACTCCGATCGTTGGAGAAACCCCTGAGGCTCGCGCGTTGGAGGACGCGCGCTTGGCCAACCTGGCCGAGCGCACTCGACTGGAGAACCTTCAGCGGGCACTCGACGAGCGCGCGCGGCAACGGATTCCAGATTCCAGTCGACGCCAGCTCTTTCCACCTCCGACTCAGGTATATCAAACTCCGATTCAGAATTTAGCAGCTGCAGCCCGTATAGCAGAATCAATTCAGCCTTCCCAGTCAGAGGCTGGCAGAGGCTTGATGCAGATCAGAGATTTGCTCCGGGCAGCAGGAGATCAGAACTCAGTTGTGTCCCAGTCGCGGAACAGGATTCACAGCAGGTCCGTGGCTGCAAATACGGTCCAGTCGGCTCATAGCCCCAGATCGCCCCCGAGGCGTGAAGGGCGTGGTGACCGGCATGATCACTACAGGAACCATGAGCAGTATGATCACCGATTCGATCGCAACGGTCGATGTCGAGTGCCTACTCCCCCCCAAGGGGTGGGTCCTATATGCCTCGACAGTAGGATGATAGACGCCAACACAGTGGCGGGCGAAGGATTCCGGTCGAGCCCAGGGAACCAGGCTTTGATGCGAGATCCATCATCGTTCAAGGTCTGGTCGACCGAAACAGATCCCACAGAGAGGGTAACGACAGAGATGTACCCACCAGTAGCCGAGTGCATGTCTCCGGGCCAGAGTGTCTCAGCAGAGCCATCAGAGCCGCGGTGATTCCTCCCAACTTCAGGTTGGCGACTGGAGTCAGCAAGTTCAACGGTGAGTCTAAGCCCGATACTTGGCTTGAGGACTACCGAGTGGCTGTTCAGATCGGCGGCGGAAATGACGAGGTGGCCATGAAGCATCTGCCTCTTATGTTGGAAGGGTCAGCTAGAGCATGGCTGAATCAGTTGACACCCAGCAACATTTACACGTGGGAGGACCTCTCCCGAGTGTTTGTCAGAACGTTCGAAGGATCATGCAAGCGACCAGCAGGACTGACAGAGCTACAATCTTGTGTGCAGAAGTCGAATGAAACTTTGAGGGATTACATCAAGAGATGGATCACACTGCATCACACAGTAGAGAATGTATCTGATCACTAGGCAGTCTGCGCCTTCAAGGAGGGCGTAAAGTACAGAGAGCTAAGCCTGAAATTCGGCCGAACCGGAGACATGTCTCTGAGTCAAATGATGGAAATAGCCACCAAATATGCCAATGGTCAGGAAGAGGATCGGCTCCAGAGTGGCAAGCACAAGTCAGTCGCCCAGGAAACCGGAGGAGGGAACTCCAGTCGGAAGCAGAAGCGGAAAGCCGAGCCAGCTGCTCCTGGAGAAGCCTTGGTCGTGACTCAAGGGAAGTTCAAAGCAAAGCCCAAGGGGCCTTGGAACCCCAAAAAAGTAAAGGATAAAGAAGGAAACGACGTGATGGATTTACCGTGTCACATCCACACGAAGAGAGATGAGGAGGGTAACTTCATTTACCCAAAGCATACCACTCGGCAGTGTCGACTCCTGATACAGCAGTTTCAAGGGAAGCAACACAAAGATAAGGAAAAAGAGTCGGACAAAGTCGAGGACAAGGAGGACAGTGACGAGGAATATCCGTAGGTCAATTCCACCCTGATGATTTTTGCTGACGTTGAGAGCAAAAACCGACTGAAAGTTATAAACCGAGAGGTGAATATGGCTGCTCCGGCAACACCCAATTATCTGAAGTGGTCCCAAACCGCCATTACATTCGACCAGTCTGATCACCCAACGCACATAGCTACCCCTGGGAGGCAAGCTCTGGTGGTCGACCCAGTCGTTGAGGGCACTCGACTGACTAAAGTATTGATGGATGGCAGCAGTAATTTGAATATACTGTATGCTGAGACGCTGCAAGGGATGGGCATTCCGATGTCTAGACTCAGCACGAGCAACATGAGTTTCTATGGAGTCATTCCTGGCAAGAAGGCCGTGTCACTCGGCCAGATTGCTCTTGATGTGGTTTTTGGTGATTCCAAGAACTTCCGCAAAGAGAAGCTGACATTTCAGGTTGTAGATTTCCAGAGTGCCTATCACGCTATTTTGGGCAGGCCGGCTTATGCACGTTTTATGGCTCGACCATGTTACGTGTATCTCAAATTGAATATGCCAGGCCTCAAAGGCGTGATCACTGTTACTGGTAATCGCAAGAAGGCAGAAGAGTGCTTCCAGAAAGGCTCAAAGATCACCGATGCTTAGATGGTGGCAGAAGAGTGGCAGGAACACCAGAGGAATGCAGACCCGAGTGATTTGTTGCGAGCCAAGAAGCCTGCTACGGAATCAACGTTTCAGTCGTCCGGTGAGACAAAACCAGTTCATATCCACCCGACCGACCCCAATGCTGCTCCGACTCATATCTCCACAACACTCGACCCCAAATAGGAAGAAACGCTCGTCTAGTTCCTCCGTGAGAACTGGGACATCTTCGCATGGAAACCTTCTGACATGCCGGGTGTACCCAGGGGACTGGCTGAGCATCGTCTGCGAGTCAATTCAAAGGCAAAACCTATGAAGGAACATCTGCGATAGTCTGCCGTCCAGAAAAGGAAGGCTATTGGCGAAGAGGTGGCTCGGCTCCTAGCAGCAGAGTTTATCCGAGAGATTTACCGCTCCGAGTGGCTCGCCAATGTCGTCATGGTCCCCAAAAAAGACAATTCGCTTCGCATGTGCATTGATTTTAAGCACATCAATCGGGCCTGCCCGAAAGATCATTTTCCTCTTCCCCGCATCGACCAAATAGTCGACTCGACTGCGGGATGTGACCGACTGTCTTTCTTAGACGCTTATTCCAGGTACCATCAGATCCGTCTGTTTGGGCCCGATGAAATCAAAACAGCTTTCATCACCCCATTCGGGTGCTTCTGTTATGTCACCATGCCATTCGGCCTCAAGAATGTCGGAGCCACGTTCATGAGGATGATTCAGAAGTGTTTGCTCACTCAAATCAGTCGGAATGTGGAAGCGTACATGGATGACATTGTGGTCAAGTCACAGAAAGGTTCCGACCTGCTGACTGACCTTGCTGAAACATTTGCCAACCTCAGGAGGTTTGATATCAAGCTTAACCCATCCAAGTGCACATTCGGAGTTCCTGGCGGAAAGTTACTCGGTTTTCTCGTTTCCGAATGAGGAATCGATGCAAACCCGGAGAAAGTGGGCACTATACTCTGAATGAAATGACCTGTGCATGTGCACGATGTTCAGATGCTTACTGGTTGCTTGGCCGCTTTAAGTCGATTCATCTCTCGTCTCGGTGAGAAGGCATTGCCTCTTTACCAACTGATGAAGAAGTCAGACAAGTTCGAGTGGACTCCTGAAGCTGACGCAGTGTTTGCAGAGTAAAAAACCCTGCTTTCCACCCAACCAGTGCTTGCTGCCCCGATCAGCAAAGAGCCTTTGCTGCTTTACATTGCAGCCACAGGACAAGTTGTCAGTACTGTACTTACGGTCGAGCGGGAAGAAGGAGAAGCCTTCAAAGTTCAGTTCCCAGTACATTACATTTCCGAAGTCCTGACCCCATCAAAGACACGATACCCTCCTTATCAGAAGCATGTATATGGGATTTATATGACCACAAAGAAAGTTGCACATTACTTCTCTGACCATATCATCACAGTCGTTAGCGACGCCCCCTTATCAGAGATTCTGCACAACAGAGATGCAACTGGCCGAGTGGCAAAATGGGTGATTGAACTTCTTCCCCTGGATATCAGATTTGAGGCAAAGAAAGCTATCAAGTCCCAAGCAATAGCAGATTTCCTCGCCGAGTGGACTGAACAGCAGTTACCGACTCAAGTTCACTTGGAGCACTGGACTATGTTCTTCGATGGCTCTAAAATGTTGAATGGTTCCGGTGCCGGGGTAGTGTTGGTTTCCCCCCGACGAGATAAGCTCAGATATGTACTCCAGATTCACTTTGATTCCTCCAACAATGAAGCAGAGTACGAAGCACTCTTGTATGGGTTGCGTATGGCCATTTCACTCGGCGTCCGTCACCTCATGGTCTACGGTGACTTGGATTTAATGGTCAACAAGTGATGAAGGAGTGGGACGTCAGAAGCCCAGCCATGACTGGTTACTATAATGCAGTCAGAAAGCTGGAGAAGAAATTTGAGGGATTAGAGCTCCATCACGTCCCCCGATTGAAAAATCAAGCAGCCGATGACTTGGCGAAGATAGGTTCCAAAAGAGAAGCCATCCCGGGTGGCGTGTTTTTGGAGCATGTTCACACGCCATCGGTTCAAGAAGATCCATTCACTGAAGAAGCCCCGCAGCCAAAAAGCGCCACAGATCCGACTGAAGTCGAGATCCTAGCTGTGATCGACTTAATCATGGAAGTTCTGGTTATCACTCCCGACTGGACAGTGCCCTATATTGCGTATATTCTAAGGAAAGAGCTCCCAGAGAATGAAGAGGAGGCTCGGGAGGTCGTCCGTCGATCCAAAGCCTTTACTGTCATGAAGGGACAGTTGTACAGAGAAAGTACGAGTGGAGTCAGCCAGAAATGCATAACACCGGAAGAGGGTCGAATGATTCTCAATGACATCCACTCGGGGACCTATGGCCATCATGCATCCTCTCAGACCATCGTGGCTAAAGCATACCGAGCGGGTTTTTACTGGCCCAGAGCAAATGAAATGGCGAAAGAAATAGTCGACAAGTGTGAAGGATGTCAGTTTTACTCCAACATGTCACACAAACCCTCCTCATCCTTGAAGACCATCCCGATCGTCTGGCCTTCCGCTATTTGGGGTTTAGATATGGTTGGACCGTTGAGAACTGGGAGGAGCGGCTTCACCCATGTACTGGTGGCAGTCGACAAGTTCACCAAGTGGATCAAAGCCAAGCCCATTAAAAATCTTGATGCTGGCACTGCCATCAGCTTCATCAGAGAATTAATATTCAGATATGGAGTTCCGCATAGCATCATCACTGATAATGGGTCAAACTTCGACTCCGATCAATTCAAAGCTTTCTACGCTTCCCAAGGCACGCGAGTCGACTACGCTTCAGTCGCCCACCCCCAGTCGAATGGACAAGCAAAAAGAGCAAACAGCCTAATTCTCAAAGGACTGAAACCTCGGTTGATGCACGACCTCAAGCACGCAGCGGGCGCGTGGGTCGACAAACTTCCATCAGTTCTTTGGGGATTGAGGACTACTCCAAATCGGTCGACTGGGAGGACTCCGTTCTTTCTGGTCTACGGAGCTGAGGCAGTTCTACCGAGTGACCTGCTTCACAATGCACCGCGAGTCGAGCTCTACTCTGAAGCTGAAGCAGAACAAGCCCGGTAGGACGTAGTCGACCTTCTAGAAGAAGAAAGAGATATGGCCATGATCCGATCGACCATCTATCAGCAAGACTTGCGTTAATTCTACGCCAGAAATGTGAAGAGCCGAGCCTTCCAAGAAGGAGACTTGGTCCTCCGAGTGGACCAACAGAAGCCACACAAACTCGCCCCTACTTGGGAAGGCCCCTTCATTGTTACCAAGGTTCTCCACAATGGAGCATACCATCTTTACAACGTCGACCGCCAGATTGACGAGCCACGAGCTTGGAATGCGGATCTGCTCCGCCCCTTTTATACTAAGTATTCACTCGGATGAGTTGTAATAAAAGTACTTCTGTAGTTTATTTATCAAAGACAAGAGTTTCATAATTTTCCCAGTGATTGTAATTACTTTTGTTCACATAAATCAGTCCCCCAGTGGGTGGCTTAGCTGCGAATCCGTTTCGCCTAAGTTTGTAAAAAAATCCTACTGAGTGGTAAGCCAGCCTTCCACTCGAAGGCTTAGCTGCGAATCCGTTTCCCCTAAGTTTAAACAAAATCCTACCGAGTGGAAAGCCAGCCTTCCACTCGGAGGCTTAGCTGCAGTCCAAGTACTCGCCTAAGTTAAAACAAAATCCTACCGAGTGGAGAGCAAACCTCCCACTCGGGGGCTTAGCTGCAGCCCAGTGCTCGCCTAAGTTTTTGAAAACCCTACCGAGTGGTAAGTCAGCCTTCCACTCGGGGGCTTAGCTGGAACCTAGTGTTCGCCTAAGTATAAAAGACAACGTGCGCTCCGCAAGGAGGACGAGGAGCAGGTCGACTCCTGCCTTCTCCTTCGGAGCTACGCCACAAATACAATGTGCGCTCCGCAAGGAGGACGAGGCGCAGGTCGACTCCTGCCTTCTCCTTCCGAGCTACGCCACAAATACAACATGCGCTCCGCAAGGAGGACGAGGCGCAGGTCGACTCCTGCCTTCTCCTTCCGAGCTACGCCACAAATACAACGTGCGTTCCGCAAGGAGGACGAAGCGCAGGTCGACTGCTACCTTCTCCTCCAAAGCTACGCCACAAAAATCCTACCGAGTGGAGAGCAAACCTCCCACTTGGGGGCTTGGCTGCAGCCCAGTGCTCGCCTAAGTTTCTAAAATCCTACCGAGTGGAGAGCAAACCTCCCACTCGGGGGCTTAGCTGCAGCTCAGTGCTTGCCTAAGTTTCTAAAATCCTACCGAGTGGAGAGCAAACCTCCCACTCGGGGGCTTAGCTACAGCTCAGTGCTCGCCTAAGTTTCTAAAATCCTGCCGAGTGGAGAGCAAACCTCCCACTCGGGGGCTTAGCTACAGCCCAGTGCTCGCCTAAGTTTCTAAAATCCTACCGAGTGGAG
>NC_041381.1:588468803-588481594 GCF_002162155.2 Triticum dicoccoides
ATAAAATCCTGCTGAGTGGAGAGCAAACCTCCCACTCGGGGGCTTAGCTGCAGCCCAGTGCTCGCCTAAGTTTCTAAAATCCTACCGAGTGGAGGGTAAACCTCCCACTTGGGGGCTTAGCTGCAGTCCAGTGCTCGCCTAAGTTTCGAAAATCCTGTCGAGTGGAGAACAAACCTCCCACTCGGAGGCTTAGCTGCAGCCCAGCACTCGCCTAAAACATGACGAGTACAAGTCGATTGCAATTTGTGCTTCGTCCCTACCTGCAAAAGAGCATCACAGACACTAGTATATATTCCAACCCAAGGATGATGATTGTTCGAAAGCAGAAGCAAACATATTCAACGGCAAACCAAGTTCGGATAGCGTCCTACGGATCCAGAAGCGCTCAGGCATCAAGCCTGTTAAGGTTTATCGGTTACAAAAACCACTCGGCATTCCAAGGCAAATTCAAAGCATCAAGCATAGAAGTTTTTTACCCCTCCTGTGGAGGGCTGGAAGGCGCAACAAACTCGTCCAGGTCGATTCCATCTATGATCCGAGTGGCAGCGGCGATGAAGGTCTCCATGAAGGATCGGAAGTCATGCTTCTTGGTGTTGGCCACCTTGAGAGCTGCCAGCTTGTCCTCTCGCGCATCCTTGCAGTGAACACGGAACAGAGATAGAGCAACGTCGGCACCGCATCTGGCAGAATACTTCTTCCATTCGTGCACTCGACTTGGAACTTCGTTCAGTCGAGTCATCAAGGACTCAAGGTCGTTCTGAAGTGCTTCTCCTGGCCAGAGCGTCGTGTCGATATGTGACGTCGCAACCTTCAGCCATGCAAGATAGTCAACAACAGCAGCAATGCGAGACTCAAGTCAGAGCACGTTCATGGTAGCTTCATCCTTCACGGGAATGTTGATGGGGTCCAAGCCAGTCTCCACTCGACTAGTCTCTTCTTCAAAGTTTTGGCAGAATTATGTGGATACGGTCCATGGATAAGCTAATGTTCCCACAAAGTCAGTGATTATCAGTCGGATATAAAGGGTTACCTTCGAGCATGAGGAATAACTTCTTGGCGAGCCCTCCCAGATAAGCCTCCAGGTCATTCTTCTTTCCCGCCAGTTCACTGGCCTTGTCACTCAGGGCTATCTTCTCACGCTTCTGTTGGGTGACCTCCTTATTGGCCGTGTCGAGAGCAGCTTTCATAGTGGCATTCTCCTCTTCAAGTTTGCTGACCGAAGCCAACTTCTCTTCGACAAGTTTCGTCTTGTCCGAAGCCGCTTTCTGCGCCTCGGCGAGGTCAAGGTCCTTCTTCTTCAGAGCATCCCTCAGTTTATCTATAAAATCACAATAAGATCAGACTCGGGGACAGACAAGAAGCAAAGACAGTCGTCAAGATTCTCACCAAACATACCTTTTGCCTCCTCCTTCGCCTTCGTGAAGTTCTCCTGGACAAGCTTCAGGTCAAGTTCGAGTTGAATATGCTTGTTCTCCAATTCAGTATAACGAGCTGCAAACTCACAAGATCTCTGCAAAAAACCAATCGACAGATGTCAAAGATAGGTCACTTCCGAGTGACTAAGAGAAAAATCGTAGTATTTCTAAGACTACAGCTGAATCTAAACATTCAACTGTAGTCTCGGGGACTACACCCACTGGGTGCACTCAGCGTGCCCCCACTAGTTCTATCAGCTAGACTCAGAGTCGGTCAGTCGACCAAAAAAGAGAAAGAGAGGGTGTGTTCTTCAGACCATAGTCGACTGCCAGTAATCGACCACGGTCTCGGGGACTACACCCAGTGGGTGCACTCAGCGTGCCCCCACCGGTTTATGATTCCATTCGACCAGATCGAGTGAAGACAGTAATGAGAAAAAAGAAAAACTCAAGACATAAAGACTATGGTCCACTGCTAGCAGTCGACCATAGCCTTGGGGACTACACCCAGTGGGTGCACTCAGCGTGCCCCCACCAATCCAGATTCCCAATCGACACACCCAGTGGGTGTACGACAGATACTAAGATTTTCAGAAAGAAAAGTTTTCAGATACCATATCCTAACAGAACAGGCAGTGATCGACCAACCTGAACATTGCTCTGAAGGGCTGAACTGGCGTCATAAGCTGCTTGGCTGGCGTCTCGGATCGCCTTCACTTGCTCCATCATAACCCCCGCCTGGCGTATGGCTTCTTTAGGAGCACTTGCTTGCTCTTCAGGGACGTGGTGGGTAGAGAAAAGTGAAGGCTGGCCAGCACCCGACGACTCAGGGCGAGCACTCGTCAGCGGCACCGCAAAGGATACGGTAGGCCGAGTGACGCTGTCCCCCTCCGCAACTAATGTCTCAGGTGCTGATACGACCTGAGCTGCCTTGCCAGCAGATGCTCTCCTATTCCTCCTCTGCCTCAGTAGTTCCTCGTCTTCATCATCATCAGGAAGATCAATGATGATATTAGACGGAGCTGCAGAAAAGAGTCGAAGTTAAAAACGAAGATCCCACCGACTGAAAATGAAACTTCAAAGGTCATACCAGGGTTGGAAGTGACGGCATCCTCCATTTCTTGATCATCAGGTCTGGCCGAGGTATTAGAAGTAGCAGCACTGCAGTTTCAAAAATCAGTCGATCAACTAACGAATCGACCAAGAATAAATCCATGAGAAACAAGAGGACACAAGTTATGTCATTACCCAGAAATAGTGGGAATCACCATCTTCATCTTCGGCAAAGCCTTTGTTGGCCTCGACGGCACCACTCGAGATTGCTTCGGCGCTTTCTCAGTCGGCACCGGAGAGGTCGTCTGAGGACGCTTGGTCGACTACACAACAGGCGCGCCCCCCTTGCCGCGCTCGACCGCAGGGTCATGGGAAAGCTTGGACCTTCTTTCAGAACTGGGAGGCGCAACTTCCTCCTCCTCTTCCTCTTCCTCCTCCTCCTCATCAGAGCCTGCATCTTCATCACCCTCATCGCCATCCGATTCCCACTTCTCCTGACTTTCACCTCCACTTCCTTCCTCCTCCTCGGTCCGTGCTTGCGCCCCGTTGGGCATCGAATACAACTCAGTGGTAGCTTGAAGGACAACAAACAAGACAAAATTCGATCGACTGATCTGCAGCAAAACAGAATGGACGAAACATGATTACAGTCGGAGATAAGCGGTCATACCTTGTCTGCCTCATAAGATTGGTCGAGTGGCGGGATCCTCCTGGCCCCACGAGGGTTATCCTTGTTCCCTGTGATGGCAGTCATCCACCTCTCCAGTGTGACATCGTCGACCTCTTCTGGGTGGACCCGAGTGGTGTCTTCAGTACTAGAGTACAACCACATCGGGTGGCCCCGGTACTGGAGTGGCTGGATGCGCCGTCGAAGGAAAACCTCCAGAAGATCCATGCTGGTCACACCGTCGCGAATGAGTTGGACTACCCGCTCCATCAACATTTTAACCTGAGCCTTCTCCTCCGGAACTACTTTCAGAGAAGACGGCGTGTCCACTCGACTCATGGAGAAGGGAGGGAGCCCAGTCGACTGCCCTGGCGTCGACTGGTCTCGGCAGTAGAACCAGGTCGACTGCCACCCAATAACTGACTCGGGAAGGGTCATAGCCGGAAAAGCACTCTTACTCCTCATCTGGACCCCAAGACCCCCACACATCTAGATTACTTGGGTTCTCTCGTCGTTTGGATTAGCCTTTTTCACCGTCTGAGAACGACAAGTGAATATGTGTTTGAAAAGGCCCCAGTGCGGCCGACAACCCAAGAAGTTTTTGCACAAAGACACGAAAGCGGCGAGATAGGCAATGGAATTGGGTGTGAAGTGGTGGAGCTGAGCCACGAAGAAGTTCAGAAACCCCCGAAATAAAAGATGCGGCAGCAGAGAAAACCCACGATCGACATGAGTCGCTAGGAGGACACACTCACCCTCCTGAAGCTGCGACGGCCACTCCGTCCCCGGAAGCCTCGCTGCTCCGTGCTCGATCAGCTCCTCGTTGGCCAGGTCGTCGAGATCCTTCTGGGTGATGGTCTAGCGGATCCAATCCCCATGGATCCAACCTTGTGGCAGGCGGGACCGCGACGAGGATCCACCCCGACTGGTCGCTCTCCCCTTTGCCTTCGCTGTCGCCTTCTTCGCCCGCTCCAAAGCCGCCGTCTTCTCCTTCACCATTGTTGCCGACGAGGCTGGTACGGAGCAACGGCGCTGAACAAATGGCAAGTGCTGCGGATGAATCTGAAGACGGGGGAGGGGAAAATGAGGGAGCACTGTTTAAAAACCTCCGCCCAGTTCCTTATATGGAGTCGCTTCCGAGTGGCTGACTGGTGGACCCGGGCAATCCTGTCAAATCCCGAAACAGTCACGCGAGGGATACGTGGCGAAAAAGGCGGCACGAGAATCGAGGCGTCTCTTTCTTATCCCATCCGAGTACCGCGTCCTTCTCCGCTTCGCGCGCTTCCCGAAATTCGGATCCCACTAAATCCGCTAACCGCCGGACTACTTGTCAGACAGAAGATCTCCTGCGATCCGTCGCTCGGAGATCTCCAAGTATAGAAAGATCACTCGACCTACATCCAGAATGGATCAAGGCGATTGAAAAAGAAGTTCATGCCGTCACTGTTGGAAATATGCCCTAGAGGCAATAATAAATTGATTATTATTATATTTCCTTGTTCATGATAATCGTTTATTATCCATGCTAGAATTGTATTGATAGGAAACTCAGATACATGTGTGGATACATAAACAACACCATGTCCCTAGTAAGCCTCTAGTTGACTAGCTCGTTAATCAATAGATGGTTACGGTTTCCTGACCATGGACATTGGATGTCGTTGATAACGGGATCACATCATTAGGAGAATGATGTGATGGACAAGACCCAATCCTAAGCCTAGCACAAGATCATGTAGTTCGTATGCTAAAGCTTTTCTAATGTCAAGTATCATTTCCTTAGACCATGAGATTGTGCAACTCCCGGATACCGTAGGAGTGCTTTGGGTGTGCCAAACGTCACAACGTAACTGGGTGGCTATAAAGGTACACTACGGGTATCTCTGAAAGTGTCTGTTGGGTTGGCACGAATCGAGATTGGGATTTTGTCACTCCGTGTAAACGGAGAGGTATCTCTGGGCCCACTCGGTAGGACATCATCATAATGTGCACAATGTGACCAAGGGGTTGATCACGGGATGATGTGTTACGGAACGAGTAAAGAGACTTGCCGGTAACGAGATTGAACAAGGTATCGGTATACCGACGTGATCTTGACGTGAGCACATGCCTTGACGTGATCTTGAAGGTGTTCAAGATGGATCAGTCAAAGAAGGAGTTCTTGCCTGAGTTGTAAGGTATGAAGTTAAGACTTAAAGCTCGACCATGGCAGAATAGAGAGAAAGGAACGAAGGTCGTCCCCTATGCTTAAGACATAGGCTCTACAGTATGCTATGCTGTGTACCGCACCTGAAGTGTGCTTTACCATGAGTCAGTCAAGGGGTACAAGAGTGATCCAAGAATGGATCACAGGACAGCGGTCAAAGTTATCCTTAGTAACTAGTGGACTAAGGAATTTTCTCAATTATGGAGGTGGTAAAAGAGTTCGTCGTAAAGGGTTACGTCGATGCAAGCTTAACACCTATCCGGATAGCTCTGAGTAGAGATACCGGATACGTATAATGGAGCAACAATTTAGAATAGCTCCAAGTAGAACAGTTATTTGGAATAGCTCCAAATAGAACGTGGTAGCTGCATCTAGGAGATGACATAGAGATTTGTAAAGCACACACGGATCTGAAAGGTTCAGATCCGTTGACTATAACCTCTCTCACAAGCATAACATGATCAAACCCAGAACTCATCGAGTGTTAATCACATGGTAAATGTGAACTAGATTATTGACTCTAGTAAACTCTTTGGGTGTTAGTCACATGGGGATGTGACCTTGAGTGTTAATCACATATCGATGTGAACTAGATTATTGACTCTAGTGCAAGTGGGAGACTGTTGGAAATATGCCCTAGAGGCAATAATAAATTGATTATTATTATATTTCCTTGTTCATGATAATCGTTTATTATCCATGCTAGAATTGTATTGATAGGAAACTCAGATACATGTGTGGATACATAGACAACACCATGTCCCTAGTAAGCCTCTAGTTGACTAGCTCGTTAATCAATAGATGGTTACGGTTTCCTGACCATGGACATTGGATGTCGTTGATAACGGGATCACATCATTAGGAGAGTGATGTGATGGACAAGACCCAATCCTAAGCCTAGCACAAGATCATGTAGTTCGTATGCTAAAGCTTTTCTAATGTCAAGTATCATTTCCTTAGACCATGAGATTGTGCAACTCCCGGATACCGTAGGAGTGCTTTGGGTGTGCCAAACGTCACAACGTAACTGGGTGGCTATAAAGGTACACTACGGGTATCTCTGAAAGTGTCTGTTGGGTTGGCACGAATCGAGATTGGGATTTTGTCACTCCGTGTAAACGGAGAGGTATCTCTAGGCCCACTCGGTAGGACATCATCATAATGTGCACAATGTGACCAAGGGGTTGATCACGGGATGATGTGTTACGGAACGAGTAAAGAGACTTGCCGGTAACGAGATTGAACAAGGTATCGGTATACCGACGATCGAATCTCGGGCAAGTACCATACCGCTAGACAAAGGGAATTGTATACGGGATTGATTGAGTCCTTGACATCGTGGTTCATCCGATGAGATCATCGTGGAACATGTGGGAGCCAACATGGGTATCCATATCCCGCTGTTGGTTATTGACCGGAGAACATCTCGGTCATGTCTGCATGTCTCCCGAACCCGTAGGGTCTACACACTTAAGGTTCGATGACGCTAGGGTTATAAAGGAAGCTTGTATGTGGTTACCGAATGTTGTTCGGAGTCCCGGATGAGATCCCGGACGTCACGAGGAGTTCCGGAATGGTCTGGAGGTAAAGATTTATATATAGGAAGTCCTGTTTCGGCCATCGGGACAAGTTTCGGGGTCATCGGTATTGTACCGGGACCACCAGAAGGGTCCCGGGGGCCCACCGGGTGGGGCCACCTGCCCCGGGGGGCCACATGGGCTGTAGGGGGTGCGCCTTGGCCTACATGGGCCAAGGGCACCAGCCCCAAGAGGCCCATGCGCCTAGGGAACCCTAGAGGGAAGAGTCCTCAAAGGGGAAGGCACCTCCGAGGTGCCTTGGGGAGGATGGACTCCTCCCCCCCTCTTGGCCGCACCCCTTTCTTGGAGTAAGGGGCAAGGCTGCGCCTCCCCCCTCTCCCTTGCCCCTATATATAGTGGAGGGGAGGGAGGGCATCCATACCTGAGCCCTTGGCGCCTCCCTCCCTCCCGTGACACCTCCTCCTCTCCCGTAGGTGCTTGGCGAAGCCCTGCAGGATTGCCACGCTCATCCATCACCACCACGCCGTTGTGCTGCTGCTGGATGGAGTCTTCCTCAACCTCTCCCTCTCTCCTTGCTGGATCAAGGCGTGGGAGACATCGTCGAGCTGTACGTGTGTTGAACGCGGAGGTGCCGTCCGTTCGGCACTAGGATCATCGGTGATCTGAATCACGACGAGTACGACTCCATCAACCCCGTTCACTTGAACGCTTCCGCTTAGCAATCTACAAGGGTATGTAGATGCACTCCCCTTTCTACTCGTTGCTGGTCTCTCCATAGATAGATCTTGGTGGTACGTAGGAAAATTTTTGAATTTCTGCTACGTTCCCCAACAGTGGCATCATGAGCTAGGTCTATTGCGTAGATTGTTTGCACGAGTAGAACACAAAGTAGTTGTGGGCGTCGATATTGTTCAATATGCTTGCCGTTACTAGTCTTATCTTGATTCGGCGGCATCGTGGGATGAAGCGGCCCGGACCAACCTTACACGTACGCTTACGTGAGACCGGTTCCACCGACAAACATGCACTAGTTGCATAAGGTGGCTGGCGGGTGTCTGTCTCTCCCACTTTAGTCGGATCGGATTCGATGAAAAGGGTCCTTATGAAGGGTAAATAGCAATTGGCATATCACATTGTGGTTCATGCGTAGGTAAGAAACGTTCTTGCTAGAAACCCATAGCAGCCACGTAAAACATGCAAACAACAATTAGAGGACGTCTAACTTGTTTTTGCAGGGTATGCTATGTGATGTGATATGGCCAAAAAGGATGTGATGAATGATATATGTGATGTATGAGATTGATCATGTTCTTGTAATAGGAATCACAACTTGCATGTCGATGAGTATGACAACCGGCAGGAGCCATAGGAGTTGTCTTTATTTATTTGTGACCTGCGTGTCAACTTAAACGTCATGTAATTACTTTGCTTTATTGCTAACCGTTAGCCATAGTAGTAGAAGTAATAGTTGGCGAGGCAACTTCATGAAGACACGATGATGGAGATCATGATGATGGAGATCATGGTGTCATGCCGGTGACGATGATGATCATGGAGCCCCGAAGATGGAGATCAAAAGGAGCAAAGTGATGATGGCCATATCATGTCACTATTTGATTGCATGTGATGTTTATCATGTTTATACATCTTATTTGCTTAGAACGACGGTAGTAAATAAGATGATCCCTTACAACAATTTCAAGAAGTGTTCTCCCCTAACTGTGCACCGTTGCGACAGTTCGCTGTTTCAAAACATCACGTGATGATCGGGTGTTTTATTCAGACGTTCAAATACAACGGGTGTTGACGAGCCTAGCATGTACAGACATGGCCTCGGAACACACGCGAAACACTTAGGGTTAACTTGACGAGCCTAGCATGTACAGACATGGCCTCGGAACACGGAGACCGAAAGGTCGAGCATGAGTCGTATAGAAGATACGATCAACATGAAGATGTTTACCGATGATGACTAGTCCGTCTCACGTGATGATCGGACACGGTGTCACATCCCTAGTTCTGACAATGCCTAGTGCATGCATTAGAGTGTTGCACCATGTTTAAATTTCATTTAAATTTGAAATGGGGATTGTTGAAACCCTAGCACCAAATGAAATTTAACTAGGTTCAATAAAAATATTTTCAATAACCCAGAATGCCCTTTGGAAATGTTCATAATTTCTGTTAAAGGTGAAAACCTCTTCCAAAAATGATGAACATATTTATAGGCTATTCCTGGATTTTTGAATTAAATTATATAGTGTTTGCATTTGGGCATTTAATTGCTAATAATATTTTAAATGCTCAAATAATCACAAACTGAAATGTTTACTGTTGGAAATATTCCAAACAGTGGCCACAGTCAGTTGCATGATTTTTGGAAATGCTCTGGCATTTTTAATAAATCCAAACACAATTACAGAAAATAGAAAACAGTAACTAAAATAGAAATAAAAGAAAAAGAACAGAGACTACCTGGCCTCACCCGTGCAGCCCACCAGCCGGCCCAGCTCCCCCCCCTGGCCGGCCCAGCCCACCCGCGCCTTCCCTGTCGTCTTCCTCCTCGGACAGAAGGACGAGGGCGTGTGCCCGACGCTCGCCGGCACGCGCGCGCGCCACCTCCCCCCCTGCTGGCCACCTCCTGCTTCCCCCGGACTCCCTCGATGCCCCGGACGAAGCCACGCAGCTGCCCCGCACCGCTCTCACTCTCCCTCGCCCTCCTCTTCTCCCCCTGCTCTCTCTCCCTCTCACCCGAGAACCACCGCCGCCGCCGACGGGCATCACCGTAGCCACTGGCCTCCCCTCGCCTCCCCGACCCGCTTCCGAGCTCCGCCACAACCCCCTCCACCTCCTCGTTGAGCTACGGACCTCCCGGACGTGCTGCAACGCCGCCACCATCGCCGTTTCCGTCGCCGGCCACCGAAGTTCGCCGCGGTCAATTCGCCACCTCCGCCGCCTCCCCGAGACCACCGAGCTGCTCATCGACCTCGGTGTGAGCTCCTCTTCCATTTCCCATTCTCCCCGCGCTCGTTCCCGCACTCCAGCCGCCTTCTCACCGGAGCCGATTGCTCCTCGCCGCCGGTCATGGCGCTGCCGTGGCCAGGGTCACCCCAGCTAGCGCCCGAGCACGTTACCGAGTTCGCCGCCCTCCCAGGAGCCCCCAGAGCCTTTCCGTTTCCCCTCTAGTGCACCGCAGCGCCGCGTTCGACCTTGGCCGAACTCCGGCGGCCACCTAGGTCGACGCCGGCGCCGATTCCGGCCGCCCCGACCCCAACCGACTCCACAGGAAGACGCGGCGCCCTCCCAGCTACCCGTAGAGCCTCTCCGCCGCCCGAATGGTCGCCGGAGGAGCGTTCCCGAAGCCCTCCGCCGTGCCTGTTGCCGCCGGCGTTGAGCCGCCGGCCTGTTTGGGCCATTTGACCGGGGTTTGACCTCCCCCTGTGTCACTGACATGCGGGACCAGCCCGCCTAATTAATCTAGGTTAGTTTAAATTAAAACGCTAACTAACCCAGTTAGTTAGGTTAGTCACTGACACGGAGGACCCACTAGTCAGTTTGACCTGGGCTGCCCGTTGACTCGCTTACGTCATGCTGACGTAGTGCTGACGCAGTAAATTCTTTTCTGGATTTATTTTTATATAGGAAATTCCAGAAAATGCCTAAAACTTCTAAAAATCATAGAAAATTAACCGTAACTCCAAATTAAATAATTTATATATGAAAAATTATCAGAAAAATTCAAGGAATCCATCTGTACCATTTTCATGCATGTTAGAACAACTTATAGCTGCTGTTTAGCACAAATCAACTAAAAGGCATTTGAATATTCACATATGGAGTTTGAATTTGAATTTTATATTCAAACCAACTTCATTTAATCTGGTTTTAGGTGCATTAGCCCAAAACACATTCATATTGCCATGTCATAGCATGCATCATATTGTGCATTGCATTGATCGTGTCTTTTCTGTATTTGCCGGTAATTGTCCCCTCTCGATAGACGCGATACCGATGATACGATCGTTGACACTGATGAAGACTCAATGTTATCTTCAGAAGTGCCAGGCAAGCAAAACCCCCTTGTTCATTCCGATACAATCCTACTCTCTCGCTCCTGCTCTCTTTTAATGCATTAGGACAACACCGATTTATCTGTTACTTGCTGCGGTAGCTGAACCCCTTTATCCTTTGCATGACCTGTCATTGCCACAGTAAATAGATGAAACCCACTAGCATGAGTAGGAGTTGTTTGAGCCCTGATGTGCCTACTCATTCATGTTTGTTTGTCATGCCTGCTATCGCTTAGAGTTGAGTCAGGTCTGATTCATCGGGGATGAATCAGAGGTGTGTGAACATGTCCTACTGTGTGTGAGCTAAGTGTGTGAACACGATTTGGTAAAGGTAGCGGTGGGAGGCCATGTAGGAGTACATGGTGGGTTGTCTCATTGCAGCCGTCCTCAGGAACTGAGTTCTGTGTTTGTGATCCATGATTCAGCTACTACCACGCATTGGGCCCGAAACCAATGGACCCTCTCGGCTTCTTAATCACCCTTGTCCTCTGTCCAGGAGTTGCAAGTAGTTTCTGGTGTTTGTAGTATGCTGGAGGCCGTGGACAGCGCTGATCGTAGGGGTGGGCTGTGATGCGGTAGGCACGTGGCCGGGTAAACCGGGCACCCGTTTGGTGTCACGGAACCCTGTACACATCGTTTGGGGCTGTGAGCGAAACTCCGGCCGGATCTCCTCATGGATGGAACCCGAATAGGCGATAAACCTGGACTAGAGACTTGAGTGTTTAGGCAGGCCGTGGCCGACACCCACGTTGGGCTTCCGCTTGAAGGTTGCCGAGTATATGTCGTGTAAACGGCGGTAAGTGGTGAGAGCGTGTGTGAAGAAGTACACCCCTGCAGGGTTAACCTAATCTATTCGAATAGCCGTGTCCACGGAAAAGGACCTCTGGGTTGCTTATATCAGTTCATAGACAAGTGAAAGTGGATACTCTAAAATACGCAAGATAAGCGTGAGTGCTATGGATGGCGTTCTCGTAGGGAGACGGGAGCGGATCCATAGTGGTGTATTGGTTGGTGAATATGTGGACTCGTGTGCGCCACCTCAAAAGAGTTGCTTGCAGTCGTAGTTTAGGATAGCCACCGAGTCAAAGTTGGCTTGCTGCAGTCAAACCCCTCCATCCCCTTTGTTGATAATGATGCATATGTAGATAGTTCTGATGTAAGTCTTGCTGGGTACATTTGTACTCACGTTTGCCTACTTTATGTTTTTGCAGAGAGACTTCAGTCTCACTAGTAGTTCCACGTGGACTTCGACGTTTAGCTTGTTACCTCAGCTACGATCTTGTGCCCTCGGCAGGATCTGATAGATAGTCAGGCTTCTCGGCCTTTTTTTTCATTTATAGATGTCTGTACCCAGACATGATAGCTTCCGCTTGTGCTTTGACTTGTATGCTCTGATTGTTGGGTCATGAGACCCATGATTGTAATATCGCGCTCCTCGAAGCCTATTGAATAAATTACTTGAGTCGTAGAGTCATGTTGTGATGCCATGTTGTATTTGCACATATCGAGCATATTGTGTGTATGTTATTGAAATGCTTGGTATGTGTGGGATCTGACCATCTAGTTGTTTATCTTTAGTAGCCTCTCTTACGGGGAAATGTCTCCTAGTGTTTCCACCGAGCCATGGTAGCTTGCTACTGCTCCGAAACACTTAGGCTGGCCGGCATGTGTCCTTCTTCGTTCCTGTGTCTGTCCCTTCGGGGAAATGTCACGCGATGAATACCGGAGTCCTGTTAGCCCGCTACAGCCCGGTTCACCGGAGTCCTGCTAGCCCAGTGCTACAGCCTGGATTCACTCGCTGATGACCGACACGTTCGATGCTGGGTCATGGATGCCTGTCCC
>NC_041381.1:588492647-588502787 GCF_002162155.2 Triticum dicoccoides
TCCCGGACGTGCTGCAACGCCGCCACCATCGCCGTTTCCGTCGCCGGCCACCGAAGTTCGCCGCGGTCAATTCGCCACCTCCGCCGCCTCCCCGAGACCACCGAGCTGCTCATCGACCTCGCTGTGAGCTCCTCTTCCATTTCCCATTCTCCCCGCGCTCGTTCCCGCACTCCAGCCGCCTTCTCACCGGAGCCGATTGCTCCTCGCCGCCGGTCATGGCGCTGCCGTGGCCAGGGTCACCCCAGCTAGCGCCCGAGCACGTTACCGAGTTCGCCGCCCTCCCAGGAGCCCCCAGAGCCTTTCCGTTTCCCCTCTAGTGCACCGCAGCGCCGCGTTCGACCTTGGCCGAACTCCGGCGGCCACCTAGGTCGACGCCGGCGCCGATTCCGGCCGCCCCGACCCCAACCGACTCCACAGGAAGACGGGGCGCCCTCCCAGCTACCCGTAGAGCCTCTCCGCCGCCCGAATGGTCGCCGGAGGAGCGTTCCCGAAGCCCTCCGCCGTGCCTGTTGCCGCCGGTGTTGAGCCGCCGGCCTGTTTGGGCCATTTGACCGGGGTTTGACCTCCCCCTGTGTCACTGACATGCGGGACCAGCCCGCCTAATTAATCTAGGTTAGTTTAAATTAAAACGCTAACTAACCCAGTTAGTTAGGTTAGTCACTGACACGGAGGACCCACTGGTCAGTTTGACCTGGGCTGCCCGTTGACTCGCTTACGTCATGCTGACGTAGTGCTGACGCAGTAAATTCTTTTCTGGATTTATTTTTATATAGGAAATTCCAGAAAATGCCTAAAACTTCTAAAAATCATAGAAAATTAACCGTAACTCCAAATTAAATAATTTATATATGAAAAATTATCAGAAAAATTCAAGGAATCCATCTGTACCATTTTCATGCATGTTAGAACAACTTATAGCTGCTGTTTAGCACTAATCAACTAAAAGGCATTTGAATATTCACATATGGAGTTTGAATTTGAATTTTATATTCAAACCAACTTCATTTAATCTGGTTTTAGGTGCATTAGCCCAAAACACATTCATATTGCCATGTCATAGCATGCATCATATTGTGCATTGCATTGATCGTGTCTTTTCTGTATTTGCCGGTAATTGTCCCCTCTCGATAGACGCGATACCGATGATACGATCGTTGACACTGATGAAGACTCAATGTTATCTTCAGAAGTGCCAGGCAAGCAAAACCCCCTTGTTCATTTCGATACAATCCTACTCTCTCGCTCCTGCTCTCTTTTAATGCATTAGGACAACACCGATTTATCTGTTACTTGCTGCGGTAGCTGAACCCCTTTATCCTTTGCATGACCTATCATTGCCACAGTAAATAGATGAAACCCACTAGCATGAGTAGGAGTTGTTTGAGCCCTGATGTGCCTACTCATTCATGTTTGTTTGTCATGCCTGCTATCGCTTAGAGTTGAGTCAGGTCTGATTCATCGGGGATGAATCAGAGGTGTGTGAACATGTCCTACTGTGTGTGAGCTAAGTGTGTGAACACGATTTGGTAAAGGTAGCGGTGGGAGGCCATGTAGGAGTACATGGTGGGTTGTCTCATTGCAGCCGTCCTCAGGAACTGAGTTCTGTGTTTGTGATCCATGATTCAGCTACTACCACGCATTGGGCCCGAAACCAATGGACCCTCTCGGCTTCTTAATCACCCTTGTCCTCTGTCCAGGAGTTGCAAGTAGTTTCTGGTGTTTGTAGTATGCTGGAGGCCGTGGACAACGCTGACCGTAGGGGTGGGCTGTGATGCGGTAGGCACGTGGCCGGGTAAACCGGGCACCCGTTTGGTGTCACGGAACCCTGTACACATCGTTTGGGGCTGTGAGCGAAACTCCGGCCGGATCTCCTCATGGATGGAACCCGAATAGGCGATAAACCTGGACTAGAGACTTGAGTGTTTAGGCAGGCCGTGGCCGACACCCACGTTGGGCTTCCGCTTGAAGGTTGCCGAGTACATGTCGTGTAAACGGCGGTAAGTGGTGAGAGCGTGTGTGAAGAAGTACACCCCTGCAGGGTTAACATTATCTATTCGAATAGCCGTGTCCGCGGTAAAGGACTTCTGGGTTGCTTATATCAGTTCATAGACAAGTGAAAGTGGATACTCTAAAATACGCAAGATAAGCGTGAGTGCTATGGATGGCGTTCTCGTAGGGAGACGGGAGCGGATCCATAGTGGTGTATTGATATGGTGAATATGTGGACTCGTGTGCGCCACCTCAAAAGAGTTACTTGCAGTCGTAGTTCAGGATAGCCACCGAGTCAAAGCTGGCTTGCTGCAGTCAAACTCCACCATCCCCTTTGTTGATAATGATGCATATGTAGTTAGTTCTGATGTAAGTCTTGCTGGGTACATTTGTACTCACGTTTGCCTATTTTATGTTTTTGCAGAGAGACTTCGGTCTCACTAGTAGTTTCGCGTGGACTTCGATGTTTAGCTTGATACCTCAGCTACGATCTTGTGCCCTCGGCAGGATCTGATAGATAGTCAGGCTTCTCAGCCTTTTTCATTTATAGATGTCTGTACTCAGACATGATAGCTTCCGCTTGTGCTTTGACTTGTATGCTCTGATTGTTGGGTCATGAGACCCATGATTGTAATATCGCGCTCCTCGGAGCCTATTGAATAAATTACTTGAGTCGTAGAGTCATGTTGTGATGCCATGTTGTATTTGCACATATCGAGCATATTGTGTGTATGTTATTGAAATGCTTGGTATGTGTGGGATCTGACCATCTAGTTGTTTATCTTTAGTAGCCTCTCTTACGGGGAAATGTCTCCTAGTGTTTCCACCGAGCCATGGTAGCTTGCTACTGCTCCGGAACACTTAGGCTGGTCGGCATGTGTCCTTCTTCGTTCCTGTGTCTGTCCCTTCGGGGAAATGTCACGCGATGAATACCGGAGTCCTGTTAGCCCGCTACAGCCCGGTTCACCGGAGTCCTGCTAGCCCAGTGCTACAGCCTGGATTCACTCGCTGATGACCGACACGTTCGATGCTGGGTCATGGATGCCTGTCCCTGTAAGTCTGTGCCGCTTTGGGTTTACGACTAGCCATGTCAGCCCGGGCTCCTTATCATATGGATGCTAGCGACACTGTCATATACGTGTGCCAAAAGGCGCAAACGGTCCCGGGCAAAGGTAAGGCGACACCCGTGGGAATACCGTGCGTGAGGCCGCAAAGTGATATGAGGTGTTACATGCTAGATCGATGTGGCATTGAGTCGGGGTCCTGACACACGGCCTAGTTTGACTCGGATCATGTAATCACTTAGATGACTAGAGGGATGTCTATCTGAGTGGGAGTTCATAAGATGAACTTAATTATCCTGAACATAGTCAAAAGGTATTCGCAAATTATGTCGTAGCTCGCGCTTCAGTTCTACTGTTTAGATATGTTCCTAGAGAAAATTTAGTTGAAAGTTGATAGTAGCAATTATGCGGACTAGGTCCGTAAACTGAGGATTTTCCTCATTGCTTCATAGAAGGCTTATGTCCTTAATGCACCGCTCAGTGTGCTGAACCTCGAACGTCGTCTATGGATGTTGCGAACATCTGACATACACGTTTTGATAACTACGTGATAGTTCAGTTAAACGGTTTAGAGTTGAGGCACCAAAGACATTTTTGAAACGTCGCGAAACATATGAGATGTTTTGAGGGCTGAAATTGGGATTTCAGGCTCGTGCCCATGTCAAGAGGTATAAGACCTCCGATGACTTTCTTGACCTGCAAACTAAGGAGAAAAGCTCAATTGTTGAGCTTGTGCTCAGATTGTCTGAGTACAACAATCATTTGAATCGAGTGGGAGTTGATCTTCCAGATAAGACAGTGATGGTTCTCCAAAGTCATTGCCACCAAGCTGTTAGAGCTTCGTGATGAACTATAACATATCAGGGATAGATATGATGATCCTTGAGGTATTCACGATGTTTGACACCGCGAAAGTAGAAATCAAGAAGGAGCATCAATTGTTGATGGTTGGTGAAACCACTAGTTTCAAGAAGGGCAAGGGCAAGAAGGGATACTTCATGAAACGGCAAATCAGCTGCTGCTCTAGTGAAGAAACCCAAGGTAAAACCCAAACCCGAGACTAAGTGCTTCTGTAATAAGGGGAACAACCACTAGAGCAGAATTACCCTAGATACTTGGTAGATAAGAAGGCTGGTCGATAGAAGTATATTGGATATACATTGTGTTAATGTGTACTTTGCTAGTACTCCTAGTAGCACCAGGGTATTAGATACCAGTTCGGTTGCTAAGTGTTAGTAACTCGAAACAAAAGGCTACGGAATAAATGGAGACTAGCTAAAGGTGAGCTGACGATATGTGTTGGAAGTTTTTCCAAGCTTGATATGATCAAGCATCGCATGCTCCCTCTACCAAAGAGATTGGTGTTAAACCTAAATAATTGTTATTTGGTGTTTGCGTTGAGCATAGACATGATTGGATTACGTCTATCGCAATACGGTTATTCATTTAAGGAGAATAATGGTTACTCTGTTTATTTGAATAATACCTTCAATGGTCTTACACCTAAAATGAATGGTTTATTAAATCTCGATCGTAGTGATACACATGTTCATGCCAAAAGATAGTAATGATAGTACCACCTACTTGTGGCACTGCCACGTAAGTCATATCGGTATGAAACGCATGAAGAAGCTCCATATTGATGGATCTTTGGACTCACTCGTTTTTGAAAAGTTTGAGACATGCGAACCATGTCTATTGGTGTGTACGCATGAAGAAACTCCATGCAAATGGACCGTTTTGACTCACTTGATTTTGAATCACTTGGGACATGCAAATCATACCACATGGGCAAGATGACTGAAAAGCCTCGTTTTCAGTAAGATGGAACAAGATAGCAACTTGTTGGAAGTAATACATTTTGATGTGTACAGTCCAATGAGTGCTGAGGCGTGTAGTGGATATCGTTATGTTCTTACTTCACAGATGATTCGAGTAGATGTTGAGTATATTTACTTGATGAATCACGAGTCTGAATTATTGAAAGGTTCAAGTAATTTCAGTGTGAAGTCGAAAGATCATCGTGACAAGAGGATAAAAGATCTATGATATGATCATAGAGATGAATATCTGAATCACGAGTTTGGCACAAAATTAAGACATTGTGGAAATTGTTTCACAACTGATACAGCCTGGAACACCATAGTGTGATGGTGTGTCCGAACGTCATAGTTGCACCCTATTGGATATGGAGCATACCATGATGTCTCTTATCGAGTTACCACTATCGTTCATGGGTTAGGCATTAGAGACAACCACATTCACTTTAAATAGGGCACCACATAATTCCGTTGAGATGACACCGTATGAATTATGGTTTAGAGAAACCTAAGCTGTCATTTCTTAAAAGTTTGGGGCTGCGACGCTTATGTGAAAAAAGTTTCAGGCTGATAAGCTCGAACCCAAAGCGGATAAATGCATCTTCATAGGACACCCAAAACAGTTGGGTATACCTCCTGTCTCAGATCCGAAAGCAATAAGGGATTGTTTCTAGAATCGGGTCCTTTCTCGAGGAAAAGTTTCTCTCGAAAGAATTGAGTGGGAGGATGGTGGAGACTTGATGAGGTTATTGAACCGTCACTTCAACAAGTGTGTAGCAGGGCACAGGAAGTTGTTCCTGTGGCACCTACACCAATTGAAGTGGAAGCTTATGATAGTGATCATGAAACTTCGGATCGAGTCACTACCAAACCTCGTGGGATGACAAGGATGCGTACTACTTCAGAGTGGTACGTAATCCTGTCTTGGAAGTCATGTTGCTGGACAACAATGAACCTACGAGCTATGGAGAAGCGATGGTGGGCCCGGATTCCGATAAATGGCTCAAGGCCATAAAACCCGAGAGAGGATCCATGTATGAAAACAAAGTGTAGACTTTGGAAGAACTACTTGATGGCCGTAAGGCTGTTAGGTACATAGGGATTTTGAAAGGAAGACAGACAATGATGGTAAGTGTCACCATTGAGAAAGCTCGACTTGTCGTTAAGATGTTTTTCGACAAGTTCAAGGAGTTGACTACGATGAGACTTTCTCACTCGTAGCGATGCTAAGAGTCTGTTGGA
Organism: Triticum dicoccoides; assembly: GCF_002162155.2. Taxonomy (NCBI): domain Eukaryota; kingdom Viridiplantae; phylum Streptophyta; class Magnoliopsida; order Poales; family Poaceae; genus Triticum; species Triticum dicoccoides. The sequence goes on from NC_041381.1 coordinate 588,498,763, forward strand.
ATTATATTAGCAATTACTGCATTATTTATGAAATCTTGCAGATAGGATGTCAAAACATTGTTTCCTCGACGATTTTTGAGGAAAGGTTGTATGTGATACAACCGGAAGGTTTTGTCTATCCTGAAATATGCTAATAAGTATGCAAAGCTCCAGCAATCCTTTTGAGGACTTGAGTGAGCATCTCGGAGTTGGAATGTATGCTTTGATGATGATCAAAGATTTTGGGTGTATACAAAGTTTATGAGAAACTTGTATTTCCAAAGAAGTGAGTGGGAGCACTATAGAATTTTTGATGAATATATGTTGTTGACATATTGTGGATCAGAAATGATGTAGGATTTCTGGAAAGCATATAGGGTTATTTGGAGAGTGTTTTCAATGGAAAACCTGGATTAAGCTACTTGAACATTGAGCATCAAGATCTATAAGGATAGATCAAAACGCTTAATAGTACTTTCAAATGAGCACATGCCTTGACGTGATCTTGAAGGTGTTCAAGATGGATCAGTCAAAGAAGGAGTTCTTGCCTGAGTTGCAAGGTATGAAGTTAAGACTTAAAGCTCGACCATGGCAGAATAGAGAGAAAGGAACGAAGGTCGTCCCCTATGCTTAAGACATAGGCTCTACAGTATGCTATGCTGTGTACCGCACCTGAAGTGTGCTTTACCATGAGTCAGTCAAGGGGTACAAGAGTGATCCAAGAATGGATCACAGGACAGCGGTCAAAGTTATCCTTAGTAACTAGTGGACTAAGGAATTTTCTCAATTATGGAGGTGGTAAAAGAGTTCGTCGTAAAGGGTTACGTCGATGCAAGCTTAACACCTATCCGGATAGCTCTGAGTAGAGATACCGGATAAGTATAATGGAGCAACAATTTAGAATAGCTCCAAGTAGAACAGTTATTTGGAATCACTCCAAATAGAACGTGGTAGCTGCATCTAGGAGATGACATAGAGATTTGTAAAGCACACACGGATCTGAAAGGTTCAGACCCGTTGACTATAACCTCTCTCACAAGCAGAACATGATCAAACCCAGAACTCATTGAGTGTTAATCACATGGTAAATGTGAACTAGATTATTGACTCTAGTAAACTCTTTGGGTGCTAGTCACATGGGGATGTGACCTTGAGTGTTAATCACATATCGATGTGAACTAGATTATTGACTCTAGTGCAAGTGGGAGACTGTTGGAAATATGCCCTAGAGGCAATAATAAATTGATTATTATTATATTTCCTTGTTCATGATAATCGTTTATTATCCATGCTAGAATTGTATTGATAGGAAACTCAGATACATGTGTGGATACATAAACAACACCATGTCCCTAGTAAGCCTCTAGTTGACTAGCTCATTAATCAATAGATGGTTACGGTTTCCTGACCATGGACATTGGATGTCGTTGATAACGGGATCACATCATTAGGAGAATGATGTGATGGACAAGACCCAATCATAAGCCTAGCACAAAATCATGTAGTTCGTATGCTAAAGCTTTTCTAATGTCAAGTATCATTTCCTTAGACCATGAGATTGTGCAACTCCCGGATACCGTAGGAGTGCTTTGGGTGTGCCAAACGTCACAACGTAACTGGGTGGCTATAAAGGTACACTACGGGTATCTCTGAAAGTGTCTGTTGGGTTGGCACGAATCGAGATTGGGATTTTGTCACTCCGTGTAAACGGAGAGGTATCTCTGGGCCCACTCGGTAGGACATCATCATAATGTGCACAATGTGACCAAGGGGTTGATCACGGGATGATGTGTTACGGAACGAGTAAAGAGACTTGCCGGTAACGAGATTGAACAAGGTATCGGTATACCGACGATCGAATCTCGGGCAAGTACCATACCGCTAGACAAAGGGAATTGTATACGGGATTGATTGAGTCCTTGACATCGTGGTTCATCCGATGAGATCATCGTGAAACATGTGGGAGCCAACATGGGTATCCAGATCCCGCTGTTGGTTATTGACCGGAGAACATCTCGGTCATGACTACATGTCTCCCGAACCCGTAGGGTCTACACACTTAAGGTTCGATGACGCTAGGGTTATAAAGGAAGTTTGTATGTGGTTACCGAATGTTGTTCGGAGTCCCGGATGAGATCCCGGACGTCACGAGGAGTTCCGGAATGGTCCGGAGGTAAAGATTTATATATAGGAAGTCCTGTTTCGGCCATCGGGACAAGTTTCGGGGTCATCGGTATTGTACCGGGACCACCGGAAGGGTCCCGGGGGCCCACCGGGTGGGGCCACCTGCCCCGGGGGGCCACATGGGCTGTAGGGGGTGCGCCTTGGCCTACATGGGCCAAGGGCACCAGCCCCAAGAGGCCCATGCGCCTAGGGAACCCTAGAGGGAAGAGTCCTCAAAGGGGAAGGCACCTCCGAGGTGCCTTGGGGAGGATGGACTCCTCCCCCCCTCTTGGCCGCACCCCTTTCTTGGAGTAAGGGGCAAGGCTGCGCCTCCCCCCTCTCCCTTGCCCCTATATATAGTGGAGGGGAGGTAGGGCATCCATACCTGAGCCCTTGGCGCCTCCCTCCCTCCCGTGACACCTCCTCCTCTCCCGTAGGTGCTTGGCGAAGCCCTGCAGGATTGCCACGCTCCTCCATCACCACCACGCCGTTGTGCTGCTGCTGGATGGAGTCTTCCTCAACCTCTCCCTCTCTCTTTGCTGGATCAAGGCGTGGGAGACATCGTCGAGCTGTACGTGTGTTGAACGCGGAGGTGCCGTCCGTTCGGCACTAGGATCATCGGTGATCTGAATCACGACGAGTATGACTCCATCAACCCCGTTCACTTGAACGCTTCCGCTTAGCGATCTACAAGGGTATGTAGATGCACTCCCCTTTCTACTCATTGCTGGTCTCTCCATAGATAGATCTTGGTGTTACGTAGGAAATTTTTTGAATTTCTGCTACGTTCCCCAACAGTCACCTACGGTCATTTGATCCAGAACAAGACGTGCTCATAGCATAGAAAGAGGAGTCGGAAGAATTCTCAACTCCTTCCTCACTCAAACCTCGATCCATTCGGGGGCTAATGATGGAGTCGTGTACCTAGGGTAGGGTCATGGACCTGTCCAAGGTACCCTCCCCAAGGACATCTTCAGATGATGCCATCTTCCAGTCGACCTAGAGGGACTCCACTCGACTGACTGGAAGACACTCGACATACTTGAAGACACTCGACCATGAAGACTCACTCGACCACCAGGAGTTCAAGATCTACTCTGTATCCAAACGGTCTGTAATTAAGTAGTCTTTATGGTCATGATGACACTTTATGTAGGGCGTTACCTGTAACGCCAGGCCTTAATGTACTTTAAACCCTCCGCTACGTGGGCTGGCTGGGGTCTTGGCATCCTCTATATAAGCCACCCCCCTCCACTGGCAGAAGGGTTCGCACCCCTGTAACTCTCACACATATAATCCAGTCGACCGCCTCCGGGCACCGAGACGTAGGGCTGTTACTTCTTCCGAGAAGGGCCTGAACTCGTAAAACTCTTGTGTGCACAACTACTCCATAGCTAGGATCTTGCCTCTCCTTAGTACCCCCCTACATTACTGTCAGACTTAGAACCACAACAAGTATAACTGCGGGTTTGCGGGGCAGATGCGGGTCGAAACCCTATCCCCCCGCAGCCGCCTTTGCCCCCCAATTTCCCATCGCGCCGCTCGATTTGTCGCCACCGGCAAGCCTTCGACCGCCATGGATGACTCGGGGGATGAGATGGAGCGCCGCCGCCACGCCAGATCTGACGGCGCGCACAAGCGGGGGGCACGTCGGTGGCTCAACCGCAGTACCCGGCCGCCACCGGCCTTCAACCGCCGCGAGCTCGAGGACGTCGATCTCGAGCTTGCCCGTCGCCGCCACGCCTCCTATGGCAACTGGTCCGCGGGGAGCTCATCCCTCAACTGGTCCGCAGGGTGCTCATCCGCGGGCGCATTGAGCTCGCGGCTCGTTCCGGTGAAGAGGGAGCCGAAGGAGGCCGTGCCCGATGCGCCGCCGCGCCGAG
>NC_041381.1:588503084-588507486 GCF_002162155.2 Triticum dicoccoides
GGGCAGGAGGAGCTCCTCAAGCGCGTCGTCCTCAAGCGGTCGGCGAGGGAGCAAGAGAAGATGGAAGAGCGCATTCGGCGCGAGCTCGAGTACGAGCGACTCTTCTTCGAGACGGGCGTCACGCCATCGCAGGCGCACGCATCGAAGGAGGTTGACCTGCGCGTGATGAAGGTGGAGCAGGCGAAGCTCTACATCGACCTCGACTCCGACTCCTCCGACTCCGACTGATCGCCACCGGTGGGTAGCTACCGCAGGAGCGCCGGTGAGCTCAATTTTGTTGTAGTGATACGGTAGCGTAGGCCCTGTCTAGCATCTCTGACCTTTAATATGTATGTATGTGGAGTGTACGAACTTATGCAAAGAAGAACCATCTATGCGAGCGAGCTTCGGCGAGCTGCTGCTTAAATTTCTTGCGCGGAACAACTTTTTTTAAATATTATGGGTTTGTTTGTGGTTTCTGTTCTGCCGCCATATTTTTCAGCCTGCATAAGCGCCCCCGTGCGACCTGCAAACACAGTTTACAGTTCGGCAAAATGCGGGGTCTGCTAGAGTTGCTCGACATGTGCTTCACAGTTTGCCTCCCTATTCTCAAAAAGGAAAGTAACTTTTACAAAGTCTTTCTTTCTATCACTTATTTCATTCAAAACTAAAGCAAAAGAAGATAGTGTAGCTACATTGATGTCCAAAATAACTTGCATGCAGTCCGAAGCTATCACCATATGTGACAAGTTGAGATCTTGGGCCAGTGCAAGTGCTTCATTGCGTGCTTGGGCTTCTACACTTGGGGCATCAACCAAGCCGTCCAAGATGAAAAAGTGAATGAAGATGAAAAAAAAAACTGCAGCATCATCTTTGTTGCAAATTTCTGCAACATAACTCTGTTGCAAAAGGTGCGGCTGTTGGACGCCATATGCCAGCCAGATCTAATGGCTTGCGACCCGGCGGCAGACACGTAGCACGCCTCATAAATAAAAGTACCCCTCATGCGCCAGGAAAAATTATATGCTATATTTTTTTGAGAGAGGCTATGAAGGCTAGCTTTATTAACTTAAACAACAATTACATCATTTGCCAGGAGAGAAAGGATCCAGGAGAGTCATCAACCCATTTAAAAGAAAGTTTATTAAACAGTTTTGTTAGAACTCATCTAGATGAGATATAATTTGGTCTTATTCACCTTTTATAGTCATTGGATATGATGCTATAATATGGGGAGTACCTAAAACTCATCTAGATGAGACATAATTTGGTCTCATTCACTTTGAGAATAAGAACAGATACAACCCACGTCAGCACACACGCATCTTATAGCATCACATCCAACGGCTATAAAAGGTGAATGCGACCAAATTATATCTCATCTAGATGAGTTCTAGCAAAACTGTATAATATGCGTGTGTGCTGGCGTGGGTTGTATCTGTTCTTATTTTCAAAGTGAACGAGACCAAACTATATCTCATCTAGATGAGTTCTGGGTACTCCCTTAAACTTTATTAAAATAACTAACTATAGCTGCTAGTTATTATCATGAGCAATTTTAACATGGTGCCTCTTAGGCCCTCTTTTCACATAACATAGTTAGTATCGCTTTATTGCAAAGTGGTGGAACACGTTACATACCATGAACACCACAGTGGCGATAGAATGAACTCGCCTACATGGATCACCTCGAGAAGCAAGCAAAAAAAAAAACACCTATATAATCCTTTTCCTAAACACAACTATAAAAGGTTTATCGCTTACGGTCAGCCATGTCTTATCCTTATAAACATGCAAACCTAGGTCTCTGCATGGCCCCTTGTCAACACATGAAACTATCTTATATCCCGAGAGATCCGTGCCATGCTTCTCAACCCGGAACACCCCAAATGATCTTAGGCCTTCTTCACTGCCGGCGGCCACATGTTTAGGCTCTCCTGATGACAACTCCGGCACCTGTTCTGTAAGGTGCCAATCTAGCCTTTCAGAGCAAAAGCTTCTCAAGTCATGGAACTCGATCCATATGTCACTCGACAAGCGGATCGGCTCACTGGCTGAAGCGTGTTCTGGTAGCGGCGTGAATTGCAGGGGTGTGCCGAAGAGAGCCTTGCTGCGCTCCTCAACCACAAAATGTAGGCACCGTAGACCAGTTGGGACGGCTTTGAGGCCGCCACTGCTCGCAGGTTTAGCTGGGAGGATGTAGTAATTTGACTTGCTATTTAGCTCGTTGCCTTCCGTGTCATAGACCAGTTGGGTGGCGTTGTTGGCAGAGCAAGGCAGGGTGGCGATGGCGAGGAGATGGAGGAGGAGGGACAACATATTCAAGGAGCAACTCCTTCGTATGTTGCAAGTGCTAGTTTCCTTAGTTTGAGGCATCTCCATCTTGAGCTGTCATTGCAAATAACATGATGTAAGAACGATAGCACTAGCACCACAGGCAAGAAAATTTGAGTAGGACACCGACAGTTAGGACAGAGCAGTATGCCATCTAGTTTTTCGAATGAGCATCTTCAAAGCACCAAGTTTAGTCTGCATAAGATTAGTATGTTCTTCATGCTGTATGCAGAATACAGCACATTCTTGACTCGTGCAAGAAGCATTTCCTGTTGCAATACAATGAACTAGCGCACAGATCAACACCAGAAACAAGCAAAAAGAAAAAACTATAACCTCTCTTTCCTAAAGACAACCATAAAAGGCTTATTGCTCACGGTCAGCCACGTCTTGTCCTTAGTAGCATGCAAACCTAAATCTTTGCATGGCCCCTTGTCAACACATGAAACTATCTTATATCCCGAGAGACCTGTGCCATGCCTCTCAACCCGGAACACCGCAAACGATCTTAGGCCCTCTTGACTGCCGGCGGCCACGTGTTTAGGCTCTCCTGATGATGACTCCGGTACCTGATTGGTAAGGTGCCAATCTAGCCTCTCAGAGCAAAAACTATCAAAATCATGGAACTCGATCCAGATGTTGCTCGACAAGCGAATTGGCTCGCTGGCTGAAGCGTGTTCTGGTAGTGGCGTGAACCGCAGGGCAGTGCCGAGGACAGCCTCGTTGTGCTCCTGGAACACGAAGTGCAGACACCGCAGGCCAGTAGGCAAAGCTCTGAGGCCCCCGCCGCTCGCACGTTTAGCAGGGAGGATGTAGTAATTTTGCTTGCTACTTAGCACGTTGCCTTCCGTGTCATATACTAGTTGGGTGGCGTTGTTGGCACAGCAAGGGAGGGTGGTGATGGCGAGGAGCTGGAGGAGGAGGAGGAAGAGCATATTCAAGGAGGAGGAACTCTTTGGTAAACTGCAAGCTCTAGTTTCCCTAGTTTGAGCCTTCTGCATCTTGAACTCTGCCATTCCAAATAACATGATGTAAGGACGATAAGCACCACAAGCAAGAAATAATGAGAATGATACTGGCATAGAATGAACAAAAATTAACAGTCAGGACAGAGCAGTATTCCATCCAGTTCTTCAAATGAGCATCTTATATGTACTAAGTTGAACCTGCATAAGATCTGTATGCTCTTCATAGTGTATGCAAAACACAGTGATTACATAATTGAATCTAGCAAAAAGCAGTTTATCTCGAACAAAAACAACCCACCCACTCAATCAATTCTAGCATCAAAGATATGATTTGCACATCCACTTCTTCAGCTATTAAGAAATCATACTGCAGTTCGACCAGTCTTCCCCAAGCTTGTTCCTAGCCTAGCCTGTGGACTCAAAATAATCCCCGAATTATATACTAGAAGGTTGTTGTTCATGAGCACAATTGCCTCTAGCCCTAGTTTATTCCTATCAAGCAGTATGCCATCCAGTTAGATCATCAGCTAACTACCACACAGCTCCCATGTACCATCGGTTCTGCAGTTCAATCAAGGCGACTCTACTGAACAAATTCGCACACCAATCAAAAGAGAGGGGGACATCAGAGTGCGGGGCAGGCTCCTTGCCTGGAGGGAGGGCGCGGCGGAGCTGAGGGGGTCGAGGGACAGCACGACCTTGGAGACGGCCGCTTTAGGGTTAGCTTCGCTGGAGGAGGAGGAGGCGCCCTGCCAGGCCTGGGAGACGACGGGGGAGCGTTTCATGAGCCACACGGAGGCGGATCGGTCCGCCCGCGCCGTCTCCAGGTACTTGGCCTCGTCGCCTATCCCGCCGGCCGGCCAGCCGCCGCGGGTGGACTCGCGATTTGGGTGGGTCGTGAGGTGGCGGCGCTAGGGTGACCGGGAGGAGCGGTGCGTGATCTAGACTGGCACGTGCGGATGGCGTGAACGCGACACGAGTAGGAGCAGAGCAGAGCAAAGCAGAGTGAGGTCTTATAGAAAAAAAGAAATGAAATGAAAAAGGAAGTTTTCTTTTGTGACACCAAGAGGAGAGGCCCAGGTTTATTGATCGGGCAACTATTTTTTTTTTTATAAATCACA
>NC_041381.1:588507993-588523049 GCF_002162155.2 Triticum dicoccoides
TGGCGGAGGTGAGGAGGGTGTTAGTGGTGCAAGGGTTGGGGGTGGAGCACCATCGTCGGACAGAAAAATCGTTTTCGCTTGAGGTTTGAAAAGATAGTCCGAGCAAATAGCATCACGGGAGGGGATTGGTTGTTGGGTTAGGGCAGAGGAAGAGAAAGATGACAAAGGATGAACAGAAGAAATAGTGAAAAAGCTGAGTCGTTGGATTCGAATCAACTGGCCTTGAGAAGCAAGCAATTAGGTGCTCACAAAGATCATTTTATGTCTTGAGGTCTGAAAATTTGGAAATATTCTACCGAAGGTCATGGCCACATGACCATAGACCCCCCCCCCCCAACATCGTTTGATCATAAGGTACACTCACCTCCGTATGTGGCACTACGAGTTATACATAGACATACGTAGCCGATCCGTCTGCCCGTCATACAAATCGGCGCACACCCCTCCATCCTGGGCATGGCCCATTTTTCTTTTCTCTTCTTTTCTTTTTTCAATCTTCAAAAAATAGGTGCTTAGGATTCAAATTCCCAACCTCTTGGTTTACTTCCACCCCCGGTAACCATCTCGGACACCTCACTAGTTATGCTTAATTACTTCTTTAGTTCTTCTTGTTGCGCATCTTCTCAGTCTAGTTTTCTAGTTTTTTCGTTTTTTACCCAATTTTATTCTTTATTTTTCTTATTTTCTCTTTTATTTCTCATTTGCTTAAATTCATGAATATTTCCTTAAATTTGTGAATTTTTTCAAATTAATGAACTTGTTTTTTAATCCATGAACTTTTTCAAAATGAATGAATGTTTTTCAATTTCATAATATTTTATCAACTTCGTAAACTTTCTTGTCAAAATCATGATTTTATTTTTCAAATCAATCATTTTTTTCAATTCCACGAACTTTTTTTTCAAATTCGTGATTTTTTTTGTGCAACTAATCAGCTTGGCCCATGGAGTTGACGTCCTTATCGCAAGCACACACTCGTCGCTATATGTGGCAGAAGTTTTTTCTTCTTCAATTCTGGCATGGATGCCTACCATGGGTGTGCCCACCCGCTGGCAAAAACTGAGATCATTTCGTGAATGTCCAAAAAAACACCATATTCAAACGGAGGGTGTTCGGGAGGCGAGTAGACTCCGTTTGAGGGCAAGTTTTCTTGCATCAGTTGACCCCAATACTTTTCATGAGCTTATGACCAATTAATGGCACTATGCCAAGTTATTTTATTTTTTTAACAATTTCTGCATTTTCTGAAGTTTTCTCGGTCAAAAGTGGCCGATAAATGGCCTAACATGTCGGAACTTGTATACAGTGTCAAAAATCATTTAGACCTGACATGAGTGCCTACCATGAGTGCGATTCCACCAAGTCAATCTCCTTCCTCATTTATCTCTACTACCTAAATTCATAACTTCACATGTATTTTAGAAAGAAGGTAAGCAAATTTTGTATGTGCATTGGCATATTGCTGCATCGTCCATGAGTTCGACAACTAAAATTGGGAATTTAATTCGTCAAATTTATATACTGACCAAATAGTTTGTCGAAGCTTTCAAAACGTATACTTACATGATATTTTCTTGCATGATGCAGGTTCTAGAACAGACCCAGCAACGCATGGGCGTAAAGGTTTCCAACTATTTTGCTAAAGATGCTACTTGATTCAGCTCTTTTGGACATGAAGTAGTTGAACTGGGAATTCGATCTGGTTCATGCAACTATTTTTCTCGAGTGCAGTATGTCCCAATGGCTTATCCAGACGACCCAGAAGGGTTAAGATCTACTTATGTTGCAGTACCTGACAGAAACTAATTATGGGGCCTCCCTATTTATGTCGCAAGCCGGTCTACTTTATGGTCACACCGATCTCCAGTTTTTTAACTCAGTTTTCATCTAAAATTAATTGATTCGGTAAATTCGATGAATTTTTGTCACAGTTATGCAAATACCGGTGCTCGTTGCTTCCAGTCTATTATGATTTATGTGGTATGCATCTCACTTCAGGCAAGGCATCTGTGAAGGACACCAACACGGTGGAATACTTGAATGCGGAGCACACAGGATGCATTAAGGCCAGTCGTTCAAACAAATTCCACCAAGAATTTTTGTGAAACTGGAGAGATTAATCCCTCTTTGGTAAGTTACTTACATGTGTCAAACAAAACAATACTACTCTTAATTAGTTGAGGGGCAAAGTTATGGTCTCTCTGATTGTGAAGATGATAGCCTAAAACCGAGATACATAGATCTCCACTGGTCTCTCTGCCATCCATTTTCTTCCTTTTCTATAGTCATGTTTGTTACCAGTTTGATGCCTGCGATTGAAATAAACTTGTATATGTAGATTGTGGTATAGTTCTAGGTAAAAATTGAACTGATATTCTATACCAGTCGAAAGGGATTTCCAATGAGACTCCAGGTATCTAGCTATGTTTTATTTTAAATCCGTGAATACTAGAATGATTTCCGGGCCATGACAAATTGACGTGTGTGAATACCATTGAACTGCTATGCTGAAATATTTACTTTAGTAAGAGTCGAAAAACATGATTTTGGATAAAATTTCCATATACAATCGTGGTACACATCTTTTCCACTCTTCATGCATTAGGGTTCAGAATTATTGTACATATATCACCTTCGCCACAAATAATTATTTCAAGTCAGCAGCTATGTGCAATTGAGGATTTAATGTTTTAATGACGGCTTTATTTCAATGTAGATATTATCTTCAGTTCGTAATTGGCCATAATGGGATACCAGGAAATATCCTTCTCATCAATCGGAATAGTTATTGTCGACACGATAATATTAGGTGTTGTACATATTGCCATTTTCTATTGTTTCTAAGAGCTGAAAGAAACCGGTCATTCTAAAATGTCTAACTGCACTTCTAGCAAAGAGACAACACTTGACAGTGTGCCGATATCTGTAGGTAAGATTGTAGGATGTGTTCTCGCTTTTTTTTTCCTTGTCAGGCTTTATGTTTTTGTCCCTATGATTCAGGATTAGTTTAGTAGACATCTATAGATAAGACTGTAAAATGAAGTTGCTCTACATTTGTTAATTTAGCAATCTGTTCTATAGCATTCTACTTATTTTTTATTCATTGGACAATTTTGATGGCACCAAAATATTTTATTTGTGATCCTTTTCTTAACCAAATTATCTCGCGACAACTCTGCAGATCAAAACTTGTGACATGGCATCGAATTGTCATAAGAAAAATCTCAACAAATTGTATGTTCTCTTTTTCCTTAGCTTCACTGACAATAAAACATGATGTTTCTAATTGGTATATTAGGCTAGCGATATTGTTTATAGGTTCATCCTTTCGGTTTAAGCTAAGGTAAATTCCCCTAGATTAAGTGTGAGCCGACGAGGGTAGTGTAGCACAATAGTCATATCTAAAGGTGAAGCTTATGGGTGTGGTGTAGCCGCTCATCGCCCGTTGACATTCAATTGAGTGCCCAAAATAGTGCCATAAATCTCACTGTATTGTATAACCCTCATCCCATTGTATTGTTATATTTTCATTTTATTGATGCATCAAGGCGGTGCTAATTGTTTCCAAGTGACATCTATGGTGCCAACGGAGCAAATAAAGTTAGTGCGAAGAAGACAAATGTCAGGGAAGAAGTAGGGCATGCACAATGAAATGGGCATATTTAGGATGTGATGAAAAATTGCATGCTATGGTGGAGAGACATGGAGTAGAGCCAAGTCTGGGCAGAGATGAGACGAGGAAGACAAGATGAAGATTTGCGGCGGGAAACAAGCACGGCGTGATTTAGACGATAAGGGGGTTTTCCTTCTCACCGTCCCTCCTCACCATGTCACACTGTTGTGCCCGATCTAAATGATGATGGCGTTGTCTCTCCACGCCGTGTCACACCATTATGCCCTATGTGGATGACAAGGGCGCCATCCCTCCTTGTTGCATCATACCTTTGTGCCTGATTTAGATGACGATGGCTTCGTCAGCGGCGAGCCCTTCTACATTGATTAGCCGGATTTGGCTGACCAAGATACCAGACCGGCGGGCGTGCAGACTTGGTGTCGATGTTGCGGCGTGAAAGGTTGTCGGTAGAGAAGACGTCCAGCGATGGCGTGGTAGGGAGAGGAGGTTGTGGGCGACACTGCTGAGAGAAGGTAGGTTATGGGGGCAATAGGGGACGGGCTCGACCTGTTGCCGGAAAAGGAGGGGTCGGTTGACGCCATGGAGGGGAGAGGAGGATGCGGCGACACTGTTGTTAAGGGAGGTGGCGGGGCCAGGGGCGGACGAGTGGCTGTAAGGGGAGATATTTCTGCCTGAAGGCAAATATTAAGATGTTGGCATCACTCTTTGATAGCAGAACATCTCATCATGCAACTTGTAAGTAAGGTCTCTTGTCCATTGTTATAATGATTTATGGTTTCTATTTATCTTCCGGATGCATTCATCGGCTGATAAATCTGGTACATCAGCGACAAAAATGCAAGTCGTCTATATATTCTGGACCCTACCCATACATTATAGTCGCTAGAGATTAAAACATCAAAGTATTTAGTGAAATTACAAAGATTTGTGAGGGAATTCAACGACACACTCAAAATTGCACGGCCCAGCTAAAATTCAGATATATCTAGATGGTAATGTATATTTTTGGTTGGTATTCCAACGAATACGGATAGATAAATTTCTCATTTTCATAACATTCAAGATACCAGCATTTTTTTCTTCTTCACTATATTCAAGATATATGATTAATTTAGGAAAGTACAAGGATGTGTCTGGCTATTTTGTTTTTGACTTTATGCTCTTGCGGAGAGGTAAAGAAGTTCGTCCGATTTGCATGACGAGTATTCTCCGTTGACATTTTTATACACGTGAAATATTCGTACTAACTAGATACATTGCTTTTACAAGATGGTTATAAGTTGAGGAAAAAGTGCTCAAATATCGTGTGAATGAAGTTAAAGACAACATTTTTATATTGTGCGAGAATATATTAAATGCATCAAGCGGATCTTAATTCGTAATAGATTCATAGTTGGATCCTCGCTCTCTATGTATACATCGTCAAATTATCTTTTAACAAACTTACATGGCAAGTTAAGTGGATTTCAACTATTATCAAGTTGTTACTAGATATATCTTCTCTATACATGTAACATTATGTTTATATAACTCCATCATAATATTTCAAAAGCCCGTAGCAATGCACGGGCATTCTACTAGTATGAGTAACATCACACATCTCAAGGCAAGATGAGTCTATAGCTTAATAAATAAATTGTTGCATGTTACTCCCTCCTTTCCGGTTTATAGGGCTCAATTCAAAAATCTCACCAACCAAGATAGATGGTGAGTGATGGAATACTTTTTGTAGTTTGCAAAGGCACCTAATTAATGATCTTGTTTTTCTAAAAAATTACATTTAATTGTAATGCATGCATGCATAAAGTACATGCATTGGTCAAATTTCTCTTAATACTTGCATGCAATGATTTAATGCACCTTGGATTCTGAACATGTGATGGGAAACAACCAAATTGAGCCTTATAAAATGGAAAAAGTAAAATTTTAAGATAAGCCCTATAAACCGGAAAGGAGGGAGTACTTGGCCTCGTCGCCTATCCCGCCAGCCGGCCAACCGCCACGGGTGGACTCGCGATTTGGGGGGGTTGGGAGGTGGCGGCGCTAGGGTGATCGGGAGGAGCGGCGCGTGATCTGACGAGGCGGAGGACGGGAGGAGACAAGTCTAGACTGGCACGTGCGGATGGCGTGAACGCGACACGAGTAGGAGCAGAGCAGAGCAAAGCAGAGCGAGGTCTTATAGAAAAAAAGAAATGAAATGAAAAAGGAAGTTTCCTTTTGTGACACCAAGAGGAGAGACCCAGGTTTATTGATCGGGCAACTATTTTTTTTATAAATCACATCGGCTCCCAACCGAGCAATTTCTTCGTGGTTCACGCTCTTACCACGTTGGAGGCAGTGGTGACAGGATGCACCGATGACAATGGAGGCGAACACTAGAGCGAGGGGGGGTGAAACCTACATGGAGCGACAACGCTGGCAGAGGTGAGGAGGGTGTTAGTGGTGCAAGGATTGGGGGTGGAGCACCATTGTCGGAAAGAAAAATCGTTTCTGCTTGAGGTTTGAAAAGATAGTCCGAGCAAATAGTATCACTGGAGGGGATTGGTTGTTGGGTTAGGGCAGAGGAAGAGAAAGATAACAAAGGATGAACAGAAGAAATAGTGAAAAAGCTGAGTCGTTGGATTCGAATCAACTGGCCTTGAGAAGCAAGCAATTAGGTGCTCACAAAGATCATTTTATGTCTTGAGGTCTGAAAATTTGGAAATATTCTACCGAAGGTCATGGCCACATGACCATAGACCCCCCCCCCCATCCCACATTGTTTGATCATAAGGTACACTCACCTCCGTATGTGGCACTACGAGTTATACATAGACATATGTAGCCGATCCGTCCGCCCGTCATACAAATCGGCGCACACCCCTCCATCCTGGGCATGGCCCATTTTTCTTTTCTCTTCTTTTCTTTTTTCAATCTTCAAAAAATAGGTGCTGAGGATTCAAACTCCCAACCTCTTGGTTTATTTCCACCCCCGGTAACCATCTCGGACACCTCACTAGTTATGCTTAATTACTTCTTTAATTCTTCTTGTTGCGCATCTTCTCAGTCTAGTTTTCTAGTTTTTTCATTTTTTACCCAATTTTATTATTTATTTTTCTAATTTTCTCTTTTATTTCTCATTTGCTTAAATTCGTGAATATTTCCTTCAATTTGTGAATTTTTTCAAATTAATGAACTTGTTTTTTAATCCGTGAACTTTTTCAAAATGAATGAATGTTTTTCAATTTCATAATATTTTATCAACTACATAAACTTTCTTGTCAAAATCATGATTTTTTTTTCAAATCAATGATTTTTTTCAATTCCACGAACTTTTTTTCAAATTCGTGATTTTTTTGTGCAACTAATCAGCTTGGCCCATGGAGTTGACGTCCTTATCGCAAGCACACACTCGTCGCTATATGTGGCAGAAATTTTTTCTTCTTCAATTCTGTCATCGATGCCTACCATGTGTGTGCCCACCCGCTGGCAAAAGCTGAGATCATTTCGTGAATGTCCAGAAAAACACCATATTCAAACAGAGGGTGTTCGGGAGGCGAGTAGACTCCGTTTGAGGGCAAGTTTTCTTGCATCAGTTGACCCCAATACTTTTCATGAGCTTATGACCAATTAATGGCACTATGCCAAGTTAGTTTATTTTTTTAACAATTTCTGCATTTTCTGGAGTTTTCTCGGTCAAAAGTGGCCGATAAATGGCCTAACATGTCGGAACTTGTATACAGTGTCAAAAATCATTTAGACCTGACATGAGTGCCTACCATGGGCATGCTCACCTGCTTGCAAATGTTGGGTTCATTTGAAGAATGTCCAAACATAGACCATGTTCAACGAATGGTGTTCGGGTAGGTCAGAAGGCTCCGTCTGAGAGCACATTGTTTTTCGATATCCTTGAAATGACCCTGGTTTTTTTATGGCCTTGTATGACCAATTCCAGACACCATGCCAACTTATTTTGTTTTTCAACAAAATTTTGCAATTTTTTGGAGTTTCTCGGTCGAAAAAGGTCAGACATGCCACAAGTTGCATACGGTGTCGAAAATTGTTCAAACCTGGCATGAATGCCTACATGAGAATTCTCATCTGCTTGCAAAAGATGGAGTCATTTCAAGAATTTCAACGGAGAGTGTCTAGGTAGGACAGAACGCTCCGTCCGAGAACACGATGTTTCTCGAAATTCTTGAAAGGCCCCAAATCTGTTTCACGACCTTGTATGATAAATTTAAGGCATCATGACAAGTTGTTTTGGTTTTCGACAAATTTTGTATTTTCTAAAGTTTTCTCGGTAAAAAAGGAACGATAAACGGCCAGATGTGTCGCAACTTGCATTGTTTTTGGCATAAAGTGCCTTAAAAAGACCGTTTTCATTACGATTGTGTTTTTACATCACCGGTCACAGCGCTCCAAATATGTAGAAGCAGGAGGCGTTTTTTGGCATAATGAAATAATTTGCATCATCATATGCATATACACCATCTGTTGTTGAAGCATTGTTTTTCGCCCAAAGTACTCTAAACGGCAGTTTTGAGATGCTCTAAGATACAAGCATTCGGATTGCACTGATGCTACCTTCCCTCGAGAACCGTCATGGTCATTGTGTTTCTGGTGTTCACAGTATCGTCTCTCCTCTCTTCCATCATTGTGAAATATGCAGGCTGGATCGGCGTCGGGAGCGACATGGACGACACACTTCCGTTCTCAAATATGGACACGACGGATGACATGAGCGGCCTCCTGCTTGGTTCATCCTCGACGCAGAGGAGCCCGACGTGGATGCAGACCAATGCCTCATCAGCTGAACAGCTCCCTGCCATGGATGGATCCACCACGTCTCTTGCCTTCCCTTCCCTCCACAAGCTCCATGCCTACACGAAGCAATATATGGAATTAGACATAATAACATGGAATGGACTGTACTGAGAAAGGAAGTTAACTGCATGAACTTGGCAGCTCTAGTTAATGCATGTGCTTACAAAGGCAATAAGGCTCGGGAACTCCATGATGCCATCGGAAGAGCTGATCCTGACACCACTCACAATCTCCAGGAGCAGCACGCCGAAACTGTACACGTCGGACTTGACGGAGAAGACGCCCGCCGTCAAGTACTCGGGAGCAATGTAGCCACTGTCCACACATTTTTTGTTTGTTTGTCAGGGAGGTGCTACAGTAATTTATGGCAAATGCTAGTAATAACCAACTTAAACCAAAGTGAACCCTCTATTTATTTTTCTTTCTGTAAATTCACCCAAGTGTTGAGATTACTCACTATGTTCCGACGACGCGCTTGGTGTTGGCCTTCACCTGGTTGTCACCGAAAATCTTGGCCATGCCGAAATCCGCTATCTTGGGCCTCATCTCCCCGTCCAGCAGCACGTTGCTGGCCTTGAGGTCCCTGTGTATCACCGTCAGCCGAGAGTCCTGGTGTAGGTAGAGGAGCCCCCTCGCCACGCCCTTGATGATCCCCAGCCGCGTCGGCCAGTCTAGCACCGACTTCATTGCACTGTCTGCAGCAAACAAACTTGAGGAACTGTGGCAAAGAATAAATTCAGTAACTTGCTTTAGTACTCTTGCTTAGGCCACATTCGGTTTATTACATGAATTTTGTAGAAATTCTTACGGATAGGCCTCATCTGAAGGTTTGTAAGAATGGATTCTTATTCCTATGTAGGATAGGAACCAATTCTTCGGATTAATAAGAAAAAAACATTAGCCTAGACCCGGTGAAAAGGTTTCTATTATATGAATCAAATGGCATATTTTCTCATATAAAAATGGCCCTATAAAAATTGAGGTACATGCCATCTTATTTCCTATGGCTTTTCTATTCTCACAATATTCCTATCCTATGAATCAAAGAGACCTGGATGTATACGTACCAAAGAGGATGGTGTCCAGGCCTTTGTTGGGAAGGTACTCGTAGATGAGCAACTTCTCTGCTGCCTCGGTGCAGCAGCCAAGGAGACGAACCAGGTTCCTGTGCTGAAGTTTGGAGATCAAAATGGCCTCGTTCTTGAACTCCTCTGCCCCTTGATCTGAATTTTTACTCAGCCTCTTGATAGCAACCACTTGACCCCTGTCTAATGTTCCCTTTCGAATGAGCAAGAAACCAATGTTTAAGGTGTTAAAACTGTTCCTCGCATCGGATGAGAAAGTTTCAAGTGACTAAAAATTAGAAAAACTGGTAAAAACAATTATAGTACCTTGTAAACCTTGCCGAAGCCTCCACGTCCGATCGTGCATGTTTCGGAGAAGTTCCGTGTGGCGGCAACAATGTCGGCAAACCGTATGTATGGGAACTCAAGATCTTCAGTGTGATCTACTTGGCCCATTTCATTCCAATTAGACGCGGTCAGCTTGTTTCAGCTCTCGGTTGAGTTGGTTCTTCTTCCCTTGTCTGTAATACATTCCATCACCAAATGCATGAGCATCACATGTTAATAAAAAGGTGGAAGAAAAATAAACCTGCATGTACTTCTTTGCTACAGTTAGTTTAAATTTATCACTGAAATTTTGCTTAATGAAATTACTGTACCTCTGAACCTGCAGAACCATAAACAGAAAATGCAGGTGAGCATCAGGACACTTGCTAACACCGGCAGCACAATTTTCAGTGCGTTTTTGCTTGCATTTCTTCCTGCACATGCAAATGCAGGCAAAGTTTGATCAAAGAACCGAATCGGCCAAAGGGGCGATTTTCTTTACAGAATTAGGCAAAATCCCAACAGAAAATTTGACAAATTTTGGCAAACTGAACCTGGTTGAGGAGTGAAATGAGAAAGTTTCTGGAACCTTTCTTTTAACCTAGCGTTGTAATTCTTAGTTTGGAATAACTATGGAAAAACCACTCACATGGTAGATGGAAAATTACCCTGTAAACTGTATCTTTGCTTTCTATCCCATGGAGCGTAAGTTTGTTATTAACACATGTGGCTAATGATCGTTTGTTATAGTATAAGACTAGATCATTGGTGGCACGCGTTGCCGCGCCCGTCCATTGTGGCATTGAGTTAGGTAATTGCATAGAAATAGACACGAAACATGCATGTTGAGATGGTTGTGTGTTTGCAAGATCTTCACTTTTATCATATGATAGAATAACACTCACAGGAAGTTCTATAAAAAATTCACGCGTTGCTGCGTCCGTCCTTTTTTCCGTAAAATAACCCATATATTGACAAAAAGATAACTCGGTAATAACATAATAAACATAATTAAGTTTCTGTTGTTTCATTTGGTATGCATGCTACATTCGTTGTGGATAAGTAGATAAATCCATGCAATTAGCGTGGATTGCCAATTAGAAGTTTCATTGTGCATAAGTAGCTAAATACAAGCAATTAGCTTGTATTGCCAAGTAGAAGTTTCATTGTGCATAAGTAGTTAAATTCAGGCAATATTAGCTTGGATTGCCAAGTAGGAGTGCACCGACAAAACTAAAAAGGAACCGGGTGATCAATCTTTTGACCAAAAACAGATGAATGTATGTAGGTGGAAGCAAAATTGTCGTTGTGAGAAAAATGGATAGAAATTTCATTAACTTAATAAGGTAACAAACTTTAAAGTTACACCCTGGACTCAGGAATGCTATGTCGTCAAGACGATGCATGATATGTACTTATTTGTCTAGAAAGAGGGCACCCACCAGTACTAAAAAGAAATATGCTTACCTGGATAAAAATTTCCTGAAAGTACCATTCTAACAATATTAAGTGTGGACAAATAAACTGAAGGGTTGTGTGGCACTGCATGCAGTATCCTATGAAAAGATTAATCTGATATAGACAACATTGTAGATCCATATAGAATTTATTATCGTAAGACATGTTCGGTGATGTGGAGGCGTATATTTCCATAGATAAATAGTAATCCACGATCTTACTATTTAGGTCATGTTGATAATGAAAAATGTTAAAATCTCTGCCCATTTGATGCAGGCATATCAATATCTCGAGACTCTACGGAGGCAAAAGGAAAAGAGAGCGACAAAACATACATAATAGGAGAACATTCAATGGTTGCTAGTGAGTCACCTGAAATTCTAGGTCTTGTTGCTGTTCAACTTCCTATAGCAACAAGAAGACGTAAAAAATGAAATTTGTACACAATAGCAAGGTTTAGCGATCAACAACCTGGGAAATAAATCTTATCTGTACTTGAGGTTCTTGATGTAACTAACTGAATTCAGGATACTCCTGCCTACATGACTTCTACATGGTAATTGGACCAGAAATTGCATTATTCTGCAATAGCATGTTCAAGAACAACAAACACGATCACTTCTTATCACTGTACCTTAAACAGAGCGAAACAACGACGGACCTTGACTGGTGGAGCAGATTTTCATTGAATTATAGATGAAGAAATAATAGGAGAGTTGTAGGTTGAGCATTACAAGAAACAGCAAGCACCAGTTGTGCAAGGTATAAAACAACAGAGAGAATCAGTGCAGCTCTGTCGATCGGAAGGACGGAAGGTTGCAGAACTGCAGCGTTCGCTTCTACATCGCCTAAGCGGATGGGCGATTGGCAAGCATGCGAACCACGTCTTCCGGAGCAGCAGAACACAGGGAACAGGAAGCGTTGTGCGGCCAGCCCCTCTTTGCCAAGTTGTCCGCCGCCAGAAATTTTCTCAAGATTGCGAGCCATGAGAACACCCTACACTTGAGCGGCGCATCGAATGATGTGCTTGAAATTTGTGCCCCTCTCTCCCTCGAATTGGAGGGAGAATGCCGACGCCGTCGAGAACTCACCAGTCGGCGTCCATCGGCAGGAGATGGAGTCTGCGAACGCCGAGAGCTCGACCCCTTGGATGTTCGTCCAGAGTAGCTGGAGACACCGATCGGGGCGGAAGATTGGGTGATAAATAGGAGGAGGGAGGCAAAGGGACTGAACGAAACTCCACCATCGACCGCAGAGGAGTCGCGCACCTTAACTCACATTAATGGCTAATGGCTAGTAGGAACGGCTCCTTAACTCGTCAATTCAACGGCGCACTAAAATCAACCGCCCATGCTGCCCCAGGACAACTCCACATCTTCTCTCAAAAAAGAAGAAAGTATAGTTTCCCCCCTCAAATCTCTATAATTGGTTCAAATTCCCCCTCAAGTCCAAAACCGGATTAATCACCCCCTCAAATCTGTTATACCGGATCAATCAGGCCCCAAGGTGGTATTGGACATGATTTAAGGTGGTTTTGAGTTGTTGATGCTGACTGGACATATAAAAGTCAGCTGCGATGAGTCTCCCCCACCAATCGTCTGCCTCTCCGGCGGGGTCTGGCAGGTGAGCCCCAGGCCGCGTGACGCGGTGCCTGCGAGGTCGTCCATTTGCGGCCTCCAATGGGAAGCAGAGCCAGCGGACGTGGCGGCAGTGCTCGCCGTGGTGCGCGAAGACGAGGCGAGGCCCCGGAGCGGCTCATGGAGAACCGGCGGTGCAGCAGGCCGAGGAGATTGGAGGGGCGGTGATCATCTCATCGGGACCTGCGCTGCGCGATGGCTGAGAAGTGCTCGAATAGGTCGGCGTCGGCACCATCCCGTCTGGGTCAAGGTCGAGGAGCTCGGTGGCCGCCTTGTCGTAGACTGTCTCCTGACACTTCTTGTCGGTCGTCCGGTCCACCTCATAATCTCGGATGACCGGCGGCCACGGTGGCAGTACTAACCTTCGACTACGAGGTCGGGGAGGAGATCAAGAGCCGCGGCGCGCGGACCCGCCTCTGCGTGCGTGCAGGAGTACAAGTGGCGCCCAAACGCCGGCAGCTTCCCGAGCGCGCGCACACCGATGATGTCCCGCGGTCAAACGATCACATCGCGTTCCCGTCGGCAGCCCCGGGGTAGTGCAGTACGAGTACCTCCCAGTCCGGGAGAAGCACGACCTCAGTCTCTAGCAGCAAAGATCGTGAATTTCGGCCGGCGGCCGGCATGGCGGACGCAGTAGTCCGTGGACGACGAAGAGGCGGGTGTACAACTGACGTGGCGGGACGAGCTGCAGCACACGGCCGCGACGAGCAGCCCCGCGGGGTCGAGGCGACTGAAGCAGAGGACCGCGGCGAGCGACATGGTGATGGCCACGGCCGGCAATGAGCGCATGACACCGCGTCACGGCGTGCTGCCGGCGCGCGTGCAGTTAGGCCGGCAAGCTGCTTATTGCCGGCGCAGATGCATGACCGGTATGGATAGGCCGACGACAGGTGTCCCTGGCATACAAGGCGCTTGAAAATGTCTTCGTCAAGAGAGTCAACTCGCGGCAAGGCGTGAACCGCGTGGCCTCGATGCGTAGTATGTACGACCGACGTGGCATGTAAGAAGAGAGAAAATAGGAGCAAAACCACCTTCAATTCTCTCCAAAACCACCTAGGGTGAGATTTATACGGTTTTGCAAAGCTTCGGGGGGAAATAATCCGGTTCTGAAGTTCAGGGGGTTATTGATCCATTAGGAAGGATTTGAGGGGGAAAACTATACTTTCTTCCTCAAAAGAAAAAGGACAACTCCACGGCTGCCGCAGAACTCCACCATCCAAGGGAGACCCACCAGACAACACGATTAAGCCCACCAGTCCTCCATCAAAGAGAAAACCCACCAGGCCCATTTTAACCGGAGATGACCGAAAATGTTACTGGAGCAGCGGCCCACCACTACATACCGCTCCGTGGTTACTGAACGACAAACCAAAGCGACCAGAAAGGGCAATCAGACGGCCAGAAACACATAAATCTCAAGATCTAATGGCCAGAAATGCAAGTGGTCTGAGATGGTTGGAAAGATGCGCGGTTATAATATTTCCAAATTACATTTTACAAGAGGGTAAGTAATTTCTATCCCACATACGTGTTTTGCTGTAACTTTTAAAAACTCAGAAATACAATTTTCATTGAGCTTTTTACAAAATGGGTTCAGTTCGGTTGCGCATTTTCCAGCATCTAGCCATGTCTGTGTTTGGTGTGTTTGTATGCGAAAATCGTAAACTCGCGGAAATTAGTTTACGTGCTGGATCGTCGGCGTAGCAAAATTTGCTCGGAGCGAACGTGCTTCAGCTGTCCATACCGCGCGACGAGCTTCCGCCCGTTGATTCTCCGTGTAAAACAGAGTGCTAACAACATGGCAACATGCGCGTGCATCGTGCAAAATCCATGTCATGCCGTATTGGAGTCCATTTCATTTATAGCCGGTTGTGAATTTTGAGGCAACTACCAAATATAATTTGGGAATGGCTAGATATAAGTGGTTTGGTTTTTGAATTTGAGGCCGTTTTGGGATATCGGATGCAGATCCAACGGCGGGCAACCCTTCTTCTTCCTCCAGCTCATCTCCTTCCTTCGAATTGCCCTGCCGCCACCAGCCTAGCCGCCCGCGGCCGGCCGGCGGCACTCCCGTGCAGCCTCGCTGCACCACCCTCCCCCAAACCATGGCCCACCGGCGTGCTCCCCCCC
>NC_041381.1:588523551-588528394 GCF_002162155.2 Triticum dicoccoides
CAACGATTTTCTCGAGCAAAGTTGCTCCACCTCCATGCTGCCGTCCCCACCTGCCACCCTAAGATAGATGATGGATAGCACTCTGGCTAGCTCCTTCATTCCATCCGGCCTCCCTCTGGCGAACTTCAAAATGGACTAACCCATAATCAAAAGTCAGTCGACTAACATCTGGGACGTGGATTTTTAGAGCATCTGCAACCGGGCCATGCTATCCTAGCCCTCAAATATCGCTTTAAGATTCGTGCTACACAACTAACTTTCTATATGATTTTTTTTCACATAAAACATATCTTCAAGTTCAAACCTATGCAGGGTGGCAAGGCTTTTTAACTAGAATCTAGGATAAATCTTTCAGAATTTTTTGTCCGACATAAATACTAAAATTATGATTTTTTAATCAAATAAAACGTATTTTATATATTTATGTTTTACAAAAAAAAATTGAAAGATTTATCCTAGATTCTATTTAGAAAGCTTTACCATGCTGCATAAGTTTGAACTTGAAGATATGTTCTGTGTGGGAGAAACAAAAAAGAAAAATTTATTTGCACGAATCGCGATGCGAAAAAGAATGGCTAGATAGAGATAGCCTGGTGCAGGTGCTCTATTATATATTTCCCATAACATCTGGCTATTGTGAAATAATTTTTCAGACGATTTATGAATAGCCAGTTGCCTTCGTACTATACCTCTGGAAGCTACAGCAACGGCAACCCGGAGGTAGAGCGTCTCGCCGTTGACAGCCATGCGCCCGTCGAGCATCTGCGTGTCGATGAGGTCCCCGACCCAGACGAGGCACCGGCTCACTTCCCCCTTGGCACTGCTGCTTTGCAGGTCGGCGTACGCGTAAGCCACGCACGAGCAGTTCGTCGCGCACCTCGCCGCGCACTCCTCCGCGCTCCGGTTGCCGCCCTCCAGCAAGAACTTGTCCGGCACCTTCATGCTCGGCATCGGCAGGAAGCCTGCCCCATCCAAGACGCCGCATGGCGGCAGCGCCTCCTTCCGCCGGCAGCCCTGATCGAACCTGCCGCCGCTCCAGTCCGCCGCGTTCACCGGCTCGAAGCCGTCGAGGCACCTGCACGCCGCCGCCATGTTGTCGCAGTACCCGTACGCGCCGCAGTAGCCGTACCGGCTGCACCCGCTGGACCCTGGCCACGAGTCGAGCGTTGCCCAGGCCGACGCGGTGCCGTTCCAGCTGAAGACCTGCAACTCGCCGGAGCTGGTGATTACGTACCGAGTGGGCGAGGCGCCGTCGGAGACAGTGAAGGCCGTGGAGATCTCCTCGGTGGTGTCGACAACCGCCGTGTAGATGACGGTGCCAGCACCGATGTAGTTGGTGGTGACGGCGATCCCCGTCCACACGGGAGAGCGCCAGTAGGGGCGCGTCCCATTCCACAGGAGCAGCTGGATGTACGTACCGGGGTCCACGCCGTAGGAGAAGCTTCCCGGCGCCGGGTCGCCGGGGGACTTCCACGACACGAAGATGTCACCCCGCAGCGTCCGGTGGCTCATCCGGACCTTCATGCCCGGGATGAGGGTGTCCGTCGGGTGGTCGAAGCTCTGCCACAGCGCGGTCCCGTTCGGCGACCGGACGACTAGGTTGCCGTCGTTCTTAAGCACGGCGGACGAGGACGAGGACGAGCTACCCACGGAGGGCACGCCGGATGTCCAAAGAACGCCGCCGTCGGCGTCGGACAGGACGAGGGTGGAGTCGTTGGCCAGCGCGAGCGCCGGGGCCGGGCCGGAGGAGGAGGAAGTACGGTTGGCGAAGACTGGTGTTTCCCGGTTGGCCACCCATACGACGGTGGGGCGGCCGGGGATGTTGTTGTACCATATGCCGAGGTACTGCCTGGCCGGGGTGGCATCGTCGGGGACGAAGAAGCCCAGAGCGAAGGCGCCGCCGTCGGACACGACGGACTTCCCGAGCAAGAGCAGCTCGCCGACGGCCAACTGGTCGCCTGCCGGCGCGCAGGGACGCGGTAACAAGAAGCAGACGACGGCGACGACCGCGACGGTGCAGGTGGCGGAACGTGATAGATCCATATCTATCGACCAAGGCGCATGTAAACTGCAATGACTTGGTCTCCTGGTGGCAAAAACATGAGTCGTGGAGGATGCCGTTGTGGTCGCGCTTTAGTCCAGTCCACTGGTTGTTAGCGGCCACTATCGCGCCCCGCGCCGCACGCGCAGAAATTTCTAACCGTCCAATCGTCTGAGCTCCAACTTTTCCAGAGACTCTAGATGCTGAAAACTAGTCTAACGAAATGTCAATGTGCTAGCTTATTTTTCTCCATATCACTTAAGAGCTAACTAGACTTTCTACATGGAACTAGCACATCCTAGTCATCTTTTTCATACTACTATTCAAGATCTTATATTGCTATGTCATATTTACTACTCCATCCGTCCAGAATTAAACATGATATATTCATTTTCGCAACAAGTAATTCGGGATGGAGGAAGTACAGTATTTTAATGGTCATTTGTGTGAGCTACAAAAGAGCAACTACAGTCAATAGTTTTTATAGTTTTAACTAGACTTTCTAGATGGTACTAGCACATTCTAGTCTTCTTTTTCATACTACTATTCAAGATCTTATGTTCGCACACAAAATTTCGAGAAAAAATTTCCCTGTGTACATCCGCACATCATATGTTCGCACACAAAATTTCGGTGAAAAAGGACATTTTTATGGCATGTATGAAAAAGATAAAAAAATGCCTTATGAATAACTGTAATCAAGCATAGAAAATTGTCTTTTTTACACAAGCCACAATTTTTTTTCTTTTTCATCGAAACTTGGTGCACGCACATATAGTGTCCGGATTTGCACGTGGGATTTTTTCTCCAATTTTTTTTACTTTTTAAAATGTGTATTTAGACAATGGATACGTATACACCTATGAGCAAAGTGAATTTCCGCTAAAACTCTAAGCTCCCTAGGAAAGAAGCTCTGTGGTTGATCAAGCATGTGGTGGGCCCATAAGACCCTCCTATCAAAGAGTGTATATTATTTTGTTGCTGGATTTGAGTTGCCTGCCTTACCACTTTAGCAAACTAGCCAACCATACAAATTTTTGCATAGGTCCACTCCATGCATCAGGATTTTTTTTCCATGTTTCTTGATTTCTCTCTTTTGTATTCCATGGAAAAATTTCCTTTGCGAAAATTTCCTTCCTAATATGTGAATCATGGAATTCAGCATGGATGGTGAGCTATCTCAAAAAAAAAACTATGAACGATTGATTTCTTCCTGATGCATGGAAACCATGGATTATTTTCCGACTTTGTTTTCTCATGAAACGATGAGGAAAAATGTAGTCATATTTTCCGACTATGTTTTCTCACTAAATGATAAGTTTCTATAATAATGTGAAATGCATTATTATTTATGTATATAAACTTTGTTAATCTTCTCCACTTAAATAATCATTTTATGGATTCTAGCATTGATGTCAATTCAAGATAGGCACACAACATTCATTATTCAATAAACTCTTCCAACCTCAGATGACTTGATTACTATGAGCATACATTTGTTCTGGCCATCAGATTTAGTCGATTTTTACTTCGGTAGCTCATTTATGGTCTTAATTTAAAGGTTTTATCACTAGTAGAAAAGGGGTTTTGGTCTAGGCCGGGTCAGCCCATTAGTCCCGGTTCAATCCAGAACCGGGACCAATGGGGGCATTGGACCCGGTTCGTGAGCACTGGGGGCCGGCCGGGCCACGTGGGCCATTGGTCCCGGTTCGTCTGGACCTTTTGGTCCCGGTTGGTGGGACGAACCGGTATCAATGTGCCTTGCTCCTGGGCCACCACCATTGGTCCCGGTTGGTGCCACGAACCAGGACCAAAGGTTTCCCTCGTTGCGGCCAGAGTTTAGTCCCACCTCGCCAACCGAAGGGGACTCACACCGGTTTATAAGCCCCTCCCTCTCTGCCTTATTGAGCTCATCTCGAAATGAAAATAGATGCCCTTATACAGGAAATTTGACCTAAATTCATACTGAATTTCTCTGAAGTTAGTAGAAATTTATTGTGAATTTAGGTTGAATTTTCTCTATAAGCGCATCTATTCTCATTTCTGAGTAGTTTTTTATATAGTTTTTTTTCTTTTTTGCTATATTTATTTTTTTTCTATTTTTTTCGAGTTGTAATAAGTCATTAAAAATAAAAAAGATTTTAGTAAAGTTAATCACAACTATTTTTTCTTCTATTTATTTTTGAGTAGTTTTTTATATAGTTTTTTTTTCTTTTCTGCTATATTTATTTTTTCTATTTATTTCTGTGTGGTAATAAGTCATTAAAAATAAAAAAGAGGCGCAATGCTAGTTAATTCGCTTCAAGCCTTTCGAAATAGTGTAAACTGCACTGCACATAGCTCCGTGCAGTCTACTCTATTCCTCAAGGCTTGAAGCGAACCAACGTGCAGGTGAGCATTGAGCCTCTTCTTCATCGTCTCTGCTCTTAGGGCTTATAAACAGCTGCGAATGCCTCTCGCTTGGCGAGGTGGGACTAAAAAAACCCCACTAGTGAAACCATCGTAGATAAGTAATTAGACGGGTTCATTGGTACCGGTTGGTGGCTACAAACGGGACAAATGCCCCTCTTTAGTCTTATGGTTCGGCCCTCGTGATACCATGCCATCTTTCAACTTTCAACTTTTTCAGAGTTCATTTGAAATGCTTTAATGCAGAAAACAAAAAAAAAATAATGCAGAAAACGAAACAAAAAACTGGAAATAAAATAAAATAAATAAAGCAAAAGGAAAACAAAAAAAAGTGTATTCAGATTTGAAAACTAATGGCACTAACAGAAAGTTTATAATTTTTCTAAAACTAAA
>NC_041381.1:588528765-588529609 GCF_002162155.2 Triticum dicoccoides
AAAAAGAATTAAAAGATAAAGCAAAAAACAAAAGAAAATAAATAATGCAGAAAACAAAACAAAAAATCTGGGGAAAAAATAAAAATAGCAACAATAAGTATTTTGTTGTAAGTAGAAACAAAATAAAATAAATAAAGCACGAAACAAAACAAAAAAACAAAAAAAGTGTTTTCAAATTTGAGAACTAATGGCACTAATAGAAAGTTTAAAATTGTTCTAAAACTAATAGCAAAAAGAATTAAAAAATAAAGCAAAAAAACAAAAGAAAATAAATAATGCAGAAAACAAAACAAAAAATCTGGGAAAAAAATAAAAATAGCAACAATAAGTAAAGAGAAAAAAAAGTGCCTCCTACTGGGCCCCCACGGCCTGAATACGACTAGAAACCCACCATGGGCCAGGATTCAGGACCGCAGGTGGTCCAGTAGGCCCATCAGGCAACGCGGTAGCAAGTAGGCCCGTAAGCCTGTAGTGGAGAGGAGCTCGAGAGGGGTGCGGCAGTGGGGCTTATAAACCACTGTGCGCCCCTCTCAGCTAGCGAGATGGGACTAAACTTTCGTGCCGCACCTTGCCAGCACACGACCATTGGTCCCGGTTCGTGGCTCCAACCGGGACCAATGCCTACCCTTTAGTCCCGGTTGGTGGCACCAACCGGGACCAAAGCCCTCTGTTTCCCGCCCTTTGGGCTGCTGAAAAGTGACCTTTGGTCCCGGTTGGTGGTACCAACCGGGACTAAAGAGGGTCATTGGTCCCGGTTGGTGCCACCAACCGGGACTAAAGCCTTTGCTATATAAGGAAAATTTCAGAACCGCATCCCCACTTCGATCTCTCATCCTCCTCTCGA
>NC_041381.1:588530448-588552816 GCF_002162155.2 Triticum dicoccoides
GTGTTAGATCTTTTTTCTGTTAATAGATTTTTTTTCTATTAATTTTTTCATAGTATGTTTGGTGATATTATTGTTAATAGATTTCTTTGTGATATTTAGATTGTGTTAGTAAGTACTATAATTGAACTAGCTAGTTAGAAAAATATAATTACTATTTTATTTAGATTTTTTGGTAATATAATTAGTTAGAAAAATATTAGTTAGTTAGAAAAATACTAGTTTATTTTTAGTAAGTACAATATAGTAAGTGCTACTTTGTTTTTAGTAAGTACTTAGTAGTTGAACTAGATAGTTGATTTAATTAATAAAGCTACTTTATTTAACTATATATAGAAGTACGTAGTTCCCGCATCGACGTCGGCGATGCCTATCCCGCATCCTCGTTGTCGTCGACTCGACGGTGGAGGCCTGCTTGATCAGGGCCATGTTCGGGATTGGGCTCCGCCGGGCTGGTATTGGGAGGTGCTACCTTCTGGGGGACGTAGGTTGGTGAGGAGGCAACCCGTTGTTGACCCGATCCTTGTTTGGTGGCGGTCGCGTGGGCCAGTGACGGTGCCAAGGCTTCCGGACACCGCAGAGGTGGTACGTCACCGTGTCAGCGAGGAGGATGAGCACGTCCGTCGCTACATGCATGGTTGCGTTGGAGGGCAGGTTCGACAATACCTGGCAGGTTCTTTAGGGATCTCACTGGAGCTATGATCCTGTGATCGTTCCTTATCTTTGGGTGTCCACCGCCCGCGACGATACCCGTCGGGCGCTACGGTTCTAGCTGTATTAATTAGCGATGCTATATGTATGATAGTATTCGAGGAGTATTCGACGATGTACGGACACAAGAGATGATGTACTTTTGGTTATAATTGAATGCATGCTAATTTGAATACTACTTTATTTTACGATTTGGTTTTGTTTATTGAATGCTCATATTGGAAAAGTACTCCTACTTTGAATGCTAAAATTGAAGAGCACTCCATGCAGAAATCTAGGAGCCCCCTCCATCATCCACGCCGTCGTGGGGGTAGCTTCTCCTTCATTCCCGTGTGCTAGACAATTTGTTGTAATAATGCACTCGGGAATGAAAGGAGGAGCTACATACCATCACCGATAGTCAACCCATGATTAATAATAATGATCTAATTTAGGTTTTTTTAGTACATATATTTAATATTTAAATTATGAACATAGGCCGGAAATGTCGTACTCATCGGACGACGAAAACCGCCCGGGGGAGTGCGACTGGTGCCACGACGACCGAGGTATCTGCGACAGGTTCATTGAGCTGGACGAAGATCGGCGCTTCAGCATTAAGCTCGAGGAGACCTGCGATGTTCATACGGTACGCAACGACCACAATAGTTTTTTTCGTAATTGAGCACGACTTCAACTATTTTAATGTGTATTTTTCATCTTTTTCAATTCGACTAGCTTATCCCATGCTTTGCAAGACGCTATGTCTTGGAGAGGATGGGTTTTGAAGACCATGAAATTATGGAAACCAAAAAAATTATCCTAAGTATCCATCATGGTGTGGATTTTCAAGTAAAGTTGTACAATGCTCAGAGTGTAACCAATTTTGGTTGCAAAAATTGGGAAGCACTTTGCAAGATGTATGGTTTTGATGAGGGTATGCTTGTCACCATGGATCTTGGTGATCCTACAATCGTGCAAGAAAGACCTACGATTTTCGTCCTTGTGGATACACCTTCAATTCTTGCCTCATGTGAGCTTAACATAGTTATTAAGTAATTTATATTGTTTATTTCAAAATAGTTGACAACTTATTTCCATTGACAGCTTATTTTCATTCTTCAAAGAATGTGCGGAAGATGGTAGACAGAACCTACTACACCGAAGGCTCCGAACTAACTTATCAGGAGAAAAATCATCTGGTCGGATTTTGTACTGATCTTGAGAATTACAATGTCTACAATCGAACTCCTCAATATTATGGTCAATACGTGCCACTAGTGCACGTGTTGAACTACGGTAACTACCATGGAGATATCCTGGTAAGATTTTTTTACTATTACGACATCCGTGCATCTTTTTCCACACTTCTAAAACTAGTACATTATTGCTAACTACGAAGTTATTACTATGTTTTTCAACAGATAATCCCGAATGATTGTGTGCCTCATCTGATGTATACACACGGCAGCCTTCATGTTTTGAACATACAACCAGGTCTTCCTACGAATCTGAACTGTCCATACCGGGTTTCTAAAACAAGTGGAGACATGACAATCAAAGAATGGAAAAAATGTATGGACAGTCGTAAGGAGCTTCTTGGAAGCAACAATCAGCGAAGGGCAAAAATTGGAGACAGGATGATCGCCATTCTTCATAATGGAGAGTCCCTGTCTATATTGTTTTATGCTATTTTACCTTAAAGGTGTGTGTCCTACCTGATACTGATGATCATGTGCTAAGAACAATTATGTAGGGTTGGGTTCGATGACTATGAGGATGATGATCATATGACTTATTATTAATAACGAGTAGAAGTTGTATGATGATGCATGATTAGTAGGACTTGTTATTATATATGATGATGTATGATGCGAGCATGCATGAGTTATTATATCAGCTGGTGAAATGAACATATATAGCAGCAGCGTTGGTAAACCAAGGACGAAGATATAAGAGAGGACACTTCTCTCTATTAGCTAGCTAATAACAACCTAAAAATAACCCCCAAAACATCTAAAGCAGCCACTTTTCTAAAAAGAAACATGGACTTTTGGTCCCGGTTGGTGCCACCAACCGGGACCAAAGCCCCCCTGACTGGGCTCGGCGCACAGGGCCATGTGGAGGCACATTGGTCCCGGTTCGTGTTTGAACCGAGACTAATGGGTGGAGGTATTAGTAACGACCCATTAGTCCCGGTTCATGAACCGGGACTAAAGGCCCTTACGAACCGGGACTATTAGGTGTTTTTCTACTAGTGTATTGTTGTCATTTCCTACAAGATGAAATAGTTTAAGTTACATGCTAATCTACAATTTCTCATATATATATAGTTGCCAAATCTCATTGAAATCATTTTTTCCCTTTATCTACTTTAGCATAGCCTTACATGTTTTACCCATATTGTAGTATTTTATTAAAACTCCTTTGTGATTTGGGGTACTTTAGATGTGTAATAGAATTCGGACATCTTTGCCTTTTGAACTATTATGTCATCTCAATATTTGTCATTTTCTTAAATGCCTTGGATGTGAGATCAAGATTTTTGTAGTGAATGGAGCACTAATAAGGAAGTAGGGTTGTGAGGAAGTTAAAGGAGACCGGCTCGGATTCTAGAGAGGAAGGTTGCAAACAGGGGAAAATAGATAAATGACAGAAAAAAATGGTCAAATGTTTGAATTTCATGTAAATTAATAATAGTAATTTGGAACAATAAGCAATTAAGTTATTGCCCGCGCAAATTATTGAAACAGGCCAAAAAGGAACTAATTTGCTTCAAGTCGTTCTGTATTCGTATACAAAATAGTAGTGGTCAAAGCTGCATCTTTTCAGACCATGCATGTTGCATGTCTAACACATTATGTTTTAGAATGAAGGCGAATAAATGGGAGGAAGCTTTTTTGTTGTCTTACTTCTCAACAAGGGTAAATTTTCTTTTATTAACTTCATAAGCAATCACAAAGATCTACTTCCTCCGTCCAAAAATACTTGTGATCAAAATGGATGAAAAAGGGATTCATCTAGAACTAAAATATAACTAGATACATCTTTTTTTTATGACAAGTATTTTCCAACGGAGGGAATATATAACAAATAAGTCCCGAACATATATTCATACGATGTTTCATGTTTTTAGGCATGCTTATTATATACAAGCACAATGATAGACATCGCAAAAAAAAAAGATATACATCGCAAAATGAGAATCTCTTTTTTGGAAAAAGGGGAAATGAGAATTGATTTGAACGTCTCAATGCCCTTGCATTTGCGAGGGTCAAGGCCAATGTGCTAGTTAAACTACGTACAATGAAACATCAAACATGAAGCTCACAAAGAACATGAAGCCATCCGTGCATGCATCACTGGACCGATCGATCAGACTGCCGGCAAGAGCAGGTTTCCCTACTCATCGATGCCGATGTATATCTCGATCCGCATGCATGCGGCTCCTCTCTTCTCACTTTCCCGCGGATGCTTATCCAGAACCAGCGCGCCATGATCGTCCTGGCCCTGCTCCTTGCGTACTTGCTGCCATTTGGCGATGCCGATCCACTGGGACACCTCTGCGGCGTCACCGGCGGCGACTACACGGCCCAAAGCGCCTACAGGGCCAACCTTGAGCTGCTATCCGCCGCGCTCCGTAAGAACTCCTCGTCCGCCCTCTTCACCAAGGGCTCCGTCGGCGCGAAAACATGTTTTAGAGCCTATGCACCCGGGTACTCCTTATCCAACCACTCATTTCTGCATCAAGATTCGTGCAAATAATTTTCTCTTTTTTGTTTCTCTCATATAGAACATGTTTTTGTACTTTCAACTTTGCAGCACAACAAAGCTTTCTATGTAGAATGTGGGATAAAACTTACAGATTTTTTGGTCCAACATAAATATACAAAATGAGATTTTTTTGATTAAAAAATCTTATTTTTCATATTTATGTCGGACAAAAAAATCTGAAAGTTTTATCTCACATTCTAGTTACAAAGTTATGTTGTACTGCAAAGTTTGAAGTTCAAGACATGTTTTATATGAGAGGAACAAAAAAAAGAAAATTCCATGTAATAAGGTAGTTGTGTAGCACAGATCTCAAAGCAACATTGGAGTGTTAGGATAGTGAGGCCCGGGTGCATAAGCTCACAGAATCTGCATTCTCCGTCGGCGCTGCCCCGGACACCGTCTACGGCCTCGGGCTCTGCCGCGGCGACGTGTCCGCCTGCGGCGACTGCATCGGCGCCGCGTTCGGCGACGCGCAGCAGCTGTGCGCGTTGAACAAGGACGCTCGTGTCCTGCACGAGACCTGCGTCCTCAGCTACTCCAGCCATGACTTCACCTCATACGGCAGTGATGCCACCGAAAGTTTACTAGTGGTCGTCTGGCCCGACGACGTCAAAGTCAAGCCCATGCATCCTGGCAACGACGAGAGCGTCGTCAGTGATATGATCGACGAGACCGCCATGATGGCGGCGTACAGCTTGACGACGGCGAGGTACGCCACCGGCCGCGTCGATGTCAACAGCACCGGCGCCTCACCGGCGTCGATCTACTCTTTGGCGCAATGCAACCCAGACCTGCCGCCTGATGACTGCCGGGACTGCCTCGCCGGCATCAAGAAGATGTTCGTTGGGACATACTCTAGCTCTAGCTCCGTCGTCAGCCGGCAAGGTGCATGGGTTGTCGGTGTGTGGTGCAATTCCAGGTACGGTACTCACCAGTTCTACCAAGGCCAGCCCATGTATATGAAAAGCATTGGATCGTCGGGTGTTGGACGAAACGTAAGGAACACAACGACACACACGACTGCGACGCCGTCGCCGGCGCCTGTCGTTCTGCCAAGCCAGATATACAAGAGTAAGCAAATTACGAACACGCATCTTCCTGATTTCCCAAAACTAGCAGGTGTTCATAAGATAGGGGTAGTACTCTTAATTTGATGTTATTATACTCCCACCATAAATGTACTTGAGCCCACAGACAATGCAGTTAAGATGATCCAAGGTCGAGACCATGATAGATCGATTTATGCTTCTTTAGTTAAAGAGAGAGAGAAAAAAAAAAGATAAGATATCTCTTGTCTCTTCGAGAAAATAGTATTACTCATGTCAGCGCTCATAAAATAAGATTAGCGATAGTCTAGCAAATTTCGCTCCTATCGAGGGTGGAACCATGACTTGGATCGGCTCTTGTCCCTCTATTGCGGTTGAGCTAGCCTCTGCTGATTGTAATCTTTTGGCGGTTGAGTTATACAATATTTTCATTCGCAAAAAAAAGGTAAACGTTTTTTACGAGTCAATTACATTGATGGTGCTATAGAACTCGGCGCGAACGGTCATTTTGATACTAGAAGTTGCAGTGTACATTGAAGTGGTGCAAAAACTTAGCTCGAACATGCAATGGTATATGGAATCTACACTGATATTAATAGAAAAAGATTTCGGCCAGGTTTCGATGTACCCAAGCCAAGTTTTTACACTACTTCAATGTATACCACAACTTCTAGCACCAAAGTGACCATTTGCGCCAAGTTCTAGCACCACTTGTGTAATTGACTCTTCTTTTATGTCTCCCACTCTCTGTTTCTCAAAGTCTGCAGGCCGTGCCCTCAGTCACATCGTATCATCCCAATCGTCCCTAGAAAAATTTGAACCAGACAAGAGAGTTGCATGTATTATACTCCCTACTTCTACATACATCCGTTTGATCGACAAGTAATTCCTGATGAAGTAATATAAAGATAGCAATCGTTCCTAAATTAAGGATTACAAACTTGATGTGTACATAGATGGCAGTATGCAACATCAAATTATTCAATTAACCATTTGTACCCATGTCAAATCTTTTATGCTACTCCCTCCGTTTCAAAATAGATGACTCAACTTTATACTAACAATAATAGTTAGTACAAAGTTGAGTCATCTATTTTGGAATGGAGGGAGTATATCGTAACTTGAAGATTTTGGTCAACGCCATTATCGTCCCTCTACTAGCAACTTTATTCTGCTTCATTGTTTGCTTTGTATTGATCAGAGCACACAAGAAAGGTAAGTTTTCGAGATGCTATACTGCTATCAGACACTCCTTGCAATGCGTTGATCAAAATCTAACATGCATTTTTGTTTCTATATTCAGAAAGGGCTGGCTTGCAGGACAAGCCTAACATAAATGTCAACGAAGATGAATTAGTTTGGGGTTAGAAGGAAGGGATTCAGAGTTCACTTTTTTCGACTTCTCGCAAATATCGAATGCTCCAAGTAACTTCTCGGACGAAAATAAATTGGGACAAGGGGGCTTTGGCCCTGTATACAAGGTAAAATGGAATGGTGTGCAAATGATAAAGAAATACCATACCATAGTTGCAAAAGAACTTATTCATCATTATGTCGGTCTGCAAAATAGATGACGTTGTAAAAGCTCGCACTCAGATTTTTGTAACTAGAAGTAGTCAATACATTATAAGGTATTTAGATTGGTCTAGTGAACATAACGTCATTACATTCTTCTTAAAAAATATAGAGACAGGATTTACAACACCCGGGTGCCCCTACACCCTCTATGAACAATAAATTAAAAAAAATAAAAATAAAAAAAAATCTGAAACTTTGGGACATCGAACATCATGAAACTTTTGATGATCTTACAAAGTTTTAGCTAAAAACAACACTCCAAGAGCACACAAATAAAAAACAAAACCATTGTTCAAAGTTTATGTACATTTTTTAGCAGTGATTTTTTTTGGGTGAGGGCTCCACGAAGGTTATTTGTTGCTGAAACTTTGCAGGAACATCAAAACTTTGATAATCTTTGATCCCTGAAAGTTTCAGATTTTTTTTATTGTTCTCCAATTTTTTGGGAATTTACTGTTCATGAGGGTGTAGGGGCACCCGGGAGCTGTTAGACATTTCTCTAATAATATAATTTCCATTTTTTTCATTTTACTAACAAACTCATACGAGATGTAACGGTCAAATTTACATGTTCGACACATGTCCAAAATGATATTATTTATAGAGAGTTCTATCTTATAATTACGTCGTACCTAAGTTTACATTTTATTCAAATAATGTTGATTGTGTTTATGCATGGCTAGCCTTGGGTTACGAGATACATCCAGCTCTAAAAAAACTGAAAAGGGACATCATTGACCATTTTTTGACCTTCAGGGCCAGTTTCCAGATGGGCGGGAGATAGCTATTAAGAGACTTGCTTCAAATTCTGGACAAGGTTTCACAGAGTTCAAAAATGAAGTCCAACTCATAGCCAAGCTCCAGCATACAAATTTGGTTAGGCTCTTGGGATGATGCTCTCAATGGCGGGAGAAAACGGTGATATACGAATATTTGCCAAATAAGAGTTTCGACTTCGAAAATCCAAATCGGTGCCCAGGCTCATCTGCTCCCGATCAGAAAAAAATTCAAAAAAAATACTAGAAAAATTAAAAAAAATCCAATTTTTTTTGGGTGGTAGATAATTTGATGCGTGAGATCCGCTTCAAATTTCAACTCATTCGAATATCTGAGCAGCTCTCGGCAAAAAAGACAAGTCAGGTCAAAACAGTGCGTGAACAGTAAACTTTTTTTACAGACCCTGATTTTGTCTTTTTTGCAGAGAGCTGCTCAAATGTCCAAATGAGTTGAAATTTGCAGCGAACCTCACGCATCAAATTATCTACCATCCAATTTTTTTTTTGCAATTTTTTTGGTATTTGTTTTGATTTTTTTCCGTCAGTGTGGGTGCAGCTGAGCCCGGGAGCAGAAACGCCGCACTCGACGGACTTCTTTATTTTTGGTACTACTTCCGTCTCTCTAAGAATGCCATCTTGAGATATAATTTCTTGACTTTTCTTTTAGATGAGCCATCACTGACTTCCTAACTGAAGGCATGTCATAATTTTATATGTATGTTCAACTTATTAGCAGATGACACAAAAAGGGCTTTACTAAAGTGGAATAAATGCCTAGCAATAATTGAAGGCATAGCGCAAGGGCTTCTATATTTGCACAAACACTCTCGGTTGCGGGTCATATACAGAGATCTGAAAGCAAGCAACATTTTTTTGGACAATGAAATGCAACCTAAAATTTCAGATTTTGGACTTGCAAAGATATTCAGCTCAGATGATATTGAAGGAAATACAACAAGGATTGCTGGGACATAGTAAGTTGTTTCTACATATCAGTCCATGCTGATTTCAACACAAGTTCGGAAAATACATTAATATGTGTCCCATTTGGTACTTCCACTGTTTCAGTGGTTACATGGCTCCTGAGTATGCTTCTGCTGGAATCTTCTCCACCAAATCTGACGTATTCAGCTTTGGTGTACTAATTCTTGAGATAATTAGTGGGAAAAGAAACTCAGGTTTCAACCAACAAGGGAGCTTCTTCAACCTTCTTGGATACGTGAGTCTTCTTTGTATCTAATACATATATTGACACTAAGTTTGTTTTATGAAGTCACATTAATGTATTCTATAATAAAATTATTGAAGGCATGGAAGTTATGGAAGGAAAAAAGGTGCCTCGAGCTCCTAGATGCATCGCTGGTTTTGGATATTTCTTCATCAGAGATAATGAGATGCGTTATATTGCACTAAGCTGGGTGCAAGAGAATGCGGATGACCGGCCCACCATGTCAGACGTGGTGTCTGTTAAGCAGTGAGAGCATGACCCTTCCTGAACCTAACCATCCGGCCTATTTCCAAGTAAGGGTAACAAAGGAAGTAGCGTCAATAACTCCAGAGCCATCAAGCAGTAATGATATGACAATATCCATGCTACGTGGTAGATAGGTTATTGTTAATTATTTAAGATTCATTATATTGTTTGAAAGGATCATTTTGTGTATCTTTTTTTTCTGGCGCGGGAATTTTTTGTGTATCTCCCATACATATTAAAAAATAATGTATGCACTATGTAAATTGTCATTTTATTGTTAGCTTACCAAATCACACAGATTCATGAGCTAGTCTATTGATGGAGAATGGACATTTCGTGAGTATAATCTATTAAGATATTACCCCCTATGTCTGAAAATACGTACCAGAGAAATGGATGTATCTAAATATATTTTAGTTCTAGATATATTCAATTTTATCTATTTCTTCGGCAAGTAATTTCAGACGGAGGGATAGTCATCCAATGGGAGAGACTAGCTAGGTCATCAGGTGTGATTTCGGTAGTTTTCATTTAAAAGTATTGCGACTATGTGCACCTTCAAATGTAGAGGTTAGAGGAATCCTCTTTTTGATTATTAACAAAACTAGCTTAATGCCCGTGCGTTGCCACGGAATAAAAAAATCGATTTTACCCATCAAATCATAGTACTCAATGTTTGATGTGCTGACTTTGATCCAGAAGTGTTCTCCACTACAAGTCTTACAAATATTTGGATGAGAGCTTTATGAAACTTTGAAAGATTACCATGTGCACAACATTGATGAAGCAATATAATCCAGAAATTTGCGTATAGTCCTTTGCTCCAACCAGAATAGAACAAAAACATCGTTGGAAGAAGGCAGAGAGAAATACAACCAATAGATTCATTTTCCATATGTGCAATACAAACAAAATCTCCATGACATTCATATCAATGTAGGAAGGCTCCATGACAATGGAGACATCAGCTCACATATCAATCTCCATGATGGAGTTCCAACTGAGTGTGTTGTTGTCAACATCATCATCATTGTTGGTTGAGAATGGCAATGCAGGACATAGGGACCACCAGAGGAAACACCTGAAGGAGTTAAGGGGACACATTGAAGAACACTCGTTGCAGCACATCCTTTCTGATGTTCAGAGTTTCAGACCAGCAAGTAAATGTGGTCAATTTCCATTCATCGTTCGAACCGATCATGCTCAAACTTCAAGGTTCTACAGAAACATTGAACCATTATAGGTGGCAGGCAATATACGCTTCATGTTGCTTGTACATGCATAAATGGTTGCAATATCTTTTTTATTTCTTGAGAACTTGTATAATCTAGAGAACTACCTTGTCCTACCAAAGAAAATACTTTTATTTTGTCTGGGATATCTAATTGTGATGCATCCATGCATCCAACTATTCATTCGAAATGTGCTTAATACTTGTCCGTGTAGACAATTGAATAAAGCTCAGGCTTCCTTTCATTCTGAAGTAACACTGGGGTATTGTGCAGCATGAATGAATAACAAATAGGCAACTGTCAAATCCATATAAGCAAGAACATCATTGCAAATCATGTCGATGTTACTACACCAGAAGCTAGGTGAAACAATACGAAAATGTATGTCTACCATCAGCTCACATTGATTTGGACATGTACCTATCTTCAAAGAACCTTCTTTCAAGATCTTGAATAGCATCAGAAGTCTGTCGCACCCTCAGCTTTGAGGTAAAGCCTGGCCTGAACAATAAACTCCTCGGTCATCGTGGCTCCACACCGATGAGCAACACAACGGAAGGAGCTCGCCACACGGAAACAAAATAAATCCACAAGCCCCGGCTCACCACCGGCTTCTTTATCGCACTGCACATCGATAATGACAAGAACAATTCATAGACATAACCCAGAAACGTCATCATACAAGGTGTTAATTGAGAAGGCTGAACAAAGCAAAAAAAATCAATGATTATTATTTTTTGAACATTCAAGGTTGACCTTGTTTCTCATTAAAAAAATACGAATTGTTAAGTTGTTGTGCGCTTACTCATGAATATTTGAATGTAGTCAGGTATTTTAAATTTTCTCTTTTTAAAATCATAAGCATTAAATGGACATTTAAAACTTCTAAAGAAACATGACATACATGTGCAGGTGTCATCACCACTGAAATAAAATCATTAGCATTAAGTTTATTTTAGTTCC
Source organism: Triticum dicoccoides (assembly GCF_002162155.2). NCBI lineage: Eukaryota > Viridiplantae > Streptophyta > Magnoliopsida > Poales > Poaceae > Triticum > Triticum dicoccoides. Next base: position 588,541,979 of record NC_041381.1, read on the forward strand.
CAAGAGCACCGTGAATGGAGCTATTTCTTTTGATACAGTGAGTGTACTCAGACCGATCCTCCAATGGATGCCGCTCTCTTTCAATGGAAAAATATATGACGATGATCTTCTAAAGAAGTGTATTGCCTACATGGTAAGCAAGCTAGGTACTCATATTTGAATAAAAATTGTAGAATTGAAAATCTCCTTCAAATCAATTCTAAATTGCATCATAACTTGAGTTACATCTATCATTATTACTAATATTACTGCACACTATTTACCTTGTTCTCTTATCAGTAAAAAGGTTGCTGCAAATTCAGAGAAAATAATCGCATACTGTAACACGCAGAACTTACCTTGTTATTCTTTTCTCGGAAAAAACTTCCGGCGCTATGTATGTTGGAGTACCAACAATTGATTTTTGTTTGGAATGCAACAAATCAGTCTGAAACCTTGATGTGATAGCTTGATCAAGTAGTCAAAGTCAGGTCAATTCTAGCAATCCAGGAAACATAACTATTAGCACCTTTGAGTAAGCAAAGTCGCAAATTTTAACTCAAGGTGTTGGATTCCCATCCAGGAGGGTGCTTTCAAGTTAAACATCATAGTGAGACATTTCCTTCATTTGCAGCATTAATTCATGCGCTGAGTAAGCAAAGTCACAAATTTTCACTCGAGGTGTTGGATTCCCATCCAGGAGGGTGCTTTCCAGTTAAACATCATAGAGACACATTTCCTTCATTTGCAGCATTAATTCATGCGCAGTTGGGTTTTGCATTTGTTTCCTTTGACGATTTTTAAAAAGCAAAGCATACCATGGAATGGCAGTAGCTCACTCCTAAAAGTAATTGCTGAAAGAAGTAACTTGCCTATTGAAAAGAATAGCAAACGAGTTACATGATTACGTCTATGGTTGGCAGACATGGTTCAAAATAAAGAGAAGTCAACACTACTTGTCAGGAACAGAGAAGATGACGAATAGTAAAGGTAGAGCCACAAAGATTATGAGGGTATATGCGATGACAAGGTGTATGAGAGGAATACCATGATATTTACTATAACTTGCAGATCTCCCATCCACTCTTGTGTATGACAGCCAAGGCACCAAGAACGAAAAACATGCATTTCCGACGTCTCCCATCTTGTCGCTGCCACCATTGTTCACCTTGCTCCAGTAAATCTCTCCTCCCATGGCTCACATTTTCTTCAGCTCGTCCTCAGTCTATGTAGTACCAGCTCAATGGCTTCCCAAAGAGTATACAATGAAACCATCAGTTAACTACTTTACATCAGTAAAGAAGTATAACCAGTGGAAACTTGATGTATTGGTGGCGTACCTTCATGAGGTAGGCACAGGAGAGGCCTGACATGGCGAAGAACCTGTGCCATTGACACCTTTGGCGCGACCATATCTGTCCAAAAGGGGCAAACCTTTAAATTATGAACATCGACATGGCAACCCATGAAGCAGCATTAAGAAGCTAGCATTCTTGGCTCCGGCCTTGTGTCAAACCTTTAAATTATGAACAATGACAATTTCATCTTACAGTCAATATCTGCAGTTTTCAGACGTGGAAAAGAAAGAAAAGGAGAGAGAGAATCACTTACATAACATCACGCAAACAGGGGTAAATAAACATTAGCTACAAAATTTTGAACATTGACATAACTATGAAGCTTTCTTGCCAGCTTCAGCAATTTTCTCCCGGTCCAGCACCTCCTCCTTACTATCCATCATATATATTTTCCCCTCAGTTGAACCTTAACAACATTGTGCATGCAAAAAGAAAGAGCGGAGGAAGGGAGTGGATAGGAACGGGAAGGATAGTAAGGATGGAGAGCAGAACATACCTCGCTAGACCAGACAGGGTGGCCAGTGAAGCGCTGAAGCAGTGGAGTCATGATCCTATGTAGTGGGTGTGGGTGGCGCCGGTGTCTGAGATGATGCTCGAGACTGAGCTTCCGCCTGTCATTGTTGATTAGATAATAGATGTCCATGAGCGAGATGGGGACTGAATTGAATCAATTGGTACGGCAGGAGGGTCAGAGGTGGATGACCAATAGTACAGGACGAGGTGATCTTGGCGGCGAACACGTCCGTGTCCCCAATGGTCGGGACACTACCCACCTCATGTGGCGACGACATCACATGCCCTTACAAAAATTGAGGACGATAGCGAACAAAAACCAAAAGCTTCTCAGTTGTTGTTGCCTTCATTACTGTTTCACTGATGCCTCGAATTCTACGCCACAAGGATTTACTCCAACTTCTTCCTGTAATCCTGAAGCACTCGTTGAACCATGTAACATGAGCATCACATGAAGGACAAATAGTAAATCGTTAAGGGAAAAGAGGGGCATCAAATTCTATTTTTTTTTCAACAATTAGAACATGGTAAAACCACACAAAATATTAGTTCTAGTTATGTTCCACCAGCAAGAAAAGTACATATAGAAGCAAGTCATATCTGGGGATCAAGAACATATGGAAGCATTTATCACTGAACCCAAATATGCAATGACGTCTTTTCTTCCTCTTCTACTTCAACCTCAGTGACTCCATTGGAGTAAATACCTGCGAAACAAATGCTGCATCCGATAATTTAACACCACCACAACTACCAAGTCAAATCAAACTAAACCAAATAAAAATGTCCAAGTTCTTCCGAAGCCAAGAATGTGCATGGTGGTGGATGACCTCCTCAACGAGCAGACTCTTCTCATCAGCCACCGCCGTCTTTGACCAGGAGCTCTTCGTCGGCCGAGTGCGTCACCTCTATAACATCTGATGTCACCCTCCTTTGACAGGTGACGGCCATCGACATCCATACAACAGTCAGTAGACAAGGTCAATTCTATCTTTCTTCTGCCCATACAAGAATCTACAAACAAGTCAATTTTATTCAAAATCAGCAGCTCGCTTCATTCAGACAACAATAGCAACAGAGAGCAATACTGTGACAAGGGTGTAAAAATAAAATAAGAAAGTTAGAGAGAGAGAGGGGATGACAACCTTGCTGGCGCCGGTGTTCGTCCTTCCCTTTGTCAACAAAAATGCGGAGTGCGGCGCCGGCGCCGACACAGAGAGCGGCGGCAGTAGGGCGTTGACCAAAGATTCATATGAGCTTGCTCTGTTGTTGTCCGACGCGGCGTCCGCACCAATGACATACTCACCGGAGATGAGTCAGATGACCGAGATCAAGTAACCGACCCCCTGGAGACGGGCAGGGTCGCTGAAGCCGGCCAGGGCGAGGAATGGCTCGAGGGACGCCTCGGCCTCGATGACGCGGCTTACGCCATTGCCTTCACGTAGGCAGCCTGGGCTGGGCTCCTGTACCGGTGCAACGGTTCGGGCTGGACGGCGGAGGGAAGAGGGGCGGGGCCGCTGGCGATGGCGAGAGGGCGAGGATTGGATCAAGGGACTCCTTGGTGTGGGTTCCTTCGCGGACGTGGCAGTTTGGGCTGGACGGCCGACGGATTTTTCTCTGTGGATCGATGGGATCGGGAGGAGGGAGGGCATTCTCCTCGTGACAGATGGGGGCGTGCGACGTGGGATGTGTGTGCCTGATCGTGGCTGCCTTTTTTGGGTACGTGGGTTTCTTTTTCTATTTATCGTGCGGGGAAGTGGGAATCGTAGGAGGGGTGTGGGAGGTCGAACCATCACGACGTTCGATCCTCCTTTAATAGTAGAGATCAGCAGCTCACTTCATTCAGACAACAATAGCAACAGAGAGCAATACTGTGACAAGGGTGTAAAAATAAAATAAGAAAGTTAGAGAGAGAGAGGGGATGACAACCTTGCTGGCGCCGGTGTTCGTCCTTCCCTTTGTTAACAAAAATGCGGAGTGCGGCGCCGGCGCCGACACAGAGAGCGGCAGAAGTAGGGCGTTGACCAAAGATTCATATGAGCTTGCTCTGTTGTTGTCCGACGCGGCGTCCGCACCAATGACATACTCACCGGAGATGAGCAGATGACCGAGATCAAGTAACCGACCCCCTGGAGACGGGCAGGGCCGCTGAAGCCGGCCAGGGCGAGGAATGGCTCGAGGGACGCCTCGGCCTCGATGACGCAGCTTACGCCATTGCCTTCACGTGGGCAGCCTGGGCTGGGCTCCTGTACCGGTGCAACGGTTCGGGCTGGACGGCGGAGGGAAGAGGGGCGGGGCCGCTGGCGATGGCGAGAGGGCGAGGATTGGATCGAGGGACTCCTTGGTGTGGGTTCCTTCGCGGACGTGGCAGTTTGGGCTGGACGGCCGACGGATTTTTCTCTGTGGATCGATGGGATCGGGAGGAGGGAGGGCATTCTCCTCGTGAGAGATGGGGGCGTGCGACGTGGGATGTGTGTGCCTGATTGTGGCTGCCTTTTTTGGGTACGTGGGTTTCTTTTTCTATTTATCGTGCGGGGAAGTGGGAATCGTAGGAGGGGTGTGGGAGGTCGAACCATCATGACGTTCGATCCTCCTTTAATAGTAGAGATCAGCAGCTCGCTTCATTCAGACAACAATAGCAACAGAGAGCAATACTGTGACAAGGGTGTAAAAATAAAATAAGAAAGTTAGAGAGAGAGGGGATGACAACCTTGCTGGCGCCGGTGTTCGTCCTTCCCTTTGTCAACAAAAATGCGGAGTGCGGCGCCGGCGCCGACACAGAGAGCGGTGGCAGTAGGGCGTTGACCAAAGATTCATATGAGCTTGCTCTGTTGTTGTCCGACGCGGCGTCCGCACCAATGACATACTCACCGGAGATGAGTCAGATGACCGAGATCAAGTAACCGACCCCCTGGAGATGGGCAGGGCCGCTGAAGCCGGCCAGGGCGAGGAATGGCTCGAGGGACGCCTCAGCCTCGATGACGCGGCTTACGCCATTGCCTTCACGTGGCAGCCTGGGCTGGGCTCCTGTACCGGTGCAACGGTTCGGGATGGACGGCGGAGGGAAGAGGGGCGGGGCCGCCGGCGATGGTGAGAGGGCGAGGATTGGATCGAGGGACTCCTTGGCGTGGGTTCCTTCACGGACGTGGCAGTTTGGGCTGGACGGCCGACGGATTTTTCTCTGTGGATCGATGGGATCGGGAGGAGGGAGGGCATTCTCCTCGTGAGAGATGGGGGCGTGCGGCGTGGGATGTGTGTGCCTGATCGTGGCTGCCTTTTTTGGGTACGTGGGTTTCTTTTTCTATTTATCGTGCGGGGAAGTGGGAATCGTAGGAGGGGTGTGGGAGGTCAAACCATCACGACGTTCGATCCTCCTTTAATAGTAGAGATCAGCAGCTCGCTTCATTCAGACAACAATAGCAATAGAGAGCAATACTGTGACAAGGGTGTAAAAATAAAATAAGAAAGTTAGAGAGAGAGAGAGGGGATGACAACCTTGCTGGCGCCGGTGTTCGTCCTTCCCTTTGTCAACAAAAATGCGGAGTGCGGCGCCGGTGCCAACACAGAGAGCGGCGGCAGTAGGGCGTAGACCAAAGATTCATATGAGCTTGCTCTGTTGTTTCCGACGCGGCGTCCGCACCAATGACATACTCACCGGAGATGAGTCAGATGACCGAGATCAAGTAACCGACCCCCTGGAGACGGGCAGGGCCGCTGAAGCCGGCCAGGGCGAGGAATGGCTCGAGGGAAGCCTCGGCCTCGATGACGCGGCTTACGCCATTGCCTTCACGTGGGCAGCCTGGGCTGGGCTCCTGTACCGGTGCAACGGTTCGGGCTGGACGGCGGAGGGAAGAGGGGCGGGGCCGCTGGCGATGGCGAGAGGGCGAGGATTGGATCGAGGGACTCCTTGGTGTGGGTTCCTTCGCGGACGTGGCAGTTTGGGCTGGACGGCCGATGGATTTTTCTCTGTGGATCGATGGGATCGGGAGGAGGGAGGGCATTCTCCTCGTGAGAGATGGGGGCGTGCGACGTGGGATGTGTGTGCCTGATCGTGGCTGCCTTTTTTGGGTACGTGGGTTTCTTTTTCTATTTATCGTGCGGGGAAGTGGGAATCGTAGGAGGGGTGTGGGAGGTCGAACCATCACGACGTTCGATCCTCCTTTAATAGTAGAGATCAGCAGCTCGCTTCATTCAGACAACAATAGCAACAGAGAGCAATACTGTGACAAGGGTGTAAAAATAAAATAAGAAAGTTAGAGAGAGAGGGGATGACAACCTTGCTGGCGCCGGTGTTCGTCCTTCCCTTTGTCAACAAAAATGCGGAGTGCGGCGCCGGCGCCGACACAGAGAGCGGCGGCAGTAGGGCGTTGACCAAAGATTCATATGAGCTTGCTCTGTTGTTGTCCGACGCGGCGTCCGCACCAATGACATACTCACCGGAGATGAGTCAGATGACCGAGATCAAGTAACCGACCCCCTGGAGACGGGCAGGGCCGCTGAAGCCGGCCAGGGCGAGGAATGGCTCGAGGGACGCCTCGGCCTCGATAACGCGGCTTACGCCATTGCCTTCACGTGGGCAGCCTGGGCTGGGCTCCTGTACCGGTGCAACGGTTCAGGCTGGACGGCGGAGGGAAGAGGGGCGGGGCCGCCGGCGATGGTGAGAGGGCGAGGATTGGATCGAGGGACTCCTTGGCGTGGGTTCCTTCGCGGACGTGGCAGTTTGGGCTGGACGGCCGACGGATTTTTCTCTGTGGATCGATGGGATCGTGAGGAGGGAGGGCATTCTCCTCGTGAGAGATGGGGGCGTGCGGCGTGGGATGTGTGTGCCTGATCGTGGCTGCCTTTTTGGGTACGTGGGTTTCTTTTTCTATTTATCGTGCGGGGAAGTGGGAATCGTAGGAGGGGTGTGGGAGGTCGAACCATCACGACGTTCGATCCTCCTTTAATAGTAGAGATCAGCAGCTCGCTTCATTCAGACAATAATAGCAACAGAGAGCAATACTGTGACAAGGGTGTAAAAATAAAATAAGAAAGTTAGAGAGAGAGAGGGGATGACAACCTTGCTGGCGCCGGTGTTCGTCCTTCCCTTTGTCAACAAAAATGCGGAGTGCGGCGCCGGCGCCAACACAGAGAGCGGCGGCAGTAGGGCGTTGACCAAAGATTCATATGAGCTTGCTCTGTTGTTGTCCGACGCGGCGTCCGCACCAATGACATACTCACCGGAGATGAGTCAGATGACCGAGATCAAGTAACCGACCCCCTGGAGACGGGCAGGGCCGCTGAAGCCGGCCAGGGCGAGGAATGGCTCGAGGGAAGCCTCGGCCTCGATGACGCGGCTTACGGCATTGCCTTCACGTGGGCAGCCTGGGCTGGGCTCCTGTACCGGTGCAACGGTTCGGGCTGGACGGCGGAGGGAAGAGGGGCGGGGCCGCCGGCGATGGCGAGAGGGCGAGGATTGGATCGAGGGACTCCTTGGCGTGGGTTCCTTCGCGGACGTGGCAGTTTGGGCTGGACGCCCGACGGATTTTTCTCTGTGGATCGATGGGATCGGGAGGAGGGAGGGCATTCTCCTCGTGAGAGATGGGGGCGTGCGGCGTGGGATGTGTGTGCCTGATCGTGGCTACTTTTTTGGGTACGTAGGTTTCTTTTTCTATTTATCGTGCGGGGAAGGAATCGTAGGAGGGGTGTGGGAGGTCGAACCATCACGACGTTCGATCCTCCTTTAATAGTAGAGATCAGCAGCTCGCTTCATTCAGACAACAATAGCAACAGAGAGCAATACTGTGACAAGGGTGTAAACATAAAATAAGAAAGTCAGAGAGAGAGGGGATGACAACCTTGCTGGCGCCGGTGTTCATCCTTCCCTTTGTCAACAAAAATGCGGAGTGCGGCGCCGGCGCCGACACAGAGAGCGGCGGCAGTAGGGTGTTGACCAAAGATTCATATGAGCTTGCTCTGTTGTTGTCTGATGCGGCGTCCGCACCAATGACATACTCACCGGAGATGAGTCAGATGACCGAGATCAAGTAACCGACCCCGTGGAGACGGGCAGGGCCGCTGAAGCCGGCCAGGGCGAGGAATGGCTCGAGGGACGCCTCGGCCTCGATGACGCGGCTTACGCCATTGCCTTCACGTGGGCAGCCTGGGCTGGGCTCCTGTACCGGTGCAACGGTTCGGGCTGGACGGCGGAGGGAAGAGGGGCGGGGCCGCCGGCGATGGCGAGAGGGCGAGGATTGGATCGAGGGACTCCTTGGCATGGGTTCCTTCGCGGATGTGGCAGTTTGGGCTGGACGGCCGACGGATTTTTCTCTGTGGATCGATGGGATCGGGAGGAGGGAGGGCATTCTCCTCGTGAGAGATGGGGGCGTGCGGCGTGGGATGTGTGTGCCTGATCGTGGCTGCTTTTTTTGGGTACGTGGGTTTTTTTTCTATTTATCGTGCGGGGAAGTGGGAATCGTAGGAGGTGTGTGGGAGGTCGAACCATCACGACATTCGATCCTCCTTTAATAGCAGAGATATCAACGGATAGAAGTATCCGGCGATATCGTGCCTGTGATAGCTTTATAACAACGTCCCATATTTCCTTGGCGTTGATCTTCTTTCAAAATCCATAAGCGGAAATCGCCGAGAGGCATCATTGTCCTAGTTTGCTCGTCTACGCTCTAGTCCAACCTAGATGGCATTATCAAATATTTTCTCAAACCAAATTATTATCATTTTCCGCGATCTAGTTCGTGATCTGTTTGTAGCTTTGTCTCGGTGGGAATTTTAGAACTGCTAGAAGGACATGCGCACTTTGCCGCGCCGGAAATTGGCATTGTTTCATTGCTAGCAAGTTTCACTGCACTATGTTTACATAATATATAAGATATATCTATGTTAAAAGAAAGAATTAATAGTCCTCGGTTGGGAACCTTATATCACCATATCAATGTATGTTAATGGTTTCAGATACTTTGAATACTAGATGACCCGTGGGTTGCCACGGAAATCAGTTGCATGCATGTAATTAATTTTAAAATTTATTGTGGTTGGTGAGATGACATACTTGCATGCGCTCTAAAATAGTTAGTAGACGATAGCCATTCAGATATAGAAGATTCACGACGCAAAGGCTTATTAGTTAAATTGGTAGTAAGAGGTAATAACGACAGTGGTGCTTCAACTTGCCACGAATGTTCACTTGCATGAACTTGAAAAATACATCGAACCGGTTCTACAACTTGGCATGAACGTGCAAACACGATGCTAATCCTATTTATAAACGTAAAGCGTGCTAATGTGACACCGTATTTGGCAGACGTGGCATGGGTCCGCTTGTAGAGAAAAAGAACAGGATTTTAGTTGAATATATGTCTCTATGACTAGTGGGTCCCGCCTGTTAATTCGTATGGAAAATTGGAATGGAGAAAATGGTGCCTAGCAGGGAATGAACCTGGGACCTGTAGCGTACAGGCGAGTTGTTCCAGCCACTCGAATGCACAAGATTAAGTGTGAAATTGGCCCCTTAGTCTGGGTGTACTTTCAGTTAAAATGATTGTGCTACTTAAATGGGCTACAGTCAGTGCGACACATCTAGCACATGTTAACTTTATAGTTTTTTTAATAAAATCTGTAAAAGTCTGTAAATTATAATCACAATACTACACATTCTATCACTATACATTTTGCACACTTGAATGGTACTCCCTCCATTCCTAAATGTAATGCGCATAGAGAGAAGCCCACATACCAATGCATGTGCTGGCGTTATATTTTGGACGAGAAATACCCCTATCGATCTGTAGCAGACACCATCTGCCCAATGCGTCAGGAGACTAGAAAATTGAAGTAAAACTACTGCGCCCTCCCATCATCTTGCTCTGTCCCATCCCATGTGTACGAGAGGGAATAAACAAGGGAAGGAGGCGATGCATTGGGTGGGTTGGCAGAGGGTTAGTTTTGTCTAAAATTGGGCTGGACTCGAACTACGCACTACATTGCGGAATTGTCTCAGAAAACTAATACGCACTATATTGAGGAACAGAGGGAGTAGTAGATTATAACCATAACAATAAAGTTAGTATTAATAATTACTTCGTGGTATACAAATATTCACGTGCTTGTGTTATTTTAAAACATATATAAATCAGGCCCCATGCCATGTCTTGGGTTATAAACGTTTGTGGCACATAAATAATAACCTCGTGGTACACTAATATTCGTGTGCACACAATATAAACATATAGATGTATGCAATAAAATAACTTACTAAAGATTTTCCTGTAATTTTTAGAAATATTCACTAATTATTTAGAAAAAACTATTTTACATATAGTGAATACGAACATTTTTATACATGCATGCCTTATACTTAATTTGTAGAAATTTATGTAACAACATTCACTAAATATTCAAAATATTGATTGGGGTATAATTTGGCATATATTCTTCATTTTTATATTAAGTGTAATCCGTGAGATTATATATATATATAGGGTGAGTCTATTCTAATAACACCTCTTAAGACCTTATTCTGCACACCCAATTGCTTATTCTGCTAACACCTCTGACCCACCCCGTAGCTACAAGCTGACCGCTGCACAAAACCGAAGCAAACTGCACGCTCACAAAAAAAAACCACTTTATTCCTTCCACGCCGGACTCCAACTCCCACGACCCACTCCCTCCATCCACAACGCCGGCAACCACCCGCCACCGCCCGATCTCCCTCGCCCCGAGCCCAACCCCCTCCCCGGCGACGGATCCCGGCGAAACCGGCCCTGCCGCGCCACCACGCCACGGGCGGAACCGCAACCATCCTGGCTGCCCGCGCTTCATCCTCTTCGTGGGGAACACGACGGCGCGGCTACTGGCCACCGCCGGCACCACCACCTCCCACCGCGCCTCCTCTTCCTTGTCCCCACCCTCCTCCTGCCACCCCGCCCCACCCCACACGCCTCACCCTGCGCCGCACCAGGGAGCAGGCGGGCTTCATTTCTCCCTCCT
>NC_041381.1:588553132-588568261 GCF_002162155.2 Triticum dicoccoides
GACGCCACCACGTCCTCTCACCTTCCTCCGCCGTCCCGATGCGACCTCCCCCGCTTCCCGGCGCCTCCCCTGCGATGGATCCAGCACCGCCGCCCCGATGGGCATCTTCCTCCGCCGCCTCCCCCATTTCCCCCTGCCTCCTTCCTCCCCCGATGCCGTCGCCCTCCACCCCCCTCCGGCCTGACTAGCCTGGATCCATGAGCGCCGCCCCCACGCGCCCCGCGCGGCTGCCGGCGTGGATCCGGGCGTGCCGCTCGGCCATGGCCTTCCCATCTTCAGGCTCCTCCCACCATGGCTCCTGCATCGGCCCATTCATTGTGGAGCCCCTGCGCCGGATCCCGTGGAGGCCCGGCCGGATCTCCTCCACCGCGTTCCTCCATCGTCATCACCGGATCCCCCGCGTCTCTCCTTCCGCCAGTGTGATGGTTGAGGTGGCCGCGGTTCCTGGGGCGTTGGCGTGCAGTGCGACGCCCATGTGCTGGAGGTCGTCATGCACCCCATCCCCATCCCAGATCCGCGCGTGGCCCCTTGCCCACCTGCCCACCTCGCGTCCAGTTTAGGAGCATATGCGTCAGGTTCCAAAAACACAGAGAAAAAAGAGTGCACTGAAGAAAGTGGTTACTGTATGGACAGATCCTTTGTGGTCTGGTTTTTGTTTTTTGGTTCATTTGAAAATTCCAAATAATTTTTGGTGTAGCTATTCGCCGTATTGTTGTGCACACTAATTTTGGTTTATTTGAACCAGAGATGATGTTCGGCTGGTTTGCTGGCCACGGTGTCTTGTGTGTACATGTAGCTCACGGGGCATTGTTGGCTCAGTTTGTTGGCACGCGGTTCTATATTGCTCGCCAGCTTCATGCGCCACTACGGGCTGCAAGCGCGTAGTCCTCACTTGGGCTAGATCCAAGGCGGCTCACTTGGTGCGCAAGTGCAGTTCTTTTTCTTTTAAGTCGAGTTGTATGCGTTGTGTTGTGTGTTGGACTAGATGCAGTATGGACGGCGATGCCGTGCAGCTCATTGGCGGCGTACGTGTGATTCGACAGCTACCAGCGTGCAGTTCGGTAGCCCCCTAATGTATCTTATTTTGCAAATTCTTTGGCTGTGTTCCGTGATCTCTGTGTGCTGTCAAAAACTCGGGTGTGTTTTGGTGTAATTCGCTAGTCTCAAATTTGTTTGAAGAGATAAAAAAAGGAGTTCACTCCATTTGTGTAGCAGCTCATTACCCCTACTGTGTCTCAAATTTCAGTCGACTACAACAACAAATTGCAGTGAGTTTCGTTCTCGGATGTGGTTCACTTTTGAGAGTGATGCCGTCACTTGCACCCAACATGTAAGTGTGAAAATTTTAGCGAAACAAAAAAGATGGTAATGCGGTTCACCTGGGTATATGATGTGGTTAACTTGCCATAGTCTCTACGATCCACTCTCGTTCATAAAAAAAAGTAAAAAAAACAAAAACTCGTATGAGAAAAATTACGTCTGACAAAAAAAATTATGCAGCTCGCTTGCCCGTCTGATGCAGTGCAGTTTTCATTCTGAAGCAGTGTGGTCGGCCGTATGATGTTGTTCATCCCGTGTGTGCAAAAAAATTGTTACGGAAGCGAAGAAAAAGTAATGTGGTTCACTTCTTGATAGTGTTGTGGTTCATTTACACCTCATGTGAAGTGCACTCTACTTTCTCGTCCTTGAAAAAAATTTGCATTTGAATAAAGAAATCATGCAGTTCTCTTACCCGTCTGATGCAGTGCGGTTTTTCGTCCGATGCAGTGCGGTTTTCAGTCGGATGAAGTACCCACGTCGATTTGGGTGTCGCGAAAAACAGAGTGTCCGCATTTCGGTAAATTTGAAATTCCTCTTAAACCGTAAAGAATTAGAGAGAGTGTTCAACATGAAAGAGTTGTGTATCGTCGATATCTTTCCAACGGCATATCGTTTGAATCATTCCGACTAGCGGTTTGCAAAAATTTCACGAAAAACGGCCGCTGCCACTCGTCGTCCGCCGCATGATTTTCAAAATTAATTTAAAACCGCAAGGAATCTGAAAACAAGTTCTACATACGAAAGTTGTGCCTTGTCCATAGATTTCCAACAGCGTATCACACGCCTCGTTTCGACAAACGGTTCAAAAACTGAAGCAAAAACAGTACCGAAAATTTTAAAAAACTTGAAAAACAGAGTTCTGCGATTTAGTAAATTTGAAACTGCTCTTAAACCGTAATAAATTAGAGAAGGATTTATATATGTAAAAGATGCGCCTCGACGATATCTATCCAACGGCGTATCATTTGTTTCATTCCAACAAGCGGTTTAGAAAAAAACGTAAAAAAACGCTCGCTGCCACTCGTCATCCGCCGCACCATTTTCAAAACTGCTCTTAAACCGTGTGGAATATCGAAAAGTGTTCAACATGTCGAAGTTGCGCCTAATTCATAGCTTTTCAACGGTATATTACACGCCTCATTCCGATAAACAGTTAAAAAATTAGAACGAAAACAGTACCAAGAAAATAACGCGTGCAGTTTTTTCCGGCGAGAAGTTCACTAGTCTCTATTGCAGTGCTCGTCGTCAAAATGATGCAGTGCACTTTTGTTGAGCATGCAGTGCCGAAGTGATGTGCAGAATAGTTATTTTGCTAATATTAGCAGAATAGCAGTGGTGTGCAGAATGATGCAGTGCGCTTTTGTTGAGCATGCAGTATGAGGCGCAGTCTCGTACAAGCATCTTCTCTTCCACTTTCGAAAAGTAGCAAAGCGGTGTCAGGTTTGGAAACCTGCGGGCCAGTCTGTTCTAGCGCCTCATTCTTTACATCCTTGCATATATATAGGGCTGCACTATTCGTCAACCTGAGTGAGGAATAGTTATTCACTCCCTCTCTATTTTGACATTAATGCATCGTATTTTTACGTTTTTATAAATTTTGTCTTATTTCATACATAAAAAGAGAACGTAAGAAAATAAGTACTCGACGTAAAAAATATTTTATGTTATGTAAAATTATGAATGTAAAAACATTGTGTAAAACATACATAAAATGTGATTTTTCTGGTCTTATAACCTATGTTTTTGTTTTTATATCAAATTTTACATATTGAATCAATATGTATGTAACTATTTATATTCTAAACATAATTTATTTAGGAAGTGATCGTAAGATTATCTCAGGTGACGAATAACTTATTCTGCACACTGGGCGATAAATAGTAACTTATTTGTCACCCTGGTTGAGGAATTCTTATTCCTCACCCCATCCCACCCCGCGGCATAAACTCTAAATGTAAGAAATAAATTACTTAAGGTAAGATTAAACCAGGAGAAGGGAAGCTGATCTTCCACCGCAAACAAAGGTGGGAGAGATAATCTTACGCTACTAAAATACAAATGATGGTGTTGTAATTTTACGGCAGTGTGTAGGAGGCATTACTGACATTTTTTTTTATAGAATAACACTGCGCTCCAGAACTATTGCCGTAAGAAACAATAGACTTGCAAGGTAATTTACCTCGCGCATGCAAGCTACAGTACATAATTCTGCACGGGCTGCATCGCATGACCCTTCTTTTTCGTGTCAGGTCGATTTCTTTAAATATCTTCTTCCACTCCCAGAGTAAGAATGAGACAGATTGGATGGCCGAGACTTCTCTTTGCAACTGCTTCAGATCAAGGCTAATGCATACTAAGTTTTTCTCTTTCCTTTCCGCCATCTATTTTTATCACTTGCTCATGAGGCACCATTGATTTGACCGTTGGTGTAGTGGAAATATTATTTGGGGTATCTGCAATTGCATCCTCAACCATTCGAAAGTTTTTTTATTGAGTTTTTACTGGAATTTCAAGCGGTAGAATGGCCTCAAAATTACATTCCTGAAAAGACCGTATTTGTATCATATGAACACAACATTGCTTCTTCTTTTTTGCAAGGGAACACCTATTCTTTAATAAGAATACTGTTATCACAAAGGGACTGTTGCCAAACTTCATTAAAATACACTGAAGAATTTACAATATCAGTTATAAGAAACACAAAACTGGAATTTACAGGGTCAACTCTCAAGAAAACATAGATGGGACTCTATACATGGCCTCCAAGAGCAAGCTGATAGCCTCACTACCGACATAAATACACGATTAAACCTCATTTCTTTACAGGGTCAGCCCGGAGAAAATGGCAGGAACGCGATTCAGAAAGAAGACAAGCAGCCTGCAGCTCTCCAGGACCTCATCAATTATAGCCTCAAACACCATGTCAGCAAAACTCTGTTTTGTCAAAGATCCTGACACCATGTTCTGTTCAAATTTGCCAATGTATTAATATGACCGTAATATCAGCCTGCTATTATCAGCGTACTTGAGCTACCTGATGAGGATACAGACCCATGATAGGGTTATAGACCTGACCTATACGCCCTACCCAAGGTCACTACCCTAAAAGCAAAGAAGTCCAAGAGACGACAAAGAAACCCCAGTCAATCTACTCGACCAATCATATCACTCGGGTACCCTTCTTACCTGATGTCGCTCGACCATACAAGGAACCACTCGACCTACTGAAGACCAGGAGTCGCTCAACACTGCAAGGGTCAGACGTTCACTCCGTAGTCTTTAAGGTCATTTATAACACTTATGGCTGACGTTATCAGTAACACCTTAATCTTTATGTACATTCAACCCTATGTAACGGAGGATGGCTGGGGTCCTGGCGAACTCTATATAAGCCACCCCCTCCTTTGGCACAAGGGTTCGCACCCCCTGTAACACCACATACATATAATCCAGTCGACCGCCTCTGGGCACCGAGATGTAGGGCTATTACTTCCTCCACGGAGGGCCTGAACTCGTAAATCTTGTGTATACACCTTCACCATAGCTGAGATCTTGCCTCTCCATACCTACCCCCCTTTCTACTGTCAGTCTTAGGACCATGACAATTGACGCCCACCTTGGGGCAGGTGTCGTAGTGACTTGTTGGTGAAGTTGGTGAAGTTGCAATTTTTCCGATCCCTATCATCATGGTTTTCGGCGGTGGATTGGCTGAGGGCCACGAGATCCGTCTCGGCGCGCTCGTTTTCATCACCGACGACTCCGCCTGGCTTCAGGAAGCTCCCCTTGACGTTGAGGCGCTCCCCGTCCGAGGGGCGACGCACTTTCACGCGTGCGTACACGCCGTCCTTCTCTGGCAGCCATCGACCCAGTATCGGTCGGCCCCCATGGTGTCTTATCTCCCCGATGTTCACCACCGCAAGCGATCTGGTCGGTCGCGGCTTCAGCGGTGGGTGAAACACGCGGTGGCTCGTCATTCGGCCACCCAGCAAGTTGCGGCAATCGAGCCCAACGAAACTCTCTACGGCCTGTTTGACCTGTCGACTGGCTCCGTCGAGACCGCATCCGAGTGCGATAGCAACGACCCTGCGGCTGACGTCTTGATGGTCGACGGACCACGTAGCCCGCCTGGTTTCCGCCGCGAAGACGGCGGGGATGGTGGCGGCGATCCATCGCGCGTCCACGAGGAGTACCATCCCGAACCCCTCTCTTCGCAGCAGAGGGAAGAACTTCATCGCCGCAACATGGATGCACTCCACACGCCCATCGTTGGAGAAACCCCCGAGGCTCGGGCCTTGTAAGAGGTGCGCTTGGCTAATTTGGCTGAGCACACTCGACTGGAGAACCTCCAGCGCGCACTCGAGGAGCGTGCTCGGGAGCGGATCCCTGAGTCCAGTCGACGACAGCTTTTTCCGCCTCCACCTAAGATATACCGCACTCCGATTCAAAATCTCACAGCTGCAGCCCGAATAGCAGAGTCAATTCAGCCTTCCCAGTCGGAGGCTGGAAGAGGTTTGATGCAGATCCGGGCCTTACTCCGGGCAGCAGGAGAGCAGAACACAATGGTGTCTCAGTCGCAGAATAGGATTCATAGCAGATCCGTGGTGGCGGATACAGTTCAGTCTGCCCATAGCCCAAGATCGCCCCTGCAGCGTGAAGGTTGTGGGCAACAGCAGGATCAGTACAGGAACCAGGGGCAATATGATCACCGACTCGGCCATGACGACCGTCGTCGACTGCCCACACCTCCTCCGAGGAGTGGGTCATATGTGCCTCGGCAATACGATGATAGACGCCTTCACAGTGGCGAGCGCAGAGTCCCGGCCGACCCAAGAGAGCCAGGCTTTGATGCAGGATCTATTCTCGTTCAAGGTCTAGTCGACCGGAACAGAGCACACACAGAAGACCGCTACAGAGATCGTCCGACTGGTAGAAGAGTTCATGTTTAAGGTCCAGAATGTTTCTGCAGATCCATCAGGGCTGCAGTAATTCCTCCCAACTTCAGGTTGGCGACCGGAGTCAACAAGTTCACCAGAGAGTCCAAGCCGGAAATTTGGCTTGAGGATTACTGAGTGGCTGTGCAGATTGGTGGTGGAAATGATGAAGTGGCCATGAAGAATCTTCCTTTGATGTTGGTAGGGTCAGCCAGAGCATGGTTGACTAAGTTAGCCCCGGGCAGTATATTCAGTTGGGAAGAACTTGCTCGAGTATTTGTCAGAACTTTTGAAGGTACCTGCAAGCGGCCAACAGGGTTGACAGAATTGCAGCATTGTGTGCAGAAACCGAGTGAGACACTAAGGGATTTCATTTAGAGGTGGACCACTTTGCATCACATAGTGGAAAATGTATCTGAGCATCAAACAACGTGTGCCTTCAAGGAAGGCGTTAAATATCGAGAGCTGGTCCTGAAGTTCGGTCGGACTGGAGATATGACTCTGACTCGGATGATGGAAATAGCCACCCGGTACGCTAACGGGGAAGAAGAGGATCGACTCCGCAGCGGAGAGGGTAAACCAGTCCGCCAAGACGCTGGCGGGGGTAATTCCAATCGGAAAGAGAAACGTAAGGCCGAGCCTGCAGCACCCGGTGAAATTGCGGCAGTGGTTCAAGGAAAGTTTAAAGGAAAACCTAAGGGGCCCTGGACCCCTAAGAAGGTAAAAGATCAAGCAGGAAATGATGTGTTGGATTTACCATGTCACATTCATAAGAAGAAGGATGAAGAAGGTAATCTGATTTATCCTAAACACACCACTCGACAATGACGACTCCTGATCCAGCAATTTCGAGAGAAACAGTCCAGTGAGAAGGAGAAAGAGTCGGACAAGGATGAGGACGAAGAGGAAGACGATGGATATCCTAAAGTCAATCCCACCCTGGTGATTTTTGCTGATTTTAAGAGCAAAAGTTGATTGAAAGTTATCAACGGAGAAGTAAATATGGTTGCTCCGGCGACAACGACTACATACCTGAAATGGTCACAAAAAGCCATCACATTTGACCAGTCTGATCGCGCGGCGCGTATAGCCACCCCTAGGAGGCAAGCGTTGGTGGTCGACCCAGTGGTTGAAGGCACTCGACTGACCAAAGTGCTAACGGATGGTGGTAGCTGCCTGAATATCCTTTATGCTGAAACCTTGAAGGAGATGGGCATTCCAATGTCCAAACTTAGCAAGAGCAATATGAGTTTTCATGGTGTTATCCCTAGAAAGAAAGCCGAATCACTCGTCCAGATCGCCCTTGACGTGGTTTTCGGTGATTCCAAGAATTACCGTAAGGAAAAGTTGACATTTGAAGTTGTGAATTTCCAGAGTGCTTATCATGTTATTCTGGGTAGGCCTGCCTATGCACGTTTTATGGCTCGACCATGTTACGTGTACCTCAAGCTGAAGATGCCTGGCCCCAGAGGTGTGATCACAGTCACTGACAATCGGCAGAAAGCAGAGGAATGCTTCCAGAAGGGTTCCAAAATCGCCGATGCACAAATGGCAGCAGTTGAATTGCAGGAGTATCAGAAAAATGCAGATCCGAGTGATTTGTTACGGGCCAAGAAGCCTGCCACAGACTCTGCATTTCAGTTGTCTGGAGAAACGAAGCCGATTCATATTCACCCGACCGATCCCAATGCTGCACCGACTCATATCTCAACAACACTTGACAACAAATAGGAAGAAGCGCCTCATCCAGTTCCTCCGTGAGAACTGGGACATCTCTGCATGGACACCTTCTGACATGCCGGGTGTACCCAGGGGACTGGCTGAGCATCGTTTGCATGTTGATCCGAAGGTAAAACCCGTCAAAGAGCATCTTCGACGGTCCGTCATGCAGAAGAGAAAAGCAATTGGCGAGGAAGTGGCTCGGCTCCTAGCAGCAGAGTTCATCTGAGATATCTACCACTCCGAGTGGCTTGCCAATGTGGTCATGGTCCCTAAGAAGGACGATTCACTTCGTATGTGCATTGATTTCAAGCATATCAATCGGGCCTGCCCGAAAGATCATTTCCCTCTCCCCCGCATCGATCAGATTGTTGACTCGACTGCGGGGTGTGAGCGCTTGTGTAACGCCACGGATACAACTTTCCATATTCGTAACTCTGACTCTTGCCATTTCCGGCTATGTGATTTATTATTTCCTCCGTGGTTGGGTTTTTGTCATTTGTTTTGCTTTTTGTTCTTGTTATGCATCTCGTCTCATGTCATCATCTGCACTTCATCTGCATGTTTTTCAAAACTTGCATCCGTTCGGGTTCCGCCGGTTCTCTCTGTTGTCCGTTCTGAGCCCGACCACACTCGCACGCGCCCGCGGCACCTCCGAAATATTATTTTATAAGTGGCATAAAAATGTTCTCGGAATGGGTTGCAACTTGTCGTGCGGTCTTATTATAGTGTAGACGGAGCGCCTGCCAAGTTTCATCGCATTCGGAGTTCGTTTGACTGCCCAACCGTTAAATATATAACCGCAATATAGTCGGTATATACGCCGGACGTTTTCGGTATCCGGAAACCGTGCCGGGCCGCACTTCATCCCTCTCTTCTCAGCCCAAGGCATTCTACACAGCCCACCTAGGTCCAACATACCCCCCCCTCGCATCTGGAGCCGCCAGATCGAGATCTGAGGGTCCGAAACCCCTCCTAACCCCAAAACCCTAGCTACTTTTGCTATAAATAGACCCCCTAGTCCATTTTGGGTGCCCCTAGCCTTCCCCTACCCCCCAACCTGCAGCCACCACCTCCCACCTCCATTTCCGCGCCCCCAGCCTCCTCCCGCCACTTCGCGCCGCCGCCATCGTGCCCCGGGCCAACCGGAGCGTGACACGTCGCCTCCCAGCACCCCGCGGCCAACCCCAGCGCGCCATGTGTCCTCCCCTCCCCTCGCCACCGCCACGGGCCCTGTGAAGCCCATCTGGAGCCCACGCCGGGCCGCGCCGGGCCCGGATCCCGCACCCGCAGGGCGCTCGAGCCGCCTCGCTCCTCCCGCTCGATCAGGGGATCGAGAGCGCTCGCCCGAGCCGCCATGCTCCTTCCTCGTCCCCGCCTCCGGCCACGCCGCCGACGATCGCCGGCACCTCCAGGTCACGCCGCCGGGCCCCCTCGTGCCCTCTCTTCCTTTCCCCCGTCCTGCCTTCTCCTCTCTCTCTCTCCCTCACCTTGTTCTCTCTCTTCTCCCCGCAGGGCCGCCTTGGCGCTCGCTGCCAGATCTCGCGCTGCCGTTCTCTGCAGACGCCGCCGCCACCGGGAATAGATCCGGTCGGACCCGATCCGCTCGGATCTGGTCGGGGCCCCTCCCGCCTCGCCTTGCATCGCCGGCTCCTCTCGCCGGAGAGCCAGCCACCGCCGCCGCCATGTCTCTGCTCGGGACGAGCAGAGCGTAGCCGCCCGCTCGCGTTGACCGCGGCCCAGCGTCGCCAGCAGCCCGATCTAGTCGGCCCGCGTCTGACCTCCCGAGCCAGCCGGCCTGCCAGGCCTCTCCACCGACCGAGCCAAGGCCCATGGTGAGCTGCCTCTCCCAGTGCTTGTTCCTGTTGGCCCGATCACAGTTTCGGCCCATGTAGTTTTTTCCATGCGCTGTGAATTTTTCCATTTATCCAGGGTCTGCCTGTTTTACAGAAAACCCCCTAAGCATCATGCATTTAATATCTCTCAAACTGTGCATCGGATTAAAATGATTTATATATGTAAAATGCTTAGAATTTTGTGTAGATTAATAATATGCCACTTTCATCTATGTTAAAAATGTTTAACATGCTGTTTGTGTTTATTTTGCATAATGCCATGTTAAAATGATTTATTTCATAACTAAATAACCGTAGCTCGGAATTAAATAAACTTTATATGTAAATGGGGTGGAAAAATGCCTAGTTTAACATGGTCCACTTTATGTTGCTGGTTAACAACATTAAAATTGTGTTTAGGGCAGAACAGTACCAAATCTAAAATATGCATATGGGGATTTTCCGGACTTGTTGTTTATTATTTCGGCCTCATTTAAACTTGTCTAGATAGGTAGTTTTTCATGTGCTTCACCCCTTGCCATGTTTAATAACATTTAATATTGTTGGGTACAAAACGAGAGAGAACTAAATACTTGCATGTGGTGTTTCTTCAATATGCAACTCGTTGCATATTGAGCTCCACTTAATTTGTAGTATTGTTTGTGCACTTTGCCATGCCATGCCTCATTAAACCGGACATGCATCATACTTGTTTGTGCATCATGCCATGTTCATGCTTGTGCATTTACCATGTTGTTTGTTTCTTTCCGGTGTTGCTTCTTAGTTCCGGTAATGTTGCCTTTGTGAGGATTCGTTCGACTGCTCCCGTTCGTCTTCTTCATGGACTCGTTCTTCTTCCTAGCGAGATTTCAGGCAAGATGACCGCTACCCTGGATCTCACTACTATCATTGCTATGCTAGTTGCTTCATTCTATCGCTGTGTTGCACTACCTCTCACTTGTTTATTCAAGCCATCCCAAATTTCCATGAACCTCTAACCTTTGACACCCTTCCTAGCAAACCGTTGCTTGGCTATGTTACCGCTTTGCGCAGCCCTCTTATAGTGTTGCTAGTTGCAGGTGAAGTTGAAGATTGCTCCATGGTGGACAGGATTTTGTTGGGATATCACAATATCTCTTATATTATTAATGCATCTATATACTTGGTAAAGGGTGGAAGACTCGGCCTTTTGCCTGGTGTTTTGTTCCACTCTTGCCGCCCTAGTTTCCGTCATACCGGTGTTATGTTCCCGGATTTTGCGTTCCTTACGCGGTCGGGTGATTTATGGGACCCCCTTGACAGTTCGCT
This sequence comes from Triticum dicoccoides, assembly GCF_002162155.2. Taxonomy (NCBI): domain Eukaryota; kingdom Viridiplantae; phylum Streptophyta; class Magnoliopsida; order Poales; family Poaceae; genus Triticum; species Triticum dicoccoides. The sequence goes on from NC_041381.1 coordinate 588,564,246, forward strand.
TTGAATAAAACTCCTCCAGCAAGGCCCAACATTGGTTTTACCATTTGCCTCACCTAGCCCTTTTTCCCTTGGGTTTCCGGAGCCCCAGGGTCATCTTTATTTTAGCCCCCCGGGGCCAGTGCTTGTCTAAGTGTTGGTCCAAACCGAGCGATGTCCGGCGCCCCCTGGGCAACCAGGGTCTATGCCAACCCATCGTCTTGCTCATCCGGTGTGCCCTGAGAACGAGATATGTGCAGCTCCTGTCGGGATTTGTCGGCACATCGGGTGGCTTTGCTGGTCTTGTTTTACCATTGTCAAAATGTCTTGTAAACCGGGATTCTGAGTCTGATCGGGTCTTCCTGGGAGCAGGTCTATTCCTTCATTGATCGCGAGAGCTTGTCATGGGCTAAGTTGGGACACCCCTGCAGGGTATAATCTTTCGAAAGCCGTGCCTGCGATTATAGGCAGATGTGAATTTGTTAATGTCCGCTTGTAGATAACTTGACACCAGATCCGAATTAAAACGCATCAACCGCGTGTGTAGCCGTGATGGTCTCTTTTCGGCGGAGTCCGGGAAGTGAACACGGTTTTGGGTTATGTTTGACGTAAGTAGGAGTTCAGGATCACTTCTTGATCATTACTAGTTGACGACCGTTCCTTTGCTTCTCTTCTCGCTCTTATTTGCGTATGGTAGCCACCATATATGCTTAGTCGCTGCTGCAGCCTCACCACTTTACCCCTTCCTTTCCCTTTAAGCTTTGCTAGTCTTGATACCCATGGTAATGGGATTGCTGAGTCCTCGTGGCTCACAGATTACTACAACAACAGTTGCAGGTACAGGTTATGCGATGATCATGACGCGAGAGCGATGTTTGCTTGTTTTGGAGTTCTTCTTCTGCTTCCTCTTCGATCAGGGGATAGGTTCCAGGTCGGCAGCCTGGGCTAGCAGGGTGGATGTCGTTTGAGTTTCTGTTTGTGTTTCATCCGTAGTCGGATGGTGCTCTTATGTAAGATGATGTTGTATTCATGTGGCATTGTATGCCTTTTGTATGTATCCCCATCTATTATGTAATGTTGATGTAATGATATCCACCTTGCAAAAGTGTTTCAATATGCGGTTCTATCCTTAGTGGGACCTTCGAGTCTCTTTAGGATAGTATCACATATTGGGCGTGACAAGTTGGTAATCAGAGCCTCGACCGACCATAGAAGCCCCCTTGATTGTTGGCCGTTGTTGAGTCTAGAAGAAAACTATTTTGAGTCTTAGGATTATATATATCGGAGAGTAGGATTCTTTTTACTCCTTAGCCCCCTTCGTCGCTCTGGTGAGGACTCCTGACGTAGATGTTTTGTCTTTCCTCTCCTCAAATTTCACAATTTTTTTTAGGATCACGCGGGTATCTTGGAATCGTTCCGATAGTCTTGTGACGAGAACATTGTTCTTGGTGCCTCCTGACATTTAGGGGTTGTGGCAGTGTCCCGGGGAGTTGAGCTCCGAGGTGTTGTCGTCACAATTTTATCGTTGCAGTTCTGGAATACCTGAGTTTTGCCGACATCAAAATCTCTTTTATGCAGTTGTTGGTGAGATAACCTCGACATCACCCAGTACTGGGGAGTTTAGGAGTATTGCCATAACTCGTATAACGGATGCTTTTCGAAGGTCGAGGTACACAATTTCCAAAGGTTTCTTGGTTATGTGTTGACGGATGGATACAGCTAGATGTAGGGATTGTTAGTTTGGGTGAGATATATTGCTTCCCCTGTATCCCCAACACCAGATTGCATAACCAGAAAGTTTTGGGAGTTTATAGGTGGGAATTCAAGTAGCTCCTAGAATATCTTTCCGATAGATGCATGATATGGGATTGGGTAAATCTCTATCATATGTATTTGTTCCGGCTTATTCAGCAAGCCAAATCCTTTGTTTTGTTTTATTTGTGGTATTCGAGTTGCTTCGAAGTCAAATGTTGAATCCATACCTTTCCTAAACGGTGTTCTCATATTGCTATGTGAATACTAATCCTTTTGATCATTGAGGTTGTCATGTTAATTCTTTTCCAACCGGCGTGCTTCTCTTCGAGATGATCCCATCATTCTCCCCATCCGCAAGATCAATTCTAAATTTTCTCAACGGTGTTTGTTTCGTTCATCCCAAGTTGTCTTTGTTTTTCCCCACCCTCCCACCCCTTTTCTTCAAGGACTCATATATTATAATCAAGTATCCATTTATTCATGTGAAGTCTCTTCACTCTTTTCAATCATTGTTTTGATCCGGTGATCCCTCGTGAAGATGCTCACGAGCTTCAAGTTCATCAGTCTTCATTCTCGTATTCCTCTCCGGTGGATTTAATTCAAGCTTTCAGTGTTGATCATATTCTTTTCCTCGTGTCAAATGCTTTTTCATACCGGTGCACCTCTTAATCTTTCACTTCTCGCTATTCATTTGTTCCAGAGTGTTGAAGATATCTCGGAAGACTCGTGTTTCCATTCTCAATTCGTTCAAGCTATTTGGAGATTATTATCTCATTCAAGTCATTTAATTCAACCGGTGCAATATCTCTTTTCAAGCAATCGTTCAATGGTGGTTCTTTTGAGTGGGCCCTAACCCACAGGTCTTTTCCCAGGATCTTACCTGACTCTTCTAATTTCCCCGGAGTTATTCTCAATTCATTTCAAAGGGTGACGTAAGAATGGATCCCATCAGTCAGATGCCTTTCCAAGATCGCTTTCAAATTCTTTTCATCGTTGATTCAACCTTTCTATTCTTCATTTCGGAGTATCTCAACAATTCATGGTGGTTCTCATCATCTTTCTCAACATTTGAAGACCAAAGAAGTGTTTCCTCTAAATCTTGGTCCATTCTCTTCAAGATTCATGGTTCTAGCTTGATGCCATCCTGTCATAATTGTTTTCAATTGTGAGAATTTTTATTTCATCCATCCGGAGCAATTCAAGAGTCTTTTCAGATTGATTCTCCGTAGCCCATCATCTCAGAATTATTCATTCAAGCTTTCAGCTCTCGTTCTCCAAATCATACCGGTGCATCGTTCAAGTATTATCTAATCAGCTCGGGATCTTTGCGTTCACTTGTATCTAAATTCTCTCAAGTATCTTCGTTCATTTTCAAATTCTTCCCGGTGTTTCTTTATCTTTTCTTCGTTCATTTTCAATTCTTTCGATGGTTCGTTCAAGATTTCTCTTCCTTCGTTATCATATCAATTCACTCATTCTTTTCTCGTTTCAATCCTACCGGCGGGTCATGAAGACCTTCTCAAGGTTCCGATATGTCATTTCTCAATCCTTTTCAAGAGGAATAAGTAGTATGCCAAATCCGTTGCTTGTCATCAATTTAAATTGGTGAAGGATAGGCTTAACATAATTCTTATTATTGTTTCATCCAAGTGATTAATTCCTTCTTCCGGAGATTGTTCATGATGAAGTAATTCTCGGTTCTAGTATTCATCTTTTCTTTCCGGAGTTCCAAGTTTTCTCGGGTATATCGTCACGAAGCTCCATCTAAATCATTGCAAGGGTTCACCTTGTGTTTTCAACCTCTCTTTCTTTCTATCATCCTTTTATTACCGGAGTTCTTCATGGAGGCTCTACATGATGGTTCATCAAGGATTTAATTTCTTCTCGAAGTGTTCATCGAGATTCTTTTCAGAGGAGTTCAAGTATTCTTCATCTTGCATTCTGAAGTGCAATTCTTTCTACCTTATCTTTTGTGGTGGTGTTATATCACTCTTGACAATTTCCTTGATGTTTCATGATTCACATGTTGTCAAGAATGAGGTATTTTAAATCGATCAATCTTTTGTTGGAGTTATCTTGGGTTATATTTCACCTAAAGCCTTCCATTGGGAATGTTGCTATTTGTGGTACTTATCAATGATCCAAGTTTCCTCCTATTCTCTCATTAAAAGAAGTTTTCATCCCTTCGTTGGTCTCAAACAAGCAATTGTTTTTCGTTAGTGGCAGGTTGTCACCTCATAGTTTTGGGATGTTTTCCATAAGCCCATGACAAGCTTATTCGTTTC
>NC_041381.1:588568461-588573268 GCF_002162155.2 Triticum dicoccoides
CGCCGGGCCGCGCCAGGCCCGGATCCCGCAGCCGCAGGGCGCTCGAGCCGCCCCGCTCCTCCCGCTCGATCAGGGGATCGAGAGCGCTCGCCCGAGCCGCCATGCTCCTTCCTCGTCCCCGCCTCCGGCCACGCCGCCGACGATCGCCGGCACCTCCAGGTCACGCTGCCGGGGCCCCTCGCGCCCTCTCTTCCTTTCCCCCGTCCTGCCTTCTCCTCTCTCTCTCCCCCTCACCTCGTTCTCTCTCTTCTCCCCGCAGGGCCGCCTTGGCGCTCGCTGCCGGATCTCGCGCCGCCGTTCTCTGCAGACGCCGCCGCCACCGGGAACGGATCCGGCCGGACCCGATCCGCTCGGATCTGGTCGGGGCCCCTCCCGCCTCGCCTTGCATCGCCGGCTCCTCTCGCCGGAGAGCCAGCCACCGCCGCCGCCATGTCTCTGCTCGGGACGAGCAGAGCGCAGCCGCCCGCTCGCGTTGACCGCGGCCCAGCATCGCCAGCAGCCCAATCCAGTCGGCCCGCGTCTGACTCCCCAGCCAGCCGGCCTGCCAGGCCTCTCCACCGACCGGGCCAAGGCCCATGGTGAGCTGCCTCTCCCAGCGCCTGTTCCTGTTGGCCCGATCATAGTTTCGGCCCATGTACTTTTTTCCATGCGTTGTGAATTTTTTCATTTATCCAGGGTCTGCCTGTTTGACAGAAAACCCCCTAAGCATCATGCATTTAATATCTCTCAAACTGTGCATCGGATTAAAATGATTTATATATGTAAAATGCTTAAAATTTTGTGTAGATTAATAATATGCCACTTTCATCTATGTTAAAAATGTTTAACATGCTGTTTGTGTTTATTTTGCATAATGCCATGTTAAAATGATTTATTTCAAAACTAAATAACCGTAGCTCGGAATTAAATAAACTTTATATGTAAATGGGGTGGAAAAATGCCTAGTTTAACATGGTCCACTTTATGTTGCTGGTTAACAACATTAAAATTGTGTTTAGGGCAGAACAGTACCGAATCTAAAATATGCATATGGGGATTTTCCGGACTTGTTGTTTATTATTCCGGCCTCATTTAAACTTGTCTAGATAGGTAGTTTTTCATGTGCTTCACCCCTTGCCATGTTTAATAACATTTAATATTGTTGGGTACAAAACGAGAGAGAACTAAATACTTGCATGTGGTGTTTCTTCAATATGCAACTCGTTGCATATTGAGCTCCACTTAATTTGTAGTATTGTTTGTGCACTCTGCCATGCCATGCCTCATTAAACCGGACATGCATCATACTTGTTTGTGCATCATGCCATGTTTATGCTTGTGCATTTACCATGTTGTTTGTTTCTTTCCGGTGTTGCTTCTTAGTTCCGGTAATGTTGCCTTTGTGAGGATTCGTTCGACTGCTCCCGTTCGTCTTCTTCATGGACTCGTTCTTCTTCCTAGCGGGATTTCAGGCAAGATGACCGCTACCCTGGATGTCACTACTATCATTGCTATGCTAGTTGCTTCGTTCTATCGTTGTGTTGCGCTACCTATCACCTGTTTATTCAAGCCATCCCAAATTGACATGAACCTCTAACCTTTAACACCCTTCCTAGCAAACCGTTGCTTGGCTATGTTACCGCTTTGCTCATCCCTCTTATAGCGTTGCTAGTTGCAGGTGAAGTTGAAGATTGCTCCATGGTGGACAGGATTTTGTTGGGATATCACAATATCTCTTATATTATTAATGCATCTATATACTTGGTAAAGGGTGGAAGATTCGGCATTTTGCCTGGTGTTTTGTTCCACTCTTGCCGCCCTAGTTTCCGTCATACCGGTGTTATGTTCCCGGATTTTGTGTTCCTTACGCGGTCGGGTGATTTATGGGACCCCCTTGACAGTTCGCTTTGAATAAAACTCCTCCAGCAAGGCCCAACATTGGTTTTACCATTTGCCTCACCTAGCCCTTTTTCCCTTGGGTTTCCGGAGCCCGAGGGTCATATTTATTTTAGCCCCCCCGGGCCAGTGCTTGTCTAAGTGTTGGTCCAAACCGAGCAATGTCCGGCGCCCCCTGGGCAACCAGGGTCTATGCCAACCCGTCGTCTTGCTCATCCGGTGTGCCCTGAGAACGAGATATGTGCAGCTCCTATCGGGATTTGTCGGCACATCGGGCGGCTTTGCTGGTCTTGTTTTACCATTGTCGAAATGTCTTGTAAACCGGGATTCTGAGTCTGATCGGGTCTTCCTGGGAGAAGGTCTATTCCTTCGTTGATCGCGAGAGCTTGTCATGGGCTAAGTTGGGACACCCCTGCAGGGTATAATCTTTCGAAAGCCGTGCCTGCGATTATAGGCAGATGTGAATTTGTTAATGTCCGCTTGTAGATAACTTGACACCAGATCCGAATTAAAACGCATCAACCGCGTGTGTAGCCGTGATGGTCTCTTTTCGGCGGAGTCCGGGAAGTGAACACGGTTTTGGGTTATGTTTGACGTAAGTAGGAGTTCCGGATCACTTCTTGATCATTACTAGTTGACGACCGTTCCTTTGCTTCTCTTCTCGCTCTTATTTGCGTATGGTAGCCACCATATATGCTTAGTCGCTGCTGCAGCCTCACCACTTTACCCCTTCCTTTCCCTTTAAGCTTTGCTAGTCTTGATACCCATGGTAATGGGATTGCTGAGTCCTCGTGGCTCACAGATTACTACAACAACAGTTGCAGGTACAGGTTATGCGATGATCATGACGCGAGAGCGATGTTTGCTTGTTTTGGAGTTCTTCTTCTGCTTCCTCTTCGATCAGGGGATAGGTTCCAGGTCGGCAGCCTGGGCTAGCAGGGTGGATGTCGTTTGAGTTTCTGTTTGTGTTTCATCCGTAGTCGGATGGTGCTCTTATGTAAGATGATGTTGTATTCATGTGGCATTGTATGCCTTTTGTATGTATCCCCATCTATTATGTAATGTTGATGTAATGATATCCACCTTGCAAAAGTGTTTCAATATGCGGTTCTATCCTTAGTGGGACCTTCGAGTCTCTTTAGGATAGTATCGCATATTGGGCGTGACAAGTTGGTAATCAGAGCCTCGACCGACCATAGAAGCCCCCTTGATTGTTGGCCGTTGTTGAGTCTAGAAGAAAACTATTTTGAGTCTTAGGATTATATATATCGGAGAGTAGGATTCTTTTTACTCCTTAGCCCCCTTCGTCGCTCTGGTGAGGACTCCTGACGTAGATGTTTTGTCTTTCCTCTCCTCAAATTTCACGATTTTTTTTAGGATCACGCGGGTATCTTGGAATCGTTCCGATAGTCTTGTGACGAGAACATTGTTCTTGGTGCCTCCTGACATTTAGGGGTTGTGGCAGTGTCCCGGGGAGTTGAGCTCCGAGGTGTTGTCGTCACAATTTTATCGTTGCAGTTCTGGAATACCTGAGTTTTGCCGACATCAAAATCTCTTTTATGCAGTTGTTGGTAAGATAACCTCAACATCACCCAGTACTGGGGAGTTCAGGAGTATTGCCATAACTCGTATAACGGATGCTTTTCGAAGGTCGAGGTACACAATTTCCAAAGGTTTCTTGGTTATGTGTTGACGGATGGATACAACTGGATGTAGGGATTGTTAGTTTGGGTGAGATATATTGCTTCCCCTGTATCCCCAACACCAGATTGCATAACCAGAAAGTTTTGGGAGTTTATAGGTGGGAATTCAAGTAGCTCCTAGAATATCTTTCCGACAGATGCATGATATGGGATTGGGTAAATCTCTATCATATGTATTTGTTCCGGCTTATTCAGCAAGCCAAATCCTTTGTTTTGTTTTATTTGTGGTATTCGAGTTGCTTCGAAGTCAAATGTTGAATCCATACCTTTCCTAAACGGTGTTCTCATATTGCTATGTGAATACTAATCCTTTTGATCATTGAGGTTGTCATGTTAATTCTTTTCCAACCGGCGTGCTTCTCTTCGAGATGATCCCATCATTCTCCCCATCCGCAAGATCAATTCTAAATTTTCTCAACGGTGTTTGTTTCGTTCATCCCAAGTTGTCTTTGTTTTTCCCCACCCTCCCACCCCTTTTCTTCAAGGACTCATATATTATAATCAAGTATCCATTTATTCATGTGAAGTCTCTTCACTCTTTTCAATCATTGTTTTGATCCGGTGATCCCTCGTGAAGATGCTCACGAGCTTCAAGTTCATCAGTCTTCATTCTCGTATTCCTCTCCGGTGGATTTAATTCAAGCTTTCAGTGTTGATCATATTCTTTTCCTCGTGTCAAATGCTTTTTCATACCGGTGCACCTCTTAATCTTTCACTTCTCGCTATTCATTTGTTCCAGAGTGTTGAAGATATCTCGGAAGACTCGTGTTTCCATTCTCAATTCGTTCAAGCTATTTGGAGATTATTATCTCATTCAAGTCATTTAATTCAACCGGTGCAATATCTCTTTTCAAGCAATCGTTCAATGGTGGTTCTTTTGAGTGGGCCCTAACCCACAGGTCTTTTCCCAGGATCTTACCTGACTCTTCTAATTTCCCCGGAGTTATTCTCAATTCATTTCAAAGGGTGACGTAAGAATGGATCCCATCAGTCAGATGCCTTTCCAAGATCGCTTTCAAATTCTTTTCATCGTTGATTCAACCTTTCTATTCTTCATTTCGGAGTATCTCAACAATTCATGGTGGTTCTCATCATCTTTCTCAACATTTGAAGACCAAAGAAGTGTTTCCTCTAAATCTTGGTCCATTCTCTTCAAGATTCATGGTTCTAGCTTGATGCCATCCTGTCATAATTGTTTTCAATTGTGAGAATTTTTATTTCATCCATCC
>NC_041381.1:588573278-588575300 GCF_002162155.2 Triticum dicoccoides
TTGTTGGTTTTTTCCAACAAGTCCGTTATAACCTTCTTGGAAGGGTGCTTTCTTAGCTCAATTGTGGCAGAAGTTGGCATTTTCTTCTTCACTCTGTTATTCCAATGATCTATCTTCTATTCCTTCTTTTGGAGGCAATGTGATGTTGCTCTCTTCACCCATCATCTCGTTTTATCAAGATCATGTCATTTTCATGCTTATCCATTTAACCGGCGTGTCGTGTTTTCATTCGAGTTCTCTCATCTTATCAAGTTTTGCCTCCTTCCTCAACCGGAGAGCTGTCTGAAATCTTTCTTACCCCTTGTGCCATTCCTATAATAGTTTCGGAGGTAGTGTGTTGTTGATCTCATCAAGCATCCTCTCATCTTGTCAAATTCATGTTCAATTCCTTCTATTTTCAGTCGGAGTGCTGTCCAAATTATATCATTCTTATTCATTCTTATCTCGTTTTAACCGGAGTGGTTTCGAATTCTATCTTGTCCATTAAACTCTTGATCCATGTCTTTGCAACCTTCAAGTTATCGTAATGGTCCTTGTTCCTCTTTTCTAACGGAGTGTTTGCAATCTTGTTCATCTCCAGTGTACTATTTCTTTCAATTTGTTCAACCTCTCAAGGTTCTTTGGTTTCACTCTTTTGTCGAAGAAGAAACTTAGGTTTACCTCTTATCTTCCTCTTTCTTTTCCCTCCGGTGCCATCCTAGATCTCGGGACGAGATCCTCTCATAGTGGTGGAGTGTTGTAACGCCTCGGATACAACTTTCCATATTCGTAACTCCGACTCTTGCCATTTCCGGCTATGTGATTTATTATTTCCTCCGTGGTTGGGTTTTTGTCGTTTGTTTTGCTTTTTGTTCTTGTTATGCATCTCGTCTCATGTCATCATCTGCACTTCATCTGCATTTCATCTGCATGTTTTTTAAAACTTGCATGCGTTCGGGTTCCGCTGGTTCTCTCCGTTGTCCGTTCTGAGCCCGACCACACTCGCACGCGCCCGCGGCACCTCTGAAATATTATTTTATAAGTGGCATAAAAATGTTCTCGGAATGGGTTGCAACTTGTCGTGGGTCTTATTATAGTGTAGACGAAGCGCCTGCCAAGTTTCATCGCATTCGGAGTTCGTTTGACTACCCAACCGTTAAATATATAACCGCGATATAGTCGGTATATACGCCGGACGTTTTCGGTATCCGGAAACCGTGCCGGGCCGCACTTCATCCCTCTCTTCTCAGCCCAAGGCATTCTACACAGCCCACCTAGGTCCAACATACCCCCCCTCGCGTCTGGAGCCGCCAGATCGAGATCCAAGGGTCCGAAACCCCTCCTAACCCCCAAACCCTAGCTGCTTTTGCTATAAATAGACCCCTTAGTCCATTTTGGGTGCCCCTAGCCTTCCCCTACCCCCAACCTGTAGCCACCACCTCCCACCTCCATTTCCACGCCCCCAGCCTCCTCCTGCCACTTGGCGCCGCCGCCACCGTGCCCCGGGCCAACCTGAGCGCGACACGTCGCCTCCCAGCACCCCGCGGCCAACCCCAGCGCGCCATGTGTCCTCCCCTCGCCTCGCCACCGCCACGGGCCCTGTGAAGCCCATCTGGAGCCCTCGCCGGGCCGCGCCAGGCCCGGATCCCGCAGCCGCAGGGCGCTCGAGCCGCCCCGCTCCTCCCGCTCGATCAGGGGATCGAGAGCGCTCGCCCGAGCCGCCATGCTCCTTCCTCGTCCCCGCCTCCGGCCACGCCGCCGACGATCGCCGGCACCTCCAGGTCACGCTGCCGGGGCCCCTCGCGCCCTCTCTTCCTTTCCCCCGTCCTGCCTTCTCCTCTCTCTCTCCCCCTCACCTCGTTCTCTCTCTTCTCCCCGCAGGGCCGCCTTGGCGCTCGCTGCCGGATCTCGCGCCGCCGTTCTCTGCAGACGCCGCCGCCACCGGGAACGGATCCGGCCGGACCCGATCCGCTCGGATCTGGTCGGGGCCCCTCCCGCCTCGCCTTGCATCGCCGGCTCCTCTCGCCGGAGAGCCAGCCACCG
>NC_041381.1:588575706-588577895 GCF_002162155.2 Triticum dicoccoides
AGATGCATGATATGGGATTGGGTAAATCTCTATCATATGTATTTGTTCCGGCTTATTCAGCAAGCCAAATCCTTTGTTTTGTTTTATTTGTGGTATTCGAGTTGCTTCGAAGTCAAATGTTGAATCCATACCTTTCCTAAACGGTGTTCTCATATTGCTATGTGAATACTAATCCTTTTGATCATTGAGGTTGTCATGTTAATTCTTTTCCAACCGGCGTGCTTCTCTTCGAGATGATCCCATCATTCTCCCCATCCGCAAGATCAATTCTAAATTTTCTCAACGGTGTTTGTTTCGTTCATCCCAAGTTGTCTTTGTTTTTCCCCACCCTCCCACCCCTTTTCTTCAAGGACTCATATATTATAATCAAGTATCCATTTATTCATGTGAAGTCTCTTCACTCTTTTCAATCATTGTTTTGATCCGGTGATCCCTCGTGAAGATGCTCACGAGCTTCAAGTTCATCAGTCTTCATTCTCGTATTCCTCTCCGGTGGATTTAATTCAAGCTTTCAGTGTTGATCATATTCTTTTCCTCGTGTCAAATGCTTTTTCATACCGGTGCACCTCTTAATCTTTCACTTCTCGCTATTCATTTGTTCCAGAGTGTTGAAGATATCTCGGAAGACTCGTGTTTCCATTCTCAATTCGTTCAAGCTATTTGGAGATTATTATCTCATTCAAGTCATTTAATTCAACCGGTGCAATATCTCTTTTCAAGCAATCGTTCAATGGTGGTTCTTTTGAGTGGGCCCTAACCCACAGGTCTTTTCCCAGGATCTTACCTGACTCTTCTAATTTCCCCGGAGTTATTCTCAATTCATTTCAAAGGGTGACGTAAGAATGGATCCCATCAGTCAGATGCCTTTCCAAGATCGCTTTCAAATTCTTTTCATCGTTGATTCAACCTTTCTATTCTTCATTTCGGAGTATCTCAACAATTCATGGTGGTTCTCATCATCTTTCTCAACATTTGAAGACCAAAGAAGTGTTTCCTCTAAATCTTGGTCCATTCTCTTCAAGATTCATGGTTCTAGCTTGATGCCATCCTGTCATAATTGTTTTCAATTGTGAGAATTTTTATTTCATCCATCCAGAGCAATTCAAGAGTCTTTTCAGATTGATTCTCCGTAGCCCATCATCTCAGAATTATTCATTCAAGCTTTCAGCTCTCGTTCTCCAAATCATACCGGTGCATCGTTCAAGTATTATCTAATCAGCTCGGGATCTTTGCGTTCACTTGTATCTAAACTCTCTCAAGTATCTTCGTTCATTTTCAAATTCTTCCCGGTGTTTCTTTATCTTTTCTTCGTTCATTTTCAATTCTTTCAATGGTTCGTTCAAGATTTCTCTTCCTTCGTTATCATATCAATTCACTCATTCTTTTCTCGTTTCAATCCTACCGGCGGGTCATGAAGACCTTCTCAAGGTTCCGATATGTCATTTCTCAATCCTTTTCAAGAGGAATAAGTAGTATGCCAAATCCGTTGCTTGTCATCAATTTAAATTGGTGAAGGATAGGCTTAACATAATTCTTATTATTGTTTCATCCAAGTGATTAATTCCTTCTTCCGGAGATTGTTCATGATGAAGTAATTCTCGGTTCTAGTATTCATCTTTTCTTTCCGGAGTTCCAAGTTTTCTCGGGTATATCGTCACGAAGCTCCATCTAAATCATTGCAAGGGTTCACCTTGTGTTTTCAACCTCTCTTTCTTTCTATCATCCTTTTATTACCGGAGTTCTTCATGGAGGCTCTACATGATGGTTCATCAAGGATTTAATTTCTTCTCGAAGTGTTCATCGAGATTCTTTTCAGAGGAGTTCAAGTATTCTTCATCTTGCATTCTGAAGTGCAATTCTTTCTACCTTATCTTTTGTGGTGGTGTTATATCACTCTTGACAATTTCCTTGATGTTTCATGATTCACATGTTGTCAAGAATGAGGTATTTTAAATCGATCAATCTTTTGTTGGAGTTATCTTGGGTTATATTTCACCTAAAGCCTTCCATTGGGAATGTTGCTATTTGTGGTACTTATCAATGATCCAAGTTTCCTCCTATTCTCTCATTAAAAGAAGTTTTCATCCCTTCGTTGGTCTCAAACAAGCAATTGTTTTTCGTTAGTGGCAGGTTGTCACCTCATAGTTTTGGGATGTTTTCCATAAGCCCATGACAAGCTTATTCGTTTC
>NC_041381.1:588577905-588579975 GCF_002162155.2 Triticum dicoccoides
TTGCTTGTTTTGGAGTTCTTCTTCTGCTTCCTCTTCGATCAGGGGATAGGTTCCAGGTCGGCAGCCTGGGCTAGCAGGGTGGATGTCGTTTGAGTTTCTGTTTGTGTTTCATCCGTAGTCGGATGGTGCTCTTATGTAAGATGATGTTGTATTCATGTGGCATTGTATGCCTTTTGTATGTATCCCCATCTATTATGTAATGTTGATGTAATGATATCCACCTTGCAAAAGTGTTTCAATATGCGGTTCTATCCTTAGTGGGACCTTCGAGTCTCTTTAGGATAGTATCGCATATTGGGCGTGACAAGTTGGTAATCAGAGCCTCGACCGACCATAGAAGCCCCCTTGATTGTTGGCCGTTGTTGAGTCTAGAAGAAAACTATTTTGAGTCTTAGGATTATATATATCGGAGAGTAGGATTCTTTTTACTCCTTAGCCCCCTTCGTCGCTCTGGTGAGGACTCCTGACGTAGATGTTTTGTCTTTCCTCTCCTCAAATTTCACGATTTTTTTTAGGATCACGCGGGTATCTTGGAATCGTTCTGATAGTCTTGTGACGAGAACATTGTTCTTGGTGCCTCCTGACATTTAGGGGTTGTGGCAGTGTCCCGGGGAGTTGAGCTCCGAGGTGTTGTCGTCACAATTTTATCGTTGCAGTTCTGGAATACCTGAGTTTTGCCGACATCAAAATCTCTTTTATGCAGTCGTTGGTGAGATAACCTCGACATCACCCAGTACTGGGGAGTTCAGGAGTATTGCCATAACTCGTATAACGGATGCTTTTCGAAGGTCGAGGTACACAATTTCCAAAGGTTTCTTGGTTATGTGTTGACGGATGGATACAGCTGGATGTAGGGATTGTTAGTTTGGGTGAGATATATTGCTTCCCCTGTATCCCCAACACCAGATTGCATAACCAGAAAGTTTTGGGAGTTTATAGGTGGGAATTCAAGTAGCTCCTAGAATATCTTTCCGACAGATGCATGATATGGGATTGGGTAAATCTCTATCATATGTATTTGTTCCGGCTTATTCAGCAAGCCAAATCCTTTGTTTTGTTTTATTTGTGGTATTCGAGTTGCTTCGAAGTCAAATGTTGAATCCATACCTTTCCTAAACGGTGTTCTCATATTGCTATGTGAATACTAATCCTTTTGATCATTGAGGTTGTCATGTTAATTCTTTTCCAACCGGCGTGCTTCTCTTCGAGATGATCCCATCATTCTCCCCATCCGCAAGATCAATTCTAAATTTTCTCAACGGTGTTTGTTTCGTTCATCCCAAGTTGTCTTTGTTTTTCCCCACCCTCCCACCCCTTTTCTTCAAGGACTCATATATTATAATCAAGTATCCATTTATTCATGTGAAGTCTCTTCACTCTTTTCAATCATTGTTTTGATCCGGTGATCCCTCGTGAAGATGCTCACGAGCTTCAAGTTCATCAGTCTTCATTCTCGTATTCCTCTCCGGTGGATTTAATTCAAGCTTTCAGTGTTGATCATATTCTTTTCCTCGTGTCAAATGCTTTTTCATACCGGTGCACCTCTTAATCTTTCACTTCTCGCTATTCATTTGTTCCAGAGTGTTGAAGATATCTCGGAAGACTCGTGTTTCCATTCTCAATTCGTTCAAGCTATTTGGAGATTATTATCTCATTCAAGTCATTTAATTCAACCGGTGCAATATCTCTTTTCAAGCAATCGTTCAATGGTGGTTCTTTTGAGTGGGCCCTAACCCACAGGTCTTTTCCCAGGATCTTACCTGACTCTTCTAATTTCCCCGGAGTTATTCTCAATTCATTTCAAAGGGTGACGTAAGAATGGATCCCATCAGTCAGATGCCTTTCCAAGATCGCTTTCAAATTCTTTTCATCGTTGATTCAACCTTTCTATTCTTCATTTCGGAGTATCTCAACAATTCATGGTGGTTCTCATCATCTTTCTCAACATTTGAAGACCAAAGAAGTGTTTCCTCTAAATCTTGGTCCATTCTCTTCAAGATTCATGGTTCTAGCTTGATGCCATCCTGTCATAATTGTTTTCAATTGTGAGAATTTTTATTTCATCCATCC
>NC_041381.1:588580371-588581230 GCF_002162155.2 Triticum dicoccoides
ATGGTTCGTTCAAGATTTCTCTTCCTTCGTTATCATATCAATTCACTCATTCTTTTCTCGTTTCAATCCTACCGGCGGGTCATGAAGACCTTCTCAAGGTTCCGATATGTCATTTCTCAATCCTTTTCAAGAGGAATAAGTAGTATGCCAAATCCGTTGCTTGTCATCAATTTAAATTGGTGAAGGATAGGCTTAACATAATTCTTATTATTGTTTCATCCAAGTGATTAATTCCTTCTTCCGGAGATTGTTCATGATGAAGTAATTCTCGGTTCTAGTATTCATCTTTTCTTTCCGGAGTTCCAAGTTTTCTCGGGTATATCGTCACGAAGCTCCATCTAAATCATTGCAAGGGTTCACCTTGTGTTTTCAACCTCTCTTTCTTTCTATCATCCTTTTATTACCGGAGTTCTTCATGGAGGCTCTACATGATGGTTCATCAAGGATTTAATTTCTTCTCGAAGTGTTCATCGAGATTCTTTTCAGAGGAGTTCAAGTATTCTTCATCTTGCATTCTGAAGTGCAATTCTTTCTACCTTATCTTTTGTGGTGGTGTTATATCACTCTTGACAATTTCCTTGATGTTTCATGATTCACATGTTGTCAAGAATGAGGTATTTTAAATCGATCAATCTTTTGTTGGAGTTATCTTGGGTTATATTTCACCTAAAGCCTTCCATTGGGAATGTTGCTATTTGTGGTACTTATCAATGATCCAAGTTTCCTCCTATTCTCTCATTAAAAGAAGTTTTCATCCCTTCGTTGGTCTCAAACAAGCAATTGTTTTTCGTTAGTGGCAGGTTGTCACCTCATAGTTTTGGGATGTTTTCCATAAGCCCATGACAAGCTTATTCGTTTC
>NC_041381.1:588582351-588589068 GCF_002162155.2 Triticum dicoccoides
CCACCTAGGTCCAACATACCCCCCCTCGCGTCTGGAGCCGCCAGATCGAGATCCAAGGGTCCGAAACCCCTCCTAACCCCCAAACCCTAGCTGCTTTTGCTATAAATAGACCCCTTAGTCCATTTTGGGTGCCCCTAGCCTTCCCCTACCCCCAACCTGTAGCCACCACCTCCCACCTCCATTTCCACGCCCCCCAGCCTCCTCCTGCCACTTGGCGCCGCCGCCACCGTGCCCCGGGCCAACCTGAGCGCGACACGTCGCCTCCCAGCACCCCGCGGCCAACCCCAGCGCGCCATGTGTCCTCCCCTCGCCTCGCCACCGCCGCGGGCCCTGTGAAGCCCATCTGGAGCCCGCGCCGGGCCGCGCCAGGCCCGGATCCCGCAGCCGCAGGGCGCTCGAGCCGCCCCGCTCCTCCCACTCGATCAGGGGATCGAGAGCGCTCGCCCGAGCCGCCATGCTCCTTCCTCGTCCCCGCCTCCGGCCACGCCGCCGACGATCGCCGGCACCTCCAGGTCACGCTGCCGGGGCCCCTCGCGCCCTCTCTTCCTTTCCCCTGTCCTGCCTTCTCCTCTCTCTCTCCCCCTCACCTCGTTCTCTCTCTTCTCCCCGCAGGGCCGCCTTGGCGCTCGCTGCCGGATCTCGCGCCGCCGTTCTCTGCAGACGCCGCCGCCACCGGGAACGGATCCGGCCGGACCCGATCCGCTCGGATCTGGTCGGGGCCCCTCCCGCCTCGCCTTGCATCGCCGGCTCCTCTCGCCGGAGAGCCAGCCACCGCCGCCGCCATGTCTCTGCTCGGGACGAGCAGAGCGCAGCCGCCCGCTCGCGTTGACCGCGGCCCAGCATCGCCAGCAGCCCAATCCAGTCGGCCCGCGTCTGACTCCCCAGCCAGCCGGCCTGCCAGGCCTCTCCACCGACCGGGCCAAGGCCCATGGTGAGCTGCCTCTCCCAGCGCCTGTTCCTGTTGGCCCGATCATAGTTTCGGCCCATGTAGTTTTTTCCATGCGTTGTGAATTTTTTCATTTATCCAGGGTCTGCCTGTTTGACAGAAAACCCCCTAAGCATCATGCATTTAATATCTCTCAAACTGTGCATCGGATTAAAATGATTTATATATGTAAAATGCTTAGAATTTTGTGTAGATTAATAATATGCCACTTTCATCTATGTTAAAAATGTTTAACATGCTGTTTGTGTTTATTTTGCATAATGCCATGTTAAAATGATTTATTTCAAAACTAAATAACCGTAGCTCGGAATTAAATAAACTTTATATGTAAATGGGGTGGAAAAATGCCTAGTTTAACATGGTCCACTTTATGTTGCTGGTTAACAACATTAAAATTGTGTTTAGGGCAGAACAGTACCGAATCTAAAATATGCATATGGGGATTTTCCGGACTTGTTGTTTATTATTCCGGCCTCATTTAAACTTGTCTAGATAGGTAGTTTTTCATGTGCTTCACCCCTTGCCATGTTTAATAACATTTAATATTGTTGGGTACAAAACGAGAGAGAACTAAATACTTGCATGTGGTGTTTCTTCAATATGCAACTCGTTGCATATTGAGCTCCACTTAATTTGTAGTATTGTTTGTGCACTCTGCCATGCCATGCCTCATTAAACCGGACATGCATCATACTTGTTTGTGCATCATGCCATGTTTATGCTTGTGCATTTACCATGTTGTTTGTTTCTTTCCGGTGTTGCTTCTTAGTTCCGGTAATGTTGCCTTTGTGAGGATTCGTTCGACTGCTCCCGTTCGTCTTCTTCATGGACTCGTTCTTCTTCCTAGCGGGATTTCAGGCAAGATGACCGCTACCCTGGATGTCACTACTATCATTGCTATGCTAGTTGCTTCGTTCTATCGTTGTGTTGCGCTACCTATCACCTGTTTATTCAAGCCATCCCAAATTGACATGAACCTCTAACCTTTAACACCCTTCCTAGCAAACCGTTGCTTGGCTATGTTACCGCTTTGCTCATCCCTCTTATAGCGTTGCTAGTTGCAGGTGAAGTTGAAGATTGCTCCATGGTGGACAGGATTTTGTTGGGATATCACAATATCTCTTATATTATTAATGCATCTATATACTTGGTAAAGGGTGGAAGATTCGGCATTTTGCCTGGTGTTTTGTTCCACTCTTGCCGCCCTAGTTTCCGTCATACCGGTGTTATGTTCCCGGATTTTGTGTTCCTTACGCGGTCGGGTGATTTATGGGACCCCCTTGACAGTTCGCTTTGAATAAAACTCCTCCAGCAAGGCCCAACATTGGTTTTACCATTTGCCTCACCTAGCCCTTTTTCCCTTGGGTTTCCGGAGCCCGAGGGTCATCTTTATTTTAGCCCCCCCGGGCCAGTGCTTGTCTAAGTGTTGGTCCAAACCGAGCAATGTCCGGCGCCCCCTGGGCAACCAGGGTCTATGCCAACCCGTCGTCTTGCTCATCCGGTGTGCCCTGAGAACGAGATATGTGCAGCTCCTATCGGGATTTGTCGGCACATCGGGCGGCTTTGCTGGTCTTGTTTTACCATTGTCGAAATGTCTTGTAAACCGGGATTCTGAGTCTGATCGGGTCTTCCTGGGAGAAGGTCTATTCCTTCGTTGATCGCGAGAGCTTGTCATGGGCTAAGTTGGGACACCCCTGCAGGGTATAATCTTTCGAAAGCCGTGCCTGCGATTATAGGCAGATGTGAATTTGTTAATGTCCGCTTGTATATAACTTGACACCAGATCCGAATTAAAACGCATCAACCGCGTGTGTAGCCGTGATGGTCTCTTTTCGGCGGAGTCCGGGAAGTGAACACGGTTTTGGGTTATGTTTGACGTAAGTAGGAGTTCAGGATCACTTCTTGATCATTACTAGTTGACGACCGTTCCTTTGCTTCTCTTCTCGCTCTTATTTGCGTATGGTAGCCACCATATATGCTTAGTCGCTGCTGCAGCCTCACCACTTTACCCCTTCCTTTCCCTTTAAGCTTTGCTAGTCTTGATACCCATGGTAATGGGATTGCTGAGTCCTCGTGGCTCACAGATTACTACAACAACAGTTGCAGGTACAGGTTATGCGATGATCATGACGCGAGAGCGATGTTTGCTTGTTTTGGAGTTCTTCTTCTGCTTCCTCTTCGATCAGGGGATAGGTTCCAGGTCGGCAGCCTGGGCTAGCAGGGTGGATGTCGTTTGAGTTTCTGTTTGTGTTTCATCCGTAGTCGGATGGTGCTCTTATGTAAGATGATGTTGTATTCATGTGGCATTGTATGCCTTTTGTATGTATCCCCATCTATTATGTAATGTTGATGTAATGATATCCACCTTGCAAAAGTGTTTCAATATGCGGTTCTATCCTTAGTGGGACCTTCGAGTCTCTTTAGGATAGTATCGCATATTGGGCGTGACAGCTTGTATTTTCTAGATGCATATTTCGGGTATCATCAGATCCGACTGTATGGTCCCGATGAAATAAAAATAGCTTTCATCACCCCATTCGGCTATTTTTGCTATGTCACCATGCCATTTGGTTTGAAAAATGCCGGCGCCACATTCACGAGGATGATTCAGAAGTGCCTGCTCACTCAAATCAGTCGGAATGTGGAAGCATATATGGATGACATTGTGGTCAAGTTGCATAAAGGTTCCGACCTGCTGACCGACCTCGCAGAAACCTTTGCCAACCTAAGAAGGTATGATATCAAGCTTAATCCGTCGAAGTTCACATTCGGAGTCCCAGGTGGAAAGTTACTTGGTTTCCTCATTTCCGAACGAGGGATCGACGCGAACCCAGAAAAAGTTGGTGCCATCCTCCAAATGAAACGCCCTGTGCATGTGCATGACGTTCATAAGCTTACTGGTTGTTTGGCCGCCTTGAGTCAATTCATTTCTCGTCTCGGTGAAAAGGCTTTACCTCTTTACGGATTGATGAAGAAATCTGATAAGTTCGAGTGGACTGATGAAGCTAACGCAGCGTTTGTAGAGCTCAAAACCCTGCTTTCCACCCAGCTAGTGCTTGTTGTGCCAATCAGCAAAGAGCCTTTACTGCTTTACATTGCAGCCACTGGACAAGTTTTCAGTACAGTACTCACGGTCGAGCGGGAAGAAGAAGGAAAAGCTTATAAAGTTCAGCGCCCAGTGTATTATCTCTCTGAAGTTTTGACTCCGTCCAAGCAGAAATATCCACATTATCAGAAGCTTGTTTGTGGAAGGTTGCACACTATTTCCCTAATCACTCCATTATAGTCGTCAACGATGCACGATTATCTGAAATCCTGAACAACAGAGATGCAACTGGTCGAGTGGCAAAATGGGCGATTGAAGTCCTTCCATTGGATATCAAGTTTGAGGCAAGGAAAGCTATCAAGTCCCAAGCAATTGCAGATTTTCTTGCCGAGTGGATTGAGCAGCAACTGCCGACTCAAGTTCACTCGGAGCATTGGACCAGGTTCTTCGATGGCTCCAAGATGCTGAATGGTTCCGGTGCTGGGGTAGTATTGGTATCCCCCCATGGAGACAAGCTTAGCTATGTTCTCCAGATTCATTTTGATTCCTCCAATAATGAAGCTGAATATGAAGCACTTTTATACCGGTTGCGTATGGCCATTTCACTTGGTGTCCGTCGCCTTATTGTCTACGATGACTCGGATTTGGTGGTTAATCAAGTGATGAAAGAGTGGGATGTCACGAGCCCGACTATGACTGGTTATTGCAACGCAGTAAGAAAGTCGGAAAAGAAGTTTGAAGGGTTGGAGCTTCACCATATACCCCGACTGAAAAATCAAGCTGCAGATGAATTGGCAAAGATAGGATCCAAGAGAGAGACCATTCCCAGCAATGTGTTTTTGGAGCATATTCACTCACCTTCAATTCAGGAAGATCCTTTCACTGAAGAGCCCCCACAGCCTAAGAGTGCCATAGATCCAACTGAAGTCGAAGTCCCAGCCATGGTCAACTTAGTCATGGAGGTTTTGGTCGTCACTCCTAACTGGACAGTGCCATACATTGCATACATTCTTAGGAAAGAACTTCCATAGGATGAAGAAGAGGCTCAACAGATCGTTCGACGATCTAAAGCCTTTAGTGTGATAAAAGGTCAGTTGTTCAGAGAAAGTGTAATTGGAGTCTGCCAGAAATGCATCACACCAGAAGAAGGTCGAATGATCCTCAATGATATTCACTTGGGGACCTGTGGTCACCATGCGTCCTCTCGGACCATCGTGGCCAAAGCATACCGAGCCTGATTTTACTGGCCACACGCCAACGAGATGGCGAAAGAAATAGTAGACAAATGTGAAGGATGTCAGTTTTACTCCAACATGTCCCATAAACCTGCGTCAGCTCTGAACACTATTCCACTCATCTGGCCTTTCGCTGTCTGGGGATTGGATATGGTTGGACCTCTGAGGACTGACAGGAGTGGATTTATCCATGTGCTGGTAGGAGTCGACAAGTTTACCAAATGGATTGAAGCCAAGCCCATTAAAAACCTTGAAGCAAGTACAACTGTAAGTTTCATCAGAGAATTGACATTCAGATATGGTGTTCCAAACAACATTATCACTGATAATGGGTCGAACTTCGATTCTGACGAGTTCAGAGCCTTTTGCTTCCCAAGGCACGAGGGTCGACTATGCTTCAGTCGCCCATCCTCAGTCAAATGGGCAGGCTGAAAGAGCAAATGGATTGATTCTCAAAGTACTGAAACCCCGATTGATGCGTGACCTCAAGCATGTAGCAGGTGCCTGGGTCGATGAACTTCCATCAGTACTTTGGGGATTGAGGACAACTCCTAATCGGTCAACTTGACGAACTCCATTCTTCTTAGTCCATGGAGCTGAAGCTGTACTCCCGAGTGATTTGCTTCACAATGCACCCCGAGTCGAACTTTTCTCAGAAGAAGAAGCAGAACATGCTCGGCAAGATGCAGTCGATCTCCTGGAAGAGGAAAGAGAGATGGCCTTGATTCGGTCGACCATTTATCAACAAGACCTGTGTCGATTCCACGCCAGAAACGTAAGGGGTCGGGCATTTCAGGAGGGAGACTTGGTTCTTCGAGTGGACCAGTAGAAACCACACAAGCTCGCTCCTGCTTGGGAAGGCCCCTTCATCATCACCAAAGTGCTCCACAACGGAGCATATCGTCTTTTCAATGTCGAACACAATAAACACGAGCCACACGCTTGGAATGCGGAGCTGCTCCGCCCCTTTTACTCTTAAGCATTCAGACTGTTGAGATGTAATAAGAAATACCTTTTAGTTTGATTATCAAAGACATGATTTTACAATCTTCCGAATGATTGTTGTTCATTTTTTACATGTTCTAAATCCCCAAGTGGGTGCCTTAGTCGCGAATCTGTTTCGGCTAAGTTGAAAATAAAAATCCTACCGAGTGGGGAGCAAGCCTCTCACTCGGGGGCTTAGCTGCGAATCCGTTTCGCCTAAGTTGTAAAGAAAAATCCTACCGAGTGGTGAGCAAGCCTCACACTCGGAGGCTTAGCTGCGAATCCGTTTCGCCTAAGTTGAAAAGAAAAATCCTATCGAGTGGTGAGAAATCCTCACACTTGGGGGCTTAGCTGCAGTCCCGTACTCGCCTAAGTTTGAAAAATCCTACCGAGTGGTGAGCAATCTTCACACTCGGGAGTTTAGCTGCAGTCCCGTACTCGTCTAAGTTTGAAAAAGCCTACTGAGTGGTGAGCAATCCTCACACTCGGGGGCTTAGGTGCAGTCC
>NC_041381.1:588589926-588796233 GCF_002162155.2 Triticum dicoccoides
GCAGTCCACAACTCACCTAAGTTTGAAAAATCCTACAAGTGGTGAGCAATCCTCACACTCGGAGGCTTAGCTCCAGTCCAGTACTCGCCTAAGTATGAAAAATCCTACCGAGTTGAGAGCAATCCCACCACTCAGGGACTTAGCTGCAGTCTAGTACTCGCCTAAGTTTGAAAAATCCTACCGAGTGGAGAGCAATCCCCCCACTCGGGGACTTAGCCGGAGTCCAGTACTCGCCTAAGTTTGAAAAATCCTACCGAGTGGTGAGCAATCCTCACACTCGGAGGCTTAGCTGCAGTCTCGTACTCGCCTAAGTATGAAAAATCCTACTGAGTGGTGAACAATCCTCCCACTCGGGGTCTTAGCCATACGCTCCATTCGGATCCACAAGGACAGTGAGGTGTGGGTCGGCCTCGACCCCCTCCTCAGAGCTGCACCATCAAGAAGAAGGACGAGATTGAGCATTTTGCCAAGCCAAATCACTTTCAGGAACATCAAGACCATTGCTGAGTGCCTCGCTAATGAGCTGATCAATGCTGCCAAGGTCTCACCCAATAGCTAATGCCACAACGAGCCGCTTTCAGGAACGTCAAGACCATTGCTGAGTGCCTTGCTGATGAGCTGATCAATGCTGCCAAGGACTCATCCAACAGCTAACGCCATGGCGAACCGCTTTCAGGAACGTCAAGACCATTGCTGAGTGCCTTGCTGATGAGCTGATCAATGCAGACAAAGGGCTCATCCAATGGCTGCTCCAACCCGATCCGCAAGGACGATGAAGAACAGGTCGACTACGACCTCTTCCTTGGAACCGCATCAAAAATACAAGAGCTAACCCGAGTGAAGAACAAGTTCCACTCAAAGACAAAACACAACATATTCAAAGATAAACCAAGTTCAGATAAATCCAAAGGTTTCGAACCACGGATTAAAGTGCTCGGGCATCAAGCCCGAAGGAGTTTTCAGCAATTACAAAATCACTCGGCATTCCTAGGCAAATAAAGGTGAAGCATAATGTTTTTCACTCGTCAGGAGAAGGGCTGTCTGGATCACAGAAGCTGTCAAGGTCAATGCTGTCTGCAATGCGAGTTGCAGCCTCAAGGAAGGTGTCCATGAAGGATTGGAAGAAGTGCTTCTTAGTATTTGCGACCTTGAGGGCCGCCAGCTTGTCTTCTCTTGCATCCTTGCAGTGCACTCGGACCAATGATAGGGCAACGTCAGCGCCACAGCGAGCAGATGACTTGTTCCATTCCTGCACTCGGCCAGGGATCTAATTCAATCGAGTCATCAACGACTCGAGATCTTGTGAAAGCTTCGCCTGGGGCCAGAGTTCGGCATCAACCCGAGTCATCGCCGTCTTCATCTGAGCCAGATAAGCGACAACACTGTCCATGCATGATTACAACCGCAAAAAGTTCATCACAACGTCATCTTTCATAGGACAATTGATAGGCTCAAGACCCGTCTCGACCCACCCAGTCTCAGCTTCAAAATCCTGACAAAGTTCTGCACAATCAAGAAAAGTGGTGAGTCAACAATATAACAAAATATTCCAGTCGACGGCAATTAACCAGTTGAGTGGTGATACCTTCAAGCTTCAGGACCAGTTTCACAGCAAGTTGTCCCAAATAGGACTCCATTTTGCTCGTCTTGGCTCTGAGGCTTCCGACTTCGTTGGTCAGGTTCTCCTTGTCCTTTTTCAGTTGCTCAACTTCCTGATTGGCTTCAGAGATGGCAGTCTTCAGCTTCGAGTTCTCCTCTTCCAATTTGCTAACCGAAGCCAGCTTCTCGTCCGCAAGCGCTGTCTTCTCTCGTGCTTCCTTCTGAGCAGCAGCAAGATCTAGATCCTTCTTCTCCAGAGCTTCCTTCATTTTCTCTAAAGAAACAACACTCTTCAGACGAGCTTGAAGCTGACGGTTTTGACTATGCACATCTGCTCGTGTGAAGTCACTCGGTTCAAAGAGACTGAGAGAAACAACACTGAAAGGCGCAAGCCACAAGGTGGGCCCATGATGGCAGTTTCTTCTTGAGCAGTCTTGAGGTTCTTCTTCACCAGTTCAAGATCAAGTTCGAGGCTGATGTGCTTCTTGTTTAACTCAGAAAGTCGAGCTCCAAGATCACAAGACCTCTGCAGTCAGCGATAGAGATATGTCAGTCGACAGAAACAAAAGACAATGACAGTGAAAGTTACTCTAAGACTACTGCCGAATCACATATTCAACAGTAGTCTCGGGGACTACACCCAGTGGGTGCACTTAGCGTGCCCCCACTGGCCTAGAAAAACACTCAGCATGGTCTGCCCAGCGTGAGTCAAAAAAAAGGGAAACAACAAAAGTAGATTCTTAGACCTCAGTCGACTGCCAGCAGTCGACCGTGGTCTCGGGGACTACACCCAGTGGGTGCACTCTGCGTGCCCCCACTGGTTCGGGCAAAACATTAAGAATCAAAACGAGTCAAGTCGAGTGGAAGATCTCTTAAAACTCTAAAGCAAGCACACCCTAGTGGGCGATCAGATATGAAACATAGACTCATGATAGTAGATTCACATTTAGGACAGCATTCAAAAGTTCAGTCGGGAGATCACTGAGCTTGACATTGGTCTTCAGAGCGGTGCTCGCGTTATAGGCCACCTGGCTGGCTTCATGCATCACCTTCACCTGCTCCATAACAAGGTTCACCTGGCGAAGAGCCTCCCTGGCAGCACTCGGCGAGTCATCCGGGGTCTGGTATGCAGTAAAAAGTGATGGCTCCAAGGCGGCTGAAGTAGCCGCTGGGTCAGATGCGTGGAGTTGCACCGGAGCAGCAGGAGCAGGAACAGTCGACCCCGACGGGCGACCAGATCTCCAGATCGCTCGACCACCGCCTCAAGCACCGGTGTCGACTGAGGGACTTGAACTTCAAGCCCCCTCCTGCTTGAACCCCTGCCTCTCCTCCTCCTCTCCTGTAGAGGCACATCTTCTTCTTCATCACCGGGAAGCACGATGATGTCTCGTGGAACTACAGCAAAAGAAAAACATCAAAAATTCAACTGACCGACAACTCAATCAACTAAGCGAGTTCGTGTCGAGCGGACTTACCAGCTTGGGAGGTGGCTGCATCGTCGGTCTCCTCGTCTCCTGGAGCCTTGTCAATATACATGTCAGTCACAGCAGAGGTTGGGCTGGAAAGGAACATGATCCATTCAGTCAGAACGGAAGTATTAGTCGACCTGGATAAACTCAAGAAAGATGGTCACCCCGAGGCAATAGGGACGTCCATCTTGATCCTTGGCAAAGTCTTCTGAATCTTAGGAGGAGCGACCTTGGGTTGCTTGGCGACCTTCTCTGCTGGCTCCGGAGTCGACGTCCGAGTGCGCTTCTGCGTTTGGGTGCTTGGAGCCACGTTCTTTCCGCGCTCCTCTGCCGGGTCATGGTGTTGCTTGGATCGGTGTTTGAAGCAGGGCGGCGAGTCGACCGCTTCCTCGTCGTCTGACTCCTCGCTCTCCTCCTCGTCATCATCATCCGAAGATTCCCACTCACCGCTCTCCTCTGCACTGGCCTCTCCCTCCTGGCCTTGCTCCAGAACTTGTTCACCATTGGGCATCGAATACATGTCCGTAAAAACCTACAAGACAAGAAGTCGAGTGAAAGTCAGTCGAGCTCAAGAGCAGTCAGAATGTGTATGCAAAAACAGTCCGAATGAAGAACACACCTTGTCGGGCTGATTGTCATCACTGAAGGGGACGACTCTCGTAGCTCCTCTGGGGTTGTCCTTGTTGCCTGTAATGCTCTTCAACCATATGGCCACGGTCTTGGCTGGCACTTCCTCTGGATGAACCCGAGCAGTGTCGTCAGCCCCAGAGTACATCCACATGGGATGGTCACGAGCCTGGAGGGGTTGGATGCGTCGACTGAGAAATACTTCCAGCAGATCGATACCAGTGACACCCTCGTTGATCAGTTGGACCACCCTCTCAACTAGCATGTTTGTCTCCACATTCTCAGCAGCAGTCACTTTCAGTGAGGAAGGAGTCTGGACACGGTCAAAGGTGAAGTGGGGAAGTCCGGTCGACTGACCTGGGGTTGTGAGGTCCTGGCAGTAGAACCAGGTCGACTGCCAGCCTCTAACCGATTCAGGGAGAGTCATGGAAGGGAAAGAGCTCCTGTGCCTTTTTTGGATACTCAAACCCCCACACATCTGAATGACATGGGTTTTCTCGTCGCTCGTATTTTCTTTCTTTACCGACTGAGAACGGATGGTGAAAATATGCTTGAAAAGACCCTAGTGCGGTCGACACCCAAGAAAGTTTTCGCACATAGACACGAAGGCAACAAAGTACGTGATGGTATTGGGAGAAAAGTGATGGAGTTGTGCACCGAAGAAATTCAAGAATCCCCGGAAGAAGGGGTGTGGAGGAAGCGAGAAAACCCGGTCGACGTGGGTAGCGAGCAATACACACTCACCCGGTCGAGGTTGCGGGTCCGACTCTCCCTCAGGCAGCCTCGTTGCACCCTTGGCGATCAGCCCGGACTCCACCAGCTCATCCAGATCTTCCTGTCGGAGCAAAGACCGGATCCAATCACCTTGGATCCAACCTGGCGGCAGCACCGAGCGCGACGACTATTGGGGAACATAATAATTTCAAAAAATTTCCTACGCACACGCAAGATCATGGTGATGCATAGCAACGAGAGGGGAGAGTGTGTCCATGTACCCTCATAGACCGAAAGCGGAAGCGTTAGAACAACGCGGTTGATGTAGTCATACGTCTTCACGGCCCGACCGATCAAGCACCGAAACTACGGCACCTCCACGTTCTAGCACACGTTCAGCTCGATGACGTTCCTCGAACTCTGATCCAGCCGAGTGTCGAGGGAGAGTTCCATCAGCACGACGGCGTGGTGACAATCTTGATGTTATACTGTCGCAGGGCTTTGCCTAAGCAACGCTACAATATTATCGAGGAGGACTATGGTGGAGGGGGGCACCGCACACGGCTAAGAGATCAAGAGATCAATTGTTGTGTATAGAGGTGCCTGTCGGTGTCAAAATCGGCGGATCTTGGATAGGGGGTCCCGATCTGTGCGTCTTAGGATGATGGTAACAGGAAGCAAGGGACACAATGTTTACCCAGGTTCGGGCCCTCTCGATGGAGGAAAAACCCTACTTCCTGCTTGATTAATATTGAAGATATGGGTAGTACCAGAGTAGATCTACAACGAGATCGTAGAGGCTGAACCCTAAGAGCTAGCCTATGATGGTACGATCGTAATTGTGATCGGCCTTCTAAGGACCATCCTCTCCGGTTTATATAGACACCGGAGAGCTTGGGTTTACATGGAGTCGGTTACAAGGAAGGAAACATAATATCCAAATCGCCAAGCTTGTCTTCCACGCAAAGGAGAGTCCCATCCGGACACGAGCCGAAGTCTTGAGTCTTGTATCTTGACGCTTCTATAGTCCGGATGATGTGTACAGTCCGGCTGTCCGGATACCCCCTTATCCAGGACTCCCTCAGTAGCCCCTGAACCAGGCTTCAATGATGATGAGTCCGGCGCGCAGTCTTGTTTTCGGCATTGCAAGGCGGGTTCCTCCTCCGAATACTCCAAGATGGTTACCGAACACGTAGACCGTGCCCGGATCTGCAAGATGATCTTCACATACCCTAGCACAAACTGGCAATTTTTGCACGTCGTGCCCTTGCACCGTGGCCTGGTCCAACACGAACCGGCGTCTCCTGCTCCCCCTCGACTCGCGCCGCGAGGTGGTTTTATTGGCACGTCCTGCCAAAGCAGAGATCGTGTCCCCCTTAATACGAGCTTTTTTATCAATATGGGCATATGTGACCCCATGGCAACCGTTGGTATGATTCCGTGTATTTTAGATAAGTCTCAAGCGGTCACGCTGAGGACTTTTGGTATTCATCCCTTTTATAAAGGGGTCAAGACCTACGCCTTTTTACCACCTCTCCTGCTCTTCCTCGCCCCTCGATCTCCGGTACTCAAAACCTAAGCTCCAACTCCCCAGGTCCCCCAGTATGTCTAGATCCGACGTAACAGGCCGGTGGGCGGCCTCCTCGATTCAAGAGGAGGACATTGTGAAGCTTAGGGAGGTCGGATACCTGACCGCCGATATCCAGCACAGGCTTTCTACTCTGGGGCAAGTTATCCCCATGATGGAGCCCAACGAGAGCGTCGTGTTTATCCCTCACTTCCTCCGAGGCCTGGGCCTCACCCTCGACCCCTTTGTGAGGGGGCTCATGTTCTACTATGGGTTGGATTTTCACGATCTGGCTCCAGACGCCATCCTCCACATCTCGTCTTTCATTACCATGTGCGAGGCTTTTCTCCACGTCAACCCACACTTCGGCTTATGGCTGAAGACCTTCAATGTGAAGCCGAAGATGATCGAGGGGCGACATGCGGAGTGCGGAGGCACTATAATAAGCAGAAACGCTGATGCCCCATGGCCAGAGGGTTCTTTTCCGGAAGTATCCGACGTATGGCAACGAAGATGGTTCTATGTCACTGTTCCCAGAGGCACAAATTGGGTAGCTGCCCCCGAGTTCCGCTCAGGCCCTCTGTCACAGTTGGTGTCTTGGACAGATGTGGGACAGAATTATGGGCCTGCTGGCGATGTACCAGAATTGCAGAATCGCATCTGGGAGGTTATTGAGAGGGACATAAATCTTGTCAGCATAATTCAGGTAATGCTAGTCCGGCGGATGTTTCCGTGCAAACATCGGCCTCTCCGGATGTGGGAGTTTAATCCGGAGGGTCCGCGGACTATTAAGCACTTCTTCGGCCTGACGCTCGGAGGGATGTGCAAGCTATTCTTCGGACCACATGTAAAGTGTCCGGACACCACCGAGGATGCGGGCCTAAGCTGCAATCGCCTAGATGCCCAAGTAAGTAACCTTAAAGCCGGACACTTCATTTATATTTATCATAACCATTATTCTTCTGAAAATCCTTCCATGGCCAGGAATGGCTCAACAAGGCGGAGAGAATCAGGTGTCCGGCGCCACTTCCTGAAGGCTCGCCTGGTCCCACTATTGCAAAGATGCTGGGCCGGGCGCTCAACAAAATCCCTTCAGGGAAAGGCGAAGGAAAGGGCAGTGAAGCCGAACTTCACGCGCTATGCATCCAGACTGGGGAAATCGCTACGCCTCCTATGGAGGATGGCTGGAAAGCTGAGGCCAAAGCCTCCTCCCCACGCGGGAAGAAGAGGGCTGCCTCTGAAGATTTGGAGGCGGAGACGCCCAAGCAAGGGAAGAAAGCATCACCAGGGGGCTCTGCCACAACGGTCACCCTCACCGCGTCATGCCCACCAACGGGCCAGCCCTCCACCGAGCCATAAGTTATTCATTAATTCGAAAGTGTGATGTTACTCCGAGATCCATAACCAGGACTTCGCCTTTTGTAGTCCGGTGAGCAGCTCTTCTCAACAGAGTTCGTCTTTGGGGGACCTTCATCCGGAGATGATGGAGAGTGAGACTCCACCCACCTCTCCGCCTCATGAAGTGGGCGACACGGAGGTGTCGTCACAGAGGAGTCCGGATCTGCCGAAGCCGGAGGCGGCGATGAGAAGGGTCCGACACAGTTCAGTGTCCGTTCGGACATACTGACGGGCCGTTTGGAGCGAGCCGCGCTCTCAGGGGAGCACCGCTCTTTAATGAGCACTGTGCTCACGAAGATTTCATCCGCTACCAGCGGTTTGAATGAGGCATTTACAAGCCTGCTCAAAGGCTCTGAGGTATGTAGTGAGAAATGCACAATTTTTTGCTTATGAAGCACGCACTAGGTGTGCTCCCTATAGACAGTAGCCCCTGAGACTCTGGTTGCCCGCCATAGGCGGCAAACGGGGGATCCTATACTAATGTCTGCGACGTATATGTGCGCAGATATACAAGGATCCGCAGCCGACCAGTCTGTTGAAGTTGCCGAACTGAGGAGGCAGATCGGATCCATCGATGCTGATATCAAGCTGGTGAATAAACGGCTGGAGGAGTCACAGGGTATGTGCTCTGCTTCCCTTATTATGATGTATAGGAAATGTAAGAGGGGCATAATAATAATGCGATGTGTTTGCACTGCAGATGGTGCTGCTGCCGTGGAGGCCCTGAGGGCGGAACTTGCTCAAGCCAAGGAACACGCTCGGGCTAGCAATGCGGCTGCCCTAAAGGCGGCTGATGAATTAAGAGCCGAACAGGCTGCTCACCGCCGAAGCGAGGAAAAGATAGTCGAAATGGCTGGGGAGTTAAAGAATGCCGCCGACCGGTACACACTCCTCGAAAAGGAGAATAAGGCTAGTTTGGCCGAGCTGGACAGGGCACTTAATGCCACCAAGGAGATGCGAACCGAGATCCGTAGTATGCGGGAAGAGCTCCAACAGGCTGACAAAATCGTGGCTGGGGGCTCATACTTACTGCGGACGAAGTTCTTGGATCTGAAGTATGCTCCCCTGGCGGGGCGCTTGAGTCCTGCAGACGCATATGCGGACTTGGCGAATAGTACAGCTGACACTGTCAAGTTCTTCAAGGTCAAGGTGATGAAGAAGTGGAGAAGCTTTTCTGGTCGCAGTTCAATGCTCCCACTCGCCCGCTGCCGCTGAATGAGAAGGTGGCTGCTATGGCGAAGCTCCACAGGTTGTACGGGCTTGCAATGCGGTCTGTAATAGACCATCTTTGGCCGAAGGGGCCTAAGCCAGACAGCTATTTTGGTTTGGTGCAACAATTCCTTGGAGCCGTGTCTCGGATTGACGCCATGCGGAGGTCAGCGTGCATATAGGGTGCGCGGATGGCGCTAGCCCATGTTAAAGCCTATTGGACGGATATGGAGGCCACTGTAATAGCGACCCAGGATCGGCGGGAGGCCAATATCCGGCCGAGCACTACTTGGCGCAAGTCACAGAAGGTGCCCGCCTAATAGAGGCGCAGTGCTCGAAGAATGTTTTATTCGAGTGATAAGTAGAATCATTGTAGAGAACAATGTTTTAGTTTAATTATGAGGCTATGTTTATACTTTTGTTCAAAAGTATGATTGTATCCCCTTTGCGGCCGTTTTTATATGTATAAGTAGTCTGAAAGATAGCAGTCGTTGCCTTCAGCCCCCACGCATATAATGCAGGGGTGTTCACAAAAATATGCTTAATCACACTTGATCCAACGTCTTGGTCCATTAAGGAGGTGATCGCACGTCGAACTAGGCAACCGAACTATATATCTGTAACACTTTCGCTTAGCCATGGGAGTATAATGGTGGGGCTACTATGTAGCCCCTGGTACCTTTGCGTGCATCCGAATACGGGCGCGTGTGTACATGGTCGGGAAATGGACCTTCGTTAATGCGGAGGAATCTTTAGGGATTCTGGTGAAGCTTCGAGTGGTTGAACAGTCTCTCGCTGTATCATGACAGTCAGTTTTCGGCTTTCTCTACTGAGATGCTCATCCGGAATAACCAGGGCACAATCGTAGTAGTTCTCCTTTGGCCTGCCT
The DNA here is from genome assembly GCF_002162155.2 of Triticum dicoccoides. NCBI lineage: Eukaryota > Viridiplantae > Streptophyta > Magnoliopsida > Poales > Poaceae > Triticum > Triticum dicoccoides. Next base: position 588,599,399 of record NC_041381.1, read on the forward strand.
TAGCCGGTGATAACGAAACGTAAGGCGGCAAACCCAGGAGTCGGGCAAACCCAATATTTGACCAAAGACATGATTCGGAGCTGATGCATATACGGCCAAACTCGTGACACCGAACACTCCCGAGGGTATTCGGTCTTTGTAAAGGAAAAAGAGGCTGACTAGAGCCTATTATAAGCCCTTAATTCCTAGGTACGTGCAATTTAGTCTGCCGTGGCCAAATGCCAAAAAAGGCAGTATCCTCTGTGGGTATAGAACCCATGGGATGGTTAAACAACAAGAGGCAGTAGAAAAGGTTTACACAGGGGCTTAATCTAAAAAGAAACCTGTTGAACGGGGCCCTGCTGCACGTCTGCTCCTTTGTCTCTGTTGTGCCATATCCTGGAAGGGTCTCGCGCGAACGTTGTTTGTAAAAAAAGAAAATCTCGTAGGAGAGTGCAACGTAAGTATGCGATTAATAATAAAAGTGTAAGATGTTGGCCTGCCAATAAGGTCGAGCCAAGTGTGGGGTTGTATTAAAAATTTATAGCCCCTGGTTTCCGCTATGGGGGTACATATACGGTGCCCTGGTTGAACGGGGCTACCGGACCCGTCTAACTGTGTTTGTGGTCTTTGTTGGAAATATTCCCTAGAGGCAATAATAAATTAGTTATTATTATTATATTTCCTTGTTCATGATAATCGTTTATTATCCATGCTATAATTGTATTGATAGGAAACTCAGATACATGTGTGGGTACATAGACAACACCAAGTCCCTAGTAAGCCTCTAGATGACTAGCTCGTTGATCAACAGATGGTTACGGTTTCCTGACCATGGACATTGGATGTCGTTGATAATGGGATCACATCATTAGGAGAATGATATGATGGACAAGACCCAATCCTAAGCCTACCTCAAAGATCGTAGTTCGTATGCTAAAGCTTTTCTAATGTCAAGTATCATTTCCTTAGACCAAGAGATTGTGCAACTCCCGGATACCGTAGGAATGCTTTGGGTTCACCAAACGTCACAATGTAACTGGGTGGCTATAAAGGTGCACTACGGGTGTCTCCGAAAGTGTCTGTTGGGTTGGCATGAATCAAGACTGGGATTTATCACTCCGTGTAAACGGAGAGGTATCTCTGGGCCCACTCGGTAGGACATCATCATAATGTGCACAATGTGACCAAGGGGTTGATCACGGGATGATTTGTTACGGAACGAGTAAAGAGACTTGTCGGTAACGAGATTGAACAAGGTATCGGCATACCAACGATTGAATCTCGGGCAAGTACAATACCGCTAGACAAAGGGAATTTTATACGGGATTGATCGAATCATCGAATCGTGGTTCATCCGATGAGATCATCGTGGAACATGTGGGAGCCAACATGGGTATCCAGATCCCGCTATTGGTTATTGACCGGAGAACATCTCGGTCATGTCTGCATGGTCCCGAACCCGTAGGGTCTACACACTTAAGGTTCGATGACGCTAGGGTTATAAAGGAAGTTTGTATGTGGTTACCGAATGTTGTTCGGAGTCCCGGATGAGATCCCGGATGACACGAGGAGTTCCGGAATGGTTCGGAGGTAAAGATTTATATATGGGAAGTCCTGTTTTGGTCACCGGAAAAGTTCCGGGTTTTATCGGAAACGTACCGGGACCATCGGGAGGGTCCCAGGGGTCCACCAAGTGGGGCCACCATCCCCGGAGGGCAGCATGGGCCAAGTGTGGGAGGGGGCCAGCCCCAGGTGGGCTGGTGTGCCCCCCCACAAGGGCCCAAGGCGCCTAGGGTTTGGGGAGAGGGCGCACCCACCTAACTTGGGGGGCAAGTTTCCCCTCTCCCCCCCTTGGCCGGCCCCCAGATGGGATCTTGGGCTGGCCGCCGCCCCTAGGGGTGGAACCCTAGGTGGTGGTGCAGCCCTCCCTCTCCCCCTATATATACTTGAGGACTTTGGGGCTGCCAACACATGAGTTTCACCTCTTGCTGGGGCAGCCCTACCCCTCTCCCTCCTCCTCTCCCGCGGTGCTTGCCGAAGCCCTGCAGGATTGCCACGCTCCTCCATCACCACCACGCCGTTGTGCTGCTACTGGACGGAGTCTTCCTCAACCTCTCCCTCTTTCCTTGCTGGATCAAGGCATGAGAGACGTCACCGGGCTGTACGTGTGTTGAACGCGGAGGTGCCGTCCGTTCGGCACTAGGATCTCCGGTGATTTGGATCACGACGAGTACGACTCCTTCAACCCCGTTCTCTTGAACGCTTCCGCTTAGCGATCTACAAGGGTATGTAGATGCACTCTCCTTCCCCTCGTTGCTGGTTTCTCCATAGATAGATCTTGGTGACACGTAGGAAAATTTTGAATTTCTGCTACGTTCCCCAACAGTCTTAATGACCAGGCATGTATGTGATATTTGGAGGCCGCTTACAGTCCGGCCGCCAGGGCCGTCGCGTGTTCCTCTGCACGCGAAGAGCACTCTGTTATTCTGCTAATGGTGATGATGCCACGGGGACTGGACATCTTGAGTGTAAGGTAGCCATAATGCGGCAATGCGTTGAAGCGGGCGAAGGCCATTCTTCCAAGCAATGCATGATAGCCGCTTTGGAAGGGTGCGATGGTGAAGAGCAGTTTTTCGCTTCTGGAGTTGCCTGGGGAGCCGAATGTTACTTCCAGCACGACGGAGCCCTTGCCATAGGTTTCAACGCCTGGTATCACCCCTTCAAAGGTGGTGTTGCTTTGGCTAATTCTGGATGGGTTTATCCCCATTCTGCGGATAGTGTCCTCGTATATTAAATTGAGACTACGGACGCCGTCCATGAGGACATGGGTGAGATGGTATCCGTCTATTATTGGGTCGAGCACCAAGGCCTATGATCCTCCGCGCCGAATATTAGTTAGGCGGTACATGTGATCGAAAGTGATCGGACGAGACATCCAGTAATGAGATGTAGGTACGGTGGGCTCTACATCGTGCGTGTCTATGGGCGCACATCCATGCCTTCTCGTCGATGTGTGAGTCGTGTGGATCATGTTTACTGTTTTAACCTCTGGCGGGAAATTTTTCTGTCCCCCAGTGTTCGGCTGGCGAGGTTCGTCCTCGTCTTCACTTGGTGTTTCTCTCCCTTTGTGTTCAGCATTTAATTGCCGACCTGCTTGAAGACCCAACACTCTCTATGGGTGTGGTTCGCAGGTTTCTCCGAGGTGCCATGAATTTGGCATAGTCTGTCCAGAACTCTTTTCAGGCCGAACGGTCCCTCTTTACTGCCTTTAAGTGGCTTCTTTTGCTGATTAGGTCGAGGGCCCCTGAATCCGGCGTTGACCGTCGTGTTATCCGGGCTCTCTTCCTTATTTTGGCATTTGTTTTTATTACGCCTTGGCTTCCCGTTGCCATCCCTTATTTCGGATGTGGTGGGGTCGCTGGTGCCTTTACGGGCTAGCCAGCTATCTTCACCCGCGCAAAAGCGGGTCATAAGGTTTGTTAAGGCTGCCATTGTCCTTGGCTTTTCTTGGCCGAGGTGTCTGGCAAGCCACTCATCACGGATGCTGTGTTTGAATGCTGCTAAGGCTTCGGCGTCCGGACAATCGACAATTTGATTCTTCTTAGTGAGGAATCTATTCCAAAGCTTGCGGGCGGACTCTCCGGGCTGTTGGATGATGTGACTTAGATCGTCTGCATCCGGAGGCCAGACATAGGTCCCTTGAAAATTGGCCCTGAAAGCGTCTTCAAGTTCCTCCCAACTCCCAATTGAGTTTTCCAGGAGGCTTTTCAACCAGTGTCGAGCTGGTCCCTTCAACTTGAGGGGAAGGTATTTGATGGCGTGGAGGTCATCCCCACGAGCCATGTGAATATGCAGGATAAAATCCTCGATCCAGACCCCTGGGTCTGTGGTGCCGTCATATGCTTCTATGTTCACAGGTTTGAAGCCTTGTGGGAATTCATGGTCCAGTACTTCTTCGGTGAAGCACAGGGGGTGAGCAGCCCCTGTGTATCTGGACGCGTTGTGGCATGTAGTCGGTTGTTATTGTGTCCAGGGTTTATTCTGGACTGGTATCTGGCTTGTGTGAGCGTTTGGGTGACCATATTCCTTCGCCGGGGTGTGTCTTTTAGGTCCATAGATGGACCTGGCTGCACCGGCCTTCTTATCCAGATGCTCACGTAGATCATGCGCAGTGTCCGTAGCCACTCTGTTATGGTTGTGAAGCGGTACGTCTGGTTTCTTGGTCGAATTTTCTTTTGGTGGAATGGCCGTGTCGTCGAATTCTGGCAGTAGCTTGCGCTTCGGATAGCTTTTCGTATGGCGGTCATCACCATATATTTCTTTGCTGTTTAGCACTTTATTCCATCTTCGGCTGAGCTTTTCTTGTGCGGCCTTGAGCTGTTGCTTCTGCTTTTTTAGACTTATTGCGGTGGCCATAAGCTTTCCGTGGAGGTTGTCTCGTTCCACTTGCTCGTCCGAGATGATGAATGCATCATCGTCCGGACTATCTTCGTGTTCTGGGGCGGCTTCATGAGCTCGTCCCTCCGGATCATTGTGATCGGGTATTTGCTCTGAACTTGATTTGGCGTGACCTGGCTCATCCTGCTCCATCGCTGGGTCCATGGAGTCGTTGTTGCTTTCGGAGTTTGCGGGTATATCGACCCTTCTTGCGCTCTTGTCGCTATTTTTGCAATTGCTGGACTTTGAGCGGCGTCTGCGCCGCCTTTTTGGCTTTTGCCCGGGTGTTTTATCTTCCGGATTATCGCTATCGTCCTTATTGGGCATATCTACCATGTATATATCGTGTGACAAGGTAGTAGTCCCGTGCCCCAGGGATTCTGGAGCTTCTCCTGCATCGTCGTCCATACCGTCAATGTCTTCAGAGTCGAAGTCATGCACGTCGGTTAAATCATCGATCGTGGCAATGAATTGGGTGGTGGGTGGGCACCAAATTCCTTCGTCGCCTGCTTCCCACTCGGGCCGGACATAGTTCGGTCCAGAGCCTCCTGACAAAGAGAGAGACCTTAATAAGTTCAGCATGTTGCCAAAGGGCGAGTGCTGAAAGATGTCTGTAGCAGTAAACTCCATTACCGGAGCCCAACCTGGCTTGGCTGGCTCAAGAGCGAGCGGACCGGGACCAACGACCGGATGCGAGTCTGGGGGCCTGGGGTTACAGGCCTCCACAGAGGTGAGGCATGTGTTCGGCTCCACCGCTGATGAGTGTGCGGCCTGCGGGGCGGGGTCCAGCCCTCCGTCCATAGGCAACGCAACCTGCCCTGGATGTAGATCCGGGGCTGCTTTGGGGATAATGTCCCGAGCATTGTCCGACAGCAGGTCTAGGCCGTGCTTATCATGACTGTCCGGCGTTCCTGGCGCAGGCTCGAATTTGTCGAAGATCAAGTCTCCGTGGATATCTGCCGTGTGGTTGAAGTTTCCGAACCTGATCTGGTGGCCAGGGGCGAAGCTATCGATCTGCTCCAACTGGCCAAGCGAATTGGCCCGTAGTGCGAAACGCCAAACACAAAGATCTGTCCGGGGAGAAAAGTCTCACCCTGGACCGTGTTGTTGACGATTGAAGACGCCATCAAGCCTCGAAGCGACGACACAGAGGAACTCTCAATGAAAGCACCAATGTCGGTGTCAAAACCGGCATATCTCGGGTAGGGGGTCCCGATCTGTGCGTCTTAGGCTGATGGTAACAGGAAGCAAGGGACACAATGTTTACCCAGGTTCGGGCCCTCTCGATGGAGGTAAAACCCTACTTCCTGCTTGATTAATATTGAAGATATGGGTAGTACAAGAGTAGATCTACCACAAGATCGTAGAGGCTGAACCCTAAGAGCTAGCCTATGATGGTATGATTGTAATTGTGATCGGCCTTCTAAGGACCATCCTCTCCGGTTTATATAGACACCGGAGAGCTAGCGTTTACATGGAGTCGGTTACAAGGAAGGAAACATAATATCCGAATCGCCAAGCTTGTCTTCCACGCAAAGGAGAGTCCCATACAGACACGAGCCGAAGTCTTGAGTCTTGTATCTTGACACTTCTATAGTCCGGATGATGTGTACAGTCCGACTGTACGGATACCCCCTTATCTAGGACTCCCTCAGTGCCCCTGCCCCCGTATATAAAGGAGAAAGGGGGGAGGGAGCGGCTGGCCAGGGAGGAGGCGCGCCATGGGGAGTCCTACTCCCACCGGGAGTAGGACTCCCTCCTTTCCTTGTTGGACTTGGAGAAGGGGGGAAAGAGGAGGGAGAGAGAGGAAGGAAAGGGGGGCGCCGCCCCCCTTCTCCTTGTCCTATTCGGACTACAGGGGAGGGGCGTGCGGCCCAGCCCTGGCTGCCTCTCCTCTTCTCCAATAAGGCCCACTATGGCCCATTAAGCCCCCGGGGGGTTCCGGTAACCCCTCGGTACTCCGGTAAAATCCCGATTTCACCCGGAACACGTCCGATATCCAAATATAGGCTTACAATATATCAATCTTCATGTCTTGACCATTTTGAGACTCCTCGTCATGTCCATGATCACATCCGGGACTCCGAACAACCTTCGGTACATCAAAACTCATAAACTCATAATATAACTGTCATCGAAACCTTAAGCATGCGGACCCTACGGGTTCGAGAACTATGTAGACATGACCGAGACACGTTTCCGGTCAATAACCAATAGCGGAACCTGGATGCTCATATTGGCTGCTACATATTCTACGAAGATCTTTATCGGTCAAACCGCATAACAACATACGTTGTTCCCTTTGTCATCGGTATTTTACTTGCCCGAGATTTGATCGTCGGTATCCCAATACCTAGTTCAATCTCGTTACCGGCAAGTCTCTTTACTCATTATGTAATGCATCATTCTGCAACTAACTCATTAGTCACATTGCTTGCAAGGCTTATAATGATGTGCATTACCGAGAGGGCCCAAAGATACCTCTCCGACAATCGGAGTGACAAATCCTAATCTCGAAATACGCCAACTCAACATGTACCTTCTGAGACACCTGTAGAGCTCCTTTATAATCACCCAATTACGTTGTGACGTTTGGTAGCACACAAAGTGTTTCTCCGGTAAACAGGAGTTGCATAATATCATAGTGGAACATGTATAAGTCATGAAGAAAGCAATAGCAACATACTAAACGATCAAGTGCTAAGCTAACGGAATGGGTCAATTCAATCACATCATTCTCCTAATGATGTAATCCCGTTAATCAAATGACAACTCATGTCTATGGTTAGGAAACTTAACCATCTTTGATTAACGAGCTAGTCAAGTAGAGGCATACTAGTGACACTATGTTTGTCTATGTATTCACACATGTATTATGTTTCCGGTTAATACAATTCTAGCATGAATAATAAACATTTATCACTATATAAGGAAATAAATAATAACTTTATTATTGCCTCTAGGGCATATTTCCTTTAGTCTCCCACTTGCACTAAAGTCAATAATCTAGTTCACATCCCCATGTGATTTAACACCAATATTCACATCTGTATGTGATTAATACCCATAGTTCACATCGTCATGTGATCAACACCCAAAGGGTTTACTAGAGTCAATAATCTCGTTCACATCACTATGTGATTAACACCCAAAGAGTACTAAGGCATGATCATGTTTTGCTCGTGAGAGATGTTTAGTCAACGGGTCTGTCACATTCAGAGCCGTATGTATTTTGCAAATATTCTATGTCTACAATGCTTTGCACGGAGCTACTCTAACTAATTGCTCCCACTTTCAATATGTATCTAGATTGAGACTTAGAGTCATCTAGATTGGTGTAAAAGCTTGCATTGTTGTAACTTTTTACGACGAGCTCTTTTATCACTTCCATTATCGAGAAATATTTCCTTAGTCCTCACTAAGGATATTCTTGACCGCTGTCCAGTGATCTACTCTTAGATCAAAATTGTACTCCCTTGCCAAACTCAGTGCAAGGTATACAATAGGTCTGGTACACAGCATACCATACTTTATAGAACCTATGACTGAGGCATAGGGAATGACTTTTCATTCTCTTTCTATTTTCTGCCATGGTTGGGTTTTGAGTCTTACTCAACTTCACACCTTGGAACACAGGCAAGAACCCCTTCTTTGATTGTTCCATTTTGAACAACTTCAAAATCTTATCAAGGTATGTACTCATTGAAAACAATCTTATCAAGCGTCTTGATCTATCTCTATAGATCTGGATGCTCAATGTGTAAGCAGCTTCACCGAGGTCTTCCTTTGAAAAACTTCTTTCAAATACTCCTTTATGCTTCCCAAAAAATTCTATATTATTTTTGATAAACAATATTCACATATTCTTATCAGAAAAGCTGTAATGCTCCCACTCACTTTCCTGTAAATACAGGCCTTTCCAGAAGTCTGTAAAAAACCATATGCTTTGATCAACTCATCAAAGTGTATATTCCAACTCCGAGATGCTTGTACCAGTCCATTGATAGATCGTTGGAGCTTGCACATTTTGTTAGCACCTTTAGGATTGACAAAACCTTCTGGTTGTATCATATACAACTCTTCTTTAAAAAAGCCATTAAGGAATGCACTTTTGACATCCATTTGCCAGATTTCATAAAATGTGGCAATTGCTAACACGATTCGGACAGACTTAAGTATCGATACGAGTGAGAAAATCTCATCGTATTTAATACCTTGAACTTGTCGAAAACCTTTTGCAACAAGTCTAGCTTAGTAGATAGTAACACTACTATCAGTGCCCGTCTTCCTCTTGAAGACCCATTTATTTAACATGGCTTGCTGATCATCGAGCAAGTCAACCAAAGTCCATACTTTGTTCGCATACATGGATCCTATCTCAGATTTTATGGCCTCAAGCCATTTCGCAGAATCTGGGCTCATCATTGCTTCCTCATAGTTCGTAGGTTCATCATGGTCTAGTAACATGACTTCCAGAACTGGATTACCGTACCACTCTGGTGCGGATCTTACTCTAGAAGACCTACAAGATTTGGTAGCAACTTGATTCGAAGTTTCATGATCATCATCATTAACTTCCTCACTAATTGGTGTAGGAATCACTTGAACTGATTTCTGTGATGAACTACTTTCCAATAAGGGAGAAGGTACAATTACCTCATCAAGTTCTACTTTCCTCCCGCTCACTTCTTTCGAGAGAAACTTCTTCTCTAGAAAGGATCCATTCTTAGCAATGAATCTTGCTTTAGGATCTGTGATAGAAGGTGTACCCAATAGTTTCCTTTGGGTATCCTATGAAGACGCACTTCCCCGATTTGGGTTCGAGCTTATCAGGTAGAAATTTTTCACATAAGCATCATAGCCCCAAACTTTTATGAAACGACAACTTTGGTTTCTTGCCAAACCACAGTCCATAAGGCGTCGTCTCAACGGATTTTGATGGTGCCCTATTTAAAGTGAATGCAGCTATCTCTAATGCATAACCCCAAAATAATAGTGGTAAATCGGTAAGAGACATCATAGATTGCACTATATCCAATAAAGTATGGTTATGACGTTCGGACACACCATTAAGCTATGGTGTTCTAGGTGGCATGTGTTTGCGAAACTATTCCACATTGTTTTAATTGAAGACCAAACTCGTAACTCAAATATTTGTCTTCGCGATCAAATCACAGAAACTTTATTTTCTTGTTACGATGATTCTCCACTCCACTCTGAAATTCTTTGAACTTTTCAAATGTTTCAGACTTGTGCTTCATTAAGTAGATATACTCATATCTGCTCAAATCATCTTGTGATGGTCAGAAAATAACAATACCCGCCACGAGCATCAACACTCATTGGACCGCATACATCGGTATGTATTATTTCCAATAAGTCACTAGCTCGTTGCATTCTTCCGGAGAACAGAGTTTTAGTCATCTTGCCCAAAAGGCATGGTTCGCAAGCATCAAATGATTCATAACCAAGTGATTCCAAAAATCCATCTTTATGGAGTTTCTTCATGCGCTTTACACCGATATGACCCAAACGGCAGTGCCACAAATAAGTTGCACTATCATTATCAACTTTGCATCTTTTGGCATCAATATTATGAATATGTGTATCACTATGATCGAGATCCAACAAACTATTTTCATTGGGTGTATGACCATCGAAGATTTTATTCATGTAAACAGAACAAAAATTATTTCTGATTTTAAATGAATAATTGTATTGCAACAAACATGATCAAATCATATTCATGCTCAACGCAAACGCCAAATAACATTTATTTAGGTTCAACACTAATCCCGAAAGTATAGGGAGTGTGCGATGATGATCATATCAATCTCGGAACCACTTCCAACACACATCGTCACTTCACCCTCAATTAGTTTCTATTTATTCTATAACTCCTGTTTCGAGTTACTAATCTGAGCAACCGAACAAGTATCAAATACTCAGGTGTTACTATAAACACTAGTAAGGTACACATCAATAACCTGTATATCAAATATACCCTTGTTCAGTTTGCCATCCTTCTTATCCACCAAATATTCAGGGTATTTCTGCTTCCAGTGACCATTTCCTTTGCAGTAGAAGCACTCAGTTTCAGGCTTTGGTCTAGCTTTGGGCTTCTTCACGGACAACTTGCTTGCCATTCTACTTGAAGTTTCCCTTTCTTTCCCTTTGCTCTTTTCTTGAAACTAGTGATCTTGTCAATCATCAACACTTGATGTTCTTTCTTGATTTCTACCTTCGTCGATGTCAGCATCACGAAGAGCTCGGGAATCGTTTTTGTCATCCCTTGCATTATAGTTCATCACGAAGTTCCAGTAACTTGGTGATGATGACTAGAGAACTCTGCCAACCACTATCTTATCTGGAAGATTAACTCCCACTTGATTCAAGTGATTGTAGTACTCAGACAATCTAAGCACTTGCTCACTAGTTAAGCAATTCTCCTCTATCTTTTAGGCGAAGTATTTGTCAGAGGTCTCATACCTCTTGACACAAGCATGAGTCTGAAATATCAATTTCATCTCATGGAACATCTCATATGTTCCGTGACGTTCCAAAAAGGTTTTTGTAGTCCCGGTTCTAAGCCATAAAGCATGGTGCACAAAACTATCAAGTAGTCACCATATTGAGCTAGCGAAACGTTCATAACGTCTGCATCTGCTCCTGCAATAGGTCCGTCACCTAGCGGTGCATCAAGGACATAATTCTTCTGTGCAACAATGAGGAAAAACCTCAGATCACGGACCAAGTCCGCATCACTGCTACTAACATCTTTCAACTTAGTTTTCTCTAGGAACACATATAAAAACATAGGGAAGCAAAAACATAGGGAAGCAACAACACGAGCTATTGATCTACAACATAATTTGCAAAATACTACCAGGACTAAGTTCATGATAAATTAAAGTTCAATTAATCATATTACTAAAGAACTCCCACTTAGACAGACATCTCTCTAGTCATCTAAGTGATCACGTGATCCAAATCAACTAAACCATGTCCGATCATCACGTGAGATGGAGTAGTTTTCAATGGTGAACATCACTATGTTGATCATATCTACTATATGATTCACGTTCGACCTTTCGGTCTCCGTGTTCCGAGGCCATATCTGTATATGCTAGGCTCGTCAAGTTTAACCTGAGTATTCCGCGTGTGCAACTTTTTTGCACCCATTGTATTTGAATGTAGAGCCAATCACACCCGATCATCACGTGGTGTCTCGGCACGAAGAACTTTCGCAACAGTGCATACTCAGTGAGAACACTTCTTGATAATTAGTGAGAGATCATCTTAAAATGCTACCGTCAATCAAAGCAAGATAAGATGCATAAAGGATAAACATCACATGCAATCAATATAAGTGATATGATATAGCCATCATCATCTTGGGCTTGTGATCTCCATCTCCGAAGCACCGTCGTGATCACCATCGTCACTGGCGCGACACATTGATCTCCATCGTAGCATCATTGTCGTTTCGCCATCTATTGCTTCTATGACTATCGCTACCGCTTAGTGATAAAGTAAAGCAATTACAGGGCGCTTGCATTTCATACAATAAAGGGACAACCATATGGCTCCTGCCAGTTGCCGATAACTCGGTTACAAAACATGATCTTCTCATACAATAAAATATAGCATCACGTCTTGACCATATCACATCACAACATGCCCTGCAAAAACAAGTTAGACGTCCTCTACTTTGTTGTTGCAAATTTTACGTGGCTGCTACGGGCTGAGCAAGAACCGTTCTTACCTACGCATCAAAACCACAACGATAGTTCGTCAAGTTAGTGCTGTTTTAACCTTCGCAAGGACCGGGCGTAGCCACACTCGACTCAACTAAAGTTGGAGAAACTGACACCCGCTAGTCACCTGTGTGCAAAGCACGACGGTAAAACCAGTCTCACGTAAGCGTACGCGTAATGTCAGTCCAGGCCACTTCATTCAACAATACCGCCGAACCAAAGTATGACATGCTGGTAAGCAGTATGACTTGTATCGCCCACAACTCACTTGTGTTCTACTCGTGCATATAATATGTACGCATAAAACCAGGCTCGGATGCCACTGTTGGGGAACATAGTAATTTCAAAAAAATTCCTACGCACACGCAAGATCATGGTGATGCATAGCAACGAGAGGGGAGAGTGTGTCCACGTACCCTCGTAGACCGAAAGCGGAAGCGTTAGAACAACGCGGTTGATTTAGTCATACGTCTTCATGGCCCGACCGATCAAGCACCAAAATTATGGCACCTCCGAGTTCTAGCACACGTTCAGCTCGATGACGTCCCTCGAACTCCGATCCAGCCGAGTGTCGAGGGAGAGTTCCGTCAACACAACGGCGTGTGTGACGATCTTGATGTTCTACCTTCACAGGGCTTCTCCTAAGCACCGCTACAATATTATCGAGGAGGACTATGGTGGAGGGGGGCACCACACACAGCTAAGAGATCAAGAGATCAATTGTTGTGTATAGAGGTGCCCCCCTGCCCCCGTATATAAAGGAGCAAGGGGGAGGGGGCGGCCGGCCAGGGAGGAGGCGCGCCATGGGGAGTCCTACTCCCGGTGGGAGTAGGACTCCCTCCTTTCCTTGTTGGACTTGGAGAAGGAGGGAAAGAGGAGGGAGAGAGAGGAAGGAAAGGGGAGGCGCTGATGAAGCCATGTACCTAGGGTAGGGTCATGGACCTGTCCAAGGAACCCTCCCCAAGGACACCTCTAGAAGAAACTGTCTTTCAGTCGACCTGGAAGAATTCCACTCGACGGACTCGAAGACACTCGACCATGAAGACTCACTCGACCACCAGGAGATCCAGGGTCACTCTGCATCCAAACGGTTTGTTATTAAGTAGTCTTTATGGCCATGATATCACTTTATGTAAGACGTTACCAGTAACGCCAGACCTTTATGTACATTGAACCCTCCGCTACATGGGCTGGCTGGGGTCCTGGCGCACTCTATATAAGCCACCCCCCTCCACAGGCAGAAGGGTTCGCACCCCTATAACTCACACGCATATAATTCAGTCGACCGCCTCCGGGCACCGAGACATAGGGCTGTTACTTCCTCCGAGAAGGGCCCGAACTCGTAAAACCCTTGCGTGTACAACTACTCCATAGCTAGGATCTTGCCTCTCCTTTAGTACCCCCTACACTACTGTCAAACTTAGAACCACGACAGTTGGCGCCCACCGTGGGGCAGGTGTCTTAGCGACTTATTGGAGAAGTTGCAATTTTTTCCGATCTCCTTCATCATGGTTTCAGACGGAGTTTTGGTTGAGGGCCGCGAGATCCGTCTCGGTGCACTCACGTTTGTAGCCAACGACTCTGCCTGGCTTCAGGAGGCTCCGCTCGATATCGACAAGCTCCCAGTCCGCGGAGCGACGCACTTTCGCGCGTGCGTCCGCGGCGTCCTCCTGCGGCAACCGTCGACCCAGTATCGACCGGTTTTTGTGTCATCCTCCCTCTCAGCTTCCCGCCGGCGCAAGCGCTCCGGTCGGTCGAGGCTTCAGCGGTGGGTGAGGCGCGCGGTGGCTCGCCAGTCGACCACCGCCCAAGTCACGGCAATCGAGCCCGACAAATCTCTCTACGGCCTGTTCGACTAGCTCCGCAGAGACTGCATCTGAGTGCGACAGCAATGATCCAGCGACGGAGGTCCTAATGGTCAATGGACCACACGGTCCCCCCGGCTTTCCCGGTGTCGAGGGAGGCAACGGCGGAGGCGATCCGTCGCACGCCCACGAGGAATACCTCCCCGATCCCCTCAATTCGCTGCAGAGGGAAGAACTTCGCCGCTGGAACATGGATGCACTTCACACTCCTATCGTTGGAGAAACCCCTGAGGCTCGCGCCTTAGAGGACGCGCGCTTGGCCAACCTGGCTGAGCGCACTCGACTGGAGAACCTTCAGCGAGCACTCGATGACCGCGCGCGGCAACGGGTCTGGGACTCCAGTCGACGTCAGCTCTTTCCACCTCTGACTCAGGTATATCGAACTCTGATTCAGAATTTAGCAACTATAGCCCGTATAGCAGAATCAATTCAGCCTTCCCAGTCAGAGGCTGGCAGAGGCTTGATGCAGATCAGAGATTTGCTCCGGGCAGCAGGAGATCAAAATTCAGCTGTATCACAGTCGCGGAACAGGATTCACAACAAATCCGTGGCTGCGAATACGGTCCAGTCGGCTCATAGCCCCAGATCGCCCCCGAGGCGTGAAGGGCGTGGAGACCGGCACGATCAGTACAGGAACTATGAGCAGTATGATCACCGATTCGATCGCGATGATCGACGTCGAGTGCCCACCCCTCCCCCTAGGGGTGGATCCTACATACCTCGACAGCAGGATGATAGACGCCAGCATAGAGGCGGGCGAAGAATTCCAGTCGACCCCAGGGAACTAGGCTTTGATGCGAGATCCATCATCGTTCAAGGTCTGGTCGACCGGAACAGAGCTCACAGAGAGGGTCACGACAGAGATGTACCCACCAGCAGCCGAGTGCATGTCTCAGGAGCAGAGTGTTTCAGCAGAGCCATCAGAGCCGTAGTGATTCCTCCCAACTTCAGGTTGGCTACTGGAGTCAGTAAATTCAGTGGTGAGTCTAAGCCCGATACTTGGCTTGAGGACTACCGAGTGGCTGTCCAGATCGACGGCGGAAATGACGAGGTGGCCATGAAACATCTGCCTCTTATGTTGGAGGGATCAGCCAGGGCATGGCTGAATCAGTTGACACCCAGCAACATTTACACGTGGGAAGACCTCTCCCGAGTGTTTGTCAGAACGTTCGAAGGAACATGCAAGTGACCAGCAGGACTGACAGAGCTACAATCTTGTGTGCAAAAGTCGAATGAGACTTTGAGAGATTACATCCAGAGATGGATCACATTGCATCACACAGTAGAGAATGTATCTGATCACAAGGCAGTCTGCGCCTTCAAGGAAGGTGTTAAGTATAGAGAGCTAAGCCTGAAATTCGGTCAAACCGGAGACATGTCTCTGAGTCGAATGATGGAGATAGCCACCAAATATGCCAATGGTGAGGAAGAGGATCGGCTCCGGAGCGGCAAGCACAAGTCAGTCGCCCAGGAAACCGGAGGAGGGAACTCCAGTCGGAAGCAAAAGCGGAAAGCCGAGCCAGCTGCTCCTGGAGAAACCTTGGCCGTGACTCAAGGAAAGTTCAAAGGAAAGCCCAAAGGGCCTTGGAACCCCAAGAAAGTGAAGGATAAAGAAGGAAATGACATGATGGATTTGCCGTGTCACATCCACACGAAGAAAGATGAAGAGGGTAATTTCATTTACCCGAAGCATACCACTCGACAGTGTCAACTTCTGATACAACAGTTCCTGGGGAAACAGTCCAAGGATAAGGAAAAGGAGTCAGACAAAGTTGAGGACAAGGGAGATAGTGACGAGGAATACCCTCAGGTCAATTCCACTCTGGTGATTTTTGCTGACGTTGAGAGCAAAAGTCGACTGAAAGTTATAAACCGAGAGGTGAATATGGTTGCTCCGGCGACACCCAATTATCTGAAGTGGTCTCAGACGGCCATTACATTCGACCAGTCTGATCACCCGATGCACATAGCCACCCCTGGGAGGCAAGCTCTGGTGGTCGACCCAGTCATCGAGGGCACTCGACTGACTAAAGTGTTGATGGATGGCGGCATTAGTTTGAATATACTATACACTGAGACGCTGAAAGGGATGAGCATTCCGATGTCCAGACTCAGCACAAGTAACATGAGTTTCTATGGAGTCATTCCTGGCAAGAAGGCCGCATCACTCGGCCAGATTGCTCTCGATGTGGTTTTTGGTGATTCCAAGAACTTCCGCAAAGAAAAGTTAACATTTGAGGTTGTAGATTTCCAGAGTGTCTACCATGCTATTTTGGGCAGGCCAGCTTATTCACGTTTTATAGCTCGACCATGTTACGTGTACCTCAAATTGAAGATGCCTGGCCCTAAAGGCGTGATCACTGTTACTGGTAATCGCAAGAAGGCGGAAGAGTGCTTCCAGAAAGGCTCAAAGATCGCTGATGCTCAAATGGTGGCAGAAGAGTGGCAGGAACACCAGAGAAATGCAGACCCAAGTGATTTGTTGCGAGCCAAGAAGCCCGCTACGGAATCAGCGTTTCAGTCGTCCGATGAGACAAAACCAGTTCACATCCACCCGACCGACCCCAATGTTGTTCCGACTAATATCTCCACAACACTCGACCCCAAATAGGAAGAAGCGCTCATCCAGTTCCTTCGTGAGAACTGGGACATCTTTGCATGGAAACCTTCTGACATGCCAGGTGTACCCAGGGGGCTGGCTGAGCACCGTCTGCGAGTCGACTCAAAGGCAAAACCTGTCAAGGAACATCTGCGATGGTCTGCTGTCCAGAAAAGGAAGGCTATTGGCAAAGAGGTTGCTCGGCTCTTGGCAGCCAAGTTTATCTGAGAGATTTACCAGTCCGAGTGGCTCGCCAATGTAGTCATGGTCCCCAAGAAGGACAAGTCACTTCGCATGTGCATTGACTTTAAACATATCAATCGGGCCTGCCCGAAAGATCATTTTCCTCTTCCTCGCATCGACCAAATAGTCGACTCGACTGCGGGATGCGAGCGACTGTCTTTCTTGGACGCCTATTCCGGGTACCATCAGATCCGTCTGTTTGGACCCGATGAGATCAAAACAACTTTCATCACCCCATTTGGGTGCTTTTGTTATGTCACCATGCCATTCGGCCTCAAGAATGCCGGAGCCACCTTCATGAGGATGATTCAGAAGTGTTTGCTCACTCAAATCAGTCGGAATGTGGAAGCATACATGGATGACATTGTGGTCAAGTCATGAAAAGGTTCTGACCTGCTGACTGACCTCGCTGAAACATTTGCCAACCTCAGGAGGTATGATATCAAGCTTAATCCATCCAAGTGCACATTCGGAGTTCCTGGCAGGAAGCTGCTCGGTTTTCTCGTTTCCGAACGAGGAATCGATGCAAACCCAGAGAAAGTGGGCACTATACTCCGAATGAAACGACCTGTGCGGGTGCACGATGTTCAGAAGCTTACTGGTTGCTTGGCCGCTTTAAGTCGATTCATCTCTCGTCTCGGTGAGAAGGCATTGCCTCTGTACCGACTGATGAAGAAGTCAGATAAGTTCGAGTGGACTCCTGAAGCTGATGCAGCGTTTGTAGAGTTGAAAACCCTGCTTTCCACCCAGCCGGTGCTTGCTGCCCCGATCAGCAAAGAGCCTTTGCTGCTTTACATTGCAGCCACAGGACAAGTCGTCAGTACAGTACTTACAGTCGAGCGGGAAGAAGAAGGGAAAGCCTTCAAAGTTCAGCGCCCAGTATATTACATTTTTGAAGTCCTGACCCCATCAAAGCAAAGATACCCTCATTATCAGAAGCTCGTATATGGGATTTATATGACCACGAAGAAAGTTTCTCACTACTTCTATGACCATACCATCACAGTCGTCAGCGACGCCCCCTTATCAGAGATTCTGCACAACAGAGATGCAACTGGTCGAGTGGCAAAATGGGCGATTGAACTCCTTCCCCTAGATATCAGATTTGAGGCAAAGAAAGCTATCAAGTCCCAAGCAATAGCAAATTTCCTCGCCGAGTGGACTGAACAGCAGTTACCGACTCAAGTTCACTCGGAGCACTGGACTATGTTCTTTGATGGCTCTAAAATGCTGAATGGTTCCGGTGCCGGGGTAGTGTTGGTTTCCCCCCGAGGAGATAAGCTCAGATATGTACTCCAGATTCACTTTGACTCCTCCAACAACGAAGCAGAATACGAAGCACTTTTGTATGGGTTGCGTATGGCCATTTCACTCGGCGTCCGTCGCCTCATGGTCTACAGTGACTCGGATTTGGTGGTTAACCAAGTGATGGAGTGGGACGTCAAAAGCCCAGCTATGACTGGTTACTGCAATGCAGTAAGAAAGCTGGAGAAGAAATTCGAGGGGTTAGAGCTTCATCACGTACCCCGACTGAAAAATCAAGCAGCTGATGACTTGGCGAAGATAGGTTCCAAAAGAGAAGCCATTCCCAGTGGCGTGTTTTTGGAACATGTCCACGTACCGTCGGTTCAAGAGGATCCTTTCACCGAAGAAGCCCCGCAGCCAAAAAGTGCCACGGATCCGACTGAAGTTGAGGTCCCAGCTGTGGTCGACTTAACCATGGAAGTTCTGGTTATCACTCCCGACTAGACAGTGCCTTACAACGCGTATATCCTAAGGAAAGAGCTCCCAGAGAATGAAGAAGAGGCTCGGCAGATCGTCCGTTGATCCAAGGCCTTTACTGTCATGAAGGGATAGTTGTACAAAGAAAGTGCGGCTGGAGTCAGCCAGAAATGCATAACACTGGAAGAGGGTCAAATGATTCTCAACGACATCCACTCGGGGACCTGTGGCCATCATGCGTCCTCTCGGACCATCGTGGCTAAAGCATACCGAGCGGGTTTTTACTGGCCCAGAGCAAATAAAATGGCCAAAGAGATAGTAGACAAGTGTGAAGGATGTCAGTTCTACTCCAATATGTCACACAAGCCCGCCTCAGCCTTGAAGACCATTCCAATTGTCTGGCCTTTCGCTGTTTGGGGGTTAGATATGGTTGGACCACTGAGAACTGGCAGGAGCGGCTTCACCCATGTACTGGTGGCAGTCGACAAGTTCACCAAGTGGATCAAAACCAAGCCCATTAAAAATCTTGATGCTTGCACTGCCATCAGCTTCATCAGAGAATTGATATTCAGATATGGAGTTCCGCATAGCATCATCACTGATAATGGGTCAAACTTTGATTCCGATCAATTCAAAGCCTTTTGCGCTTCTCAAGGCACACGAGTCGACTACGCTTCAATCGCCCACCCCCAGTCGAATGGACAAGCAGAAAGAGCAAACGACCTAATTCTCAAAGGACTGAAACCCGGGTTGATGCGTGACCTCAAGCACGCAGCAGGCGCGTGGGTCGACGAACTTCCATCAGTTCTTTGGGGATTGAGGACTACTCCAAATCGGTCGACTAGGAGAACTCCGTTCTTTCTGGTCTACAGAGCTGAAGCGGTTCTGCCAAGTGACCTGCTTCATAATGCACCGTGAGTCGAGCTCTACTCTGAAGTCGAAGCAGAACAAGCCCAGCAGGACGCAGTCGACCTTCTGGAAGAAGAAAGAGAGATGGCCATGATCCGATCGACCATCTATCAACAAGACTTGCGCCGATTCTACGCCAGAAATGTGAAGAGCCGAGCCTTCCAAGGAGGAGACTTGGTCCTCCGAGTGGACCAACAGAAGCCACACAAGCTCGCCCCTACTTGGGAAGGCCCCTTCATTGTTACCAAAGTTCTCCACAACAGAGCATACCGTCTTTACAACGTCGATCGCCAGATTGACGAGCCACGAGCTTGGAATGCGGATCTGCTCCGCCCCTTTTATACTTAAGTATTCACTCGAATGAGTTGTAATAAAAGTACTTCTGTAGTTTATTTATCAAAGACAAGAGTTTTATAATTTTCCTAGTGATTGTTGTTACTTTTGTCCACATAAAGCAGTCCCCCAGTGGGTGGCTTAGCTGCGAATCCGTTTCGCCTAAGTTTGTAAAAAAAATCCTTACCGAGTGGTGAGCCAGCCTCCCACTCGGAGGCTTGGCTGCGATTCCGTTTCGCCTAAGTTTAAACAAAATCATTACCGAGTGGTGAGCCAGCCTCCCACTCAGAGGCTTAGCTGCAAATCCGTTTCTCCTAAGTTTAAACAAAATCCTACCGAGTGGTAAGCCAGCCTTCCACTCGGAGGCTTAGCTGCAGTCCAAGTACTCGCCTAAGTTTAAAAAAATCCTACCGAGTGGTAAGCCAACCTTCCACTCGGAGGCTTAGTTGCGAATCCGTTTTGCCTAAGTTTAAACAAAATCCTACCGAGTGGTAAGCCAGCCTTCCACTCGGAGGCTTAGCTGCAGTCCAAGTACTCGCCTAAGTTTAAACAAAATCCTGCCGAGTGGTGAGCCAGCCTTCCACTCGGGGGCTTAGCTGCAGCCTAGTGTTCGCCTAAGTACAAGTACAACATGCGCTCCGCAAGGAGGACGAAGCGCAGGTCCACTGCTACCTTCTCCTTCCGAGCTACGCCACAAATACAACGTGCGCTCCGCAAGGAGGAAGAAGCGTAGGTCGACTGCTACCTTCTCCTTCCGAGCTATGCCACAAATACAACATGCGACCCGCAAGGAGGATGAAGTGCAGGTCGACTGCTACCTTCTCCTTCAGAAGTACGCCACAAAAATCCCACCGAGTGGAGAGCAAACCTCCCACTCGGGGGCTTAGCTGCAACCCAGTGCTCGTCTAAGTTTTTGAAAATCCTACCGAGTGGAGAGCAAACCTCCCACTCGGGGGCTTAGCTGCAGCCCAGTGCTCGCCTAAGTTTTTGAAAATCCCACTAAGTGGAGAGCAAACCTCCCACTCGGGGGCTTAGCTGCAGCCCAGTGCTCACCTAAGTTTTTGAATATCCCACCGAGTGGAGAGCAAACCTCCCACTCGGGGGCTTAGCTGCAACCCAGTGCTCGCCTAAGTTTTTGAAAATCCTACCGAGTGGAGAGCAAACCTCCCACTCGGGGGCTTAGCTGCAGCCTAGTGCTCGCCTAAGTTTTTGAAAATCCTACCGAGTGGAGAGCAAACCTCCCACTCGGGGGCTTAGCTGCAGCCCAGTGCTCGCCTAAGTTTTTGAAAATCCCACGAGTGGAGAGCAAAAATCCCACTCGGGGGCTTAGCTGCAGCCTAGTGCTCGCCTAAGCATGACGAGGTACAAGTCGATTGCAATTTGTGCTTCGTCCCTACCTGCAAAAGTGCATCACAAACACTAGTATATATTCCGAGCGAAGGACAATGATCATTCGAAGGCGAATGCAAACATATTCAACGGCAAACCCAAGTTCAGATAGCGTCCTACGGATCCAGAAGTACTCAGGCACCAAGCCTGTTAAAGTTTATCGGTTACAAAAACCACTCGGCATTCCGAGGCAAATTTAAGGCATCAAGCATAGAAGTTTTTTACTCCTCCTGCGGAGGACTGGAAGGCGCAACGAACTCGTCCAGGTCGATTCCATCTGCGATCCGAGTGGCAGCATCAATGAAGGTCTCCACAAAAGATCAGAAGTCATGCTTCTTGGTATTGGCCACCTTGAGAGACGCTAGCTTGTCCTCTCGCGCGTCCTTGCAGTGAACACGGACCAGAGACAGAGCAACGTCGGCACCACACCTGACAGAAGACTTCTTCCATTCTTGCACTCGACTAGGATCTTCGTTCAGTCGAGTTATCAGAGACTCGAGGTTGTTCTGAAGTGTTTCTCCTGGCCAGAGTGCTGTATCGATGCGCGATGTTGCAACCTTCAGTCTCGCAAGATAGTCGACCACAGCAGCAACGCGAGACTCGAGACGGAGCACATTCATGGCGGCTTCATCCTTCATAGGAGAGTTGATGGGATCCAAGCCAGTCTCCACTCGACTAGTCTCCTCTTCAAAGTTTTGATAGAATTCTGTGGATACGATCCAAGGATGAGCTAACAGTCCTACAATAAGTCAATTATTGCAAGCCAGTCGGATATAAGGGGTTACCTTCGAGCATGAGGAATAACTTCTTGGCGAGCCCTCCCAGATAAGCCTCTAAGTCGTTCTTCTTTCCCACCAGTTCGCTAGCCTTGTCACTCAGGGCTATCTTGTCATTCTTCAGTCGGCTGACCTCCTTGTTGGCCGCGTCGAGAGCAGCTTTCAGATTGATATTCTCCTCTTCAAGTTTGCTGATTGAAGCCAACTTTTCTTCTGCGAGTTTCGTCTTGTCCGAAGCCGCTTTCTGCGCCTCGGCAAGGTCAAGGTCCTTCTTCTTCAGAGCACCCCTCAGTTTATCTGCAAATTACAGTGAGATCAGACTCAGGAATAGACAAAAAATAAGGGCAGTCGTCAAGGTTCTCACCAAACATACCTTTTGCCTCCTCCTTCGCCTTCGTGAAGTTCTCCTGGACAAGCTTCAGATCAAGTTCAAGCTGGATATGCTTGTTCTCCAACTCAGTATAACGAGCCACAAGCTCGCAAGATTTCTGCGAAAGATCAGTCGACAGACATCGAAGACAGGTCACTTCCGAGTGACTAAGAGAAAAATCGTAGCATTTCTAAGACTACAGCCGAATCAAAATATTCAACTGTAGTCTCGGGGACTACATCCAGTGGGTGCACTCAGCGTGCCCCCACTGGTTCTACCGGCTCAGGTCGATCAGTCGACCGAAAGAAGCTAACTGCCAATAGTTAGACACAATTTAAAAAAAAGCGAAGTATTCTTCAGACCATAGCCGACTACCAGCAGTCGACCACGGTCTCGGGGACTACACCCAGTGGGTGCACTTAGCGTGCCCCCACTAGTTCCATGATTCCATTCGACCAGATCGAGTGAAGAAAGTAAAAGAGAAAAAAGTTCAAGACATAAAGACTACAGTCGACTGCCAGCAGTCCACCGTAGTCTCGGGGACTACACCCAGTGGGTGCACTCAGCGTGCCCCCACTAATCCAGACATTTCAATCGACACACCCAGTGGGTGTATGACAAATATTAAGATTTTCAGAAAGAAAAATTGTCAGATATCATATCCTAACAGAACAGGCGGTGGTCAACTAACCTGGACATTGCTCTGAAGAGCTGAACTTGCGTCATAAGCTGCTTGGCTGGCGTCTTAGATCTCCTTCACCTGCTCCATCATGACTCCCGCCTGGCGTATGGCTTCCTTGGCAGCACCTGCTTGGTCCTTTGGGACGTGGTGTGTGGAGAAGAGGGAAGGTGGATCAACACTCGATGATGGAGGGCGGGCACTCGTCAACGGCACCGTAAAGGACACGGTAGCCCGAGCAACGTTGCCCCCCTCCGGAACCAATGTCTCAGGTGCTGACGCAACCTAAGCAGTCTTGCCAGCAGACGCTTTCCTGTTCCTCCTTTGCCTCAGTGGCTCCTCATCGTCATCGTCAGCGAGGTCAATGATAATGCTAGGTGGAGCTACAGAAAAGGTTCAAAGTTAAAAACGAAGATCCGATCGACCGAAAGTGAAACTGCACAGATCATACCAGGATTGGAAGTGGCAGCATCCTCCATTTCTTGATCTTCATGCCTGGCTGAGGTCTCAGAAGTAGCAGCGCTGCGATTTCAGAAATCAGTCGGTCAATGATCAGGTCGACCAAGAATATATCCATGTTAAAAGAGAAAACATGAGTTATGCCATTACGCAGAAACAGTCGAAATCTCCATCCTCATCTTTGGTAGGGCCTTCGCCGGTTTTGACGGTGCCGCTCGGGGTTGCTTCGACGCTTTCTCAGTCGGCGCCGGAGAGGTCGTCCGAGGGCGTTTGGTCGACTGCCTAGCAGGCACGGCTCCCTTGCCACGCTCGACTGCAGGATCATGGGCGAGCTTGGACCGTCTTTTAGTACGAGGAGGCTCGACTACCTCCTCCTCTTCCTCATCAGAGCCAGCATCTTCTTCACCCTCGTCGCCGTCCGACTCCCACTCCTCCTGACTTTCACCTCCACTTCCTTCTTCTTCTTCGGTCCGTTCTTGCGCCCCGTTGGGCATCGAGTACATCTCGGTAGTTATCTGGAATACAACAAACAAGACAAAGGTCAGTCGACCGAATTGCAGCAAAGCGGAATGAAGAAAACAGAGTCATAGTCAGAGAAATGTGGTCAGACCTTGTCTGGTTCGTATGACTGGTCGAGTGGCGGGATCCTCCTGGCTCCACAAGGATTATCTTTGTTCCCTGTGATGGCGGTCATCCACCTCTCCAGAGTGGCATCGTCGACCTCCTCCGGGTGGACCCAAGAGGTGTCTTCAGTGCCAGAGTACAACCACATCGGATGGCCCCGATATTGAAGTGGCTGAATACGCCACCGAAGGAAAACCTCTAGAAGATCCATGCCCGTCACTCCGTCATGAATGAGCTGGACTACACGCTCCACCAACATCCTAACCTGAGCCTTCTCCTCCGGAAGCACCTTCAGAGAAGATGGCTTGTTCGCTCGGTCCATGGAGAATGGGGGGAGGCCAGTCGACTACCCTTGCGTCGACTGGTCTTGGCAATAGAACCAGGTCGACTGCCACCCTCGAACTGACTCGGGAAGGGTCATGGCTGGAAAGGCACTCTTACTCCTCATTTGAACCCCAAGACCCCCACACATCTGGATTACTTGGGTTTTCTGGTCATTCGGGCTAGCCTTTTTCACCGTCTGAGAGCGACAGGTGAAAATGTGTTTAAAAAGGCCCCAGTGCGGCCGACAACCCAAGAAGTTTTCGCACAAAGACACGAAAGCGGCGAGATAGGCAATGGAGTTGGGTGAGAAGTGATGGAGTTGTGCCCCAAAGAAGTTCAGAAACCCCTGAAAGAAAAGATTCGGCGGCAGAGAAAAACATCGATCTACATGGGTGGCTAAGAGGATGCACTCACCCTCCTGAGGCTGTGGCTGCCACTCCTTCCCCGGAAGCCTTGCTGACCCATGGGAGATCAGTCCTTCGTTGGCCAAGTCGTCGAGGTCCTTCTGGGTGATGGTCGAGCGGATCCAGTCTCCCTGGATCCAGCCTTGCGGCAGGCCGGACCGCGACGAGGATCCGCCCCGACTAGTCGCTCTCCCCTTCGCCTTCGCCTTCGCCGTCGCCTTCTTCGCCCGCTCCAAAGCCGCTGTCTTTTCCTTCACCATCGTCGCCGGCGAGGCGCCCAAGGAGCAGCAGGGCGGAGGTGGAAGCGAGCACAGCGGGCGAGTTCGAGGAAGAGGGAGAGGGGAACGAGGGCGCACTGTTCAAAAAAACCCCCGTCCGAGGCCTTATATGAAGTCTCTTCCGAGTGGGTGATTGGTAGGCCCGGACGATCCTGTCAAATCCCGCAATAGGCACACGCGTGATACGTGGCGAAAAATATGGCGTAGAGATCGAGGCGTCTTTGCCTTATCCCATCCGAGTGCCGCGCCCTCCTCCGCTTCGCGCGCTTCCTGAAATTCGGATCCCGTCAAATCCGCGAATAGCAAAGCAACTTGTCAGACAGCAGATTTCCTCCGATCCGTCGCCCGGAAATCTCCAAGTTCGTAAAAGTTCACTTGGCAGATGCAAAGAATGGATCAAGGTGACTGAAAGAGAAGTTAACGCCATCACTAAAAGGTCATTGGTACAGAGTAAGACACTCTCGCAGCACGAAAAGCAGGTCGGAATAATTCTCAACCCCTTCCTCACTCAAACCTCGATCCATTCGGGGGCTAATGATGAAGCCATGTACCTAGGGTAGGGTCATGGACCTGTCCAAGGAACCCTACCCAAGGACACCTCTAGAAGAAACTGTCTTTCAGTCGACCTGGAAGAATTCCACTCGACAGACTCGAAGACACTCGACCATGAAGACTCACTCGACCACCAGGAGATCCAGGGTCACTCTGCATCCAAACGGTCTATTATTAAGTAGTCTTTATGGCCATGATATCACTTTATGTAAGACGTTACCAGTAACGCCAGGCCTTTATGTACATTGAACCCTCCGCTACGTCGGCTGGCTGGGGTCCTAGCGCACTCTATATAAGCCACCCCCCTCCACAGGCAGAAGGGTTTGCACCCCTGTAACTCACACGCATATAATTCAGTTGACCGCCTCCGGGCACCGAGACGTAGGGCTGTTACGTCCTCCGAGAAGGGCCTGAACTCGTAAAACCCTTGCGTGTACAACTACTCCATAGCTAGGATCTTGCCTCTCCTTTAGTACCCCCCTACACTACTGTCAGACTTAGAACCACGACAGGCGCCGCCCCCTTCTCCTTGTCCTATACTGACTAGGGGGGAGGGGCGAGCGGCCCAGCCCTGGCCGCCTCTCCTCTTCTGCACTAAGGACCACTATGGCCCATTAAGGCCCCGGGGGGTTCCGGTAACCCCTCGGTACTCCGGTAAAATCCTGATTTCACCCGGAACACTTCCGATATCCAAATATAGGCTTCCAATATATCAATCTTCATGTCTCGACCATTTCGAGACTCCTCTTCATGTCTGTGATCACATCCGGGACTCCGAACAACCTTCGGTACATCAAAACTCATAAACTCATAATATAACTGTCATCGAAACCTTAAGCGTGCGGACCCTACGGGTTAGAGAACTATGTAGACATGACCGAGACACGTTTCCGGTCAATAACCAATAGCGGAACCTGGATGCTCATATTGGCTCCTACATATTCTACGAAGATCTTTATCAGTCAAACCGCATAACAACATACATTGTTCCCTTTGTCATCGGTATGTTACTTGCCTGAGTTTCGATCGTCGGTATCCCAATACCTAGTTCAATCTCATTACCGGCAAGTCTCTTTACTCGTTACAAAATGCATCATTCCGCAACTAACTCATTAGTCACGTTGCTTGCAAGGCTTATAATGATGTGCATTACCGAGAGGGCCCAGAGATACCTCTCCGACAATTGGAGTGACAAATCCTAATATCAAAATACGCCAACTCAACATGTACCTTCGGAGACACCTGTAGAGCTCCTTTATAATCACCCAGTTACGTTGTGACGTTTGGTAGCACACAAAGTGTTCCTCCGGTAAATGGGAGTTGAATAATCTCATAGTCATAGGAACATGTATAAGTCATGAAGAAAGCAATAGCAACATACTAAACGATCAAGTGCTAAGCTAACGGAATGGGTCAAGTCAATCACATCATTCTCCTAATGATGTAATCCCGTTAATCAAAGCACAACTCATGTCTATGGTTAGGAAACTTAACCATCTTTGATTAACGAGCTAGTCAAGTAGAGGCATACTAGTGACACTATGTTTGTCTATGTATTCACACATGTATTATGTTTCTGCTTAATACAATTCTAGCATGAATAATAAACATTTATCATGATATAAGGAAATAAATAATAACTTTATTATTGCCTCTAGGGCATATTTTTTTCAATGACGACCCGCGATTCTGCTTCTTGCCCTTCGCCGCCCCCGTCGCCTTCTTCGCGCGTTCCAGCGCCGCCGTCTTGTCTTTCACCATAGTGGCAGAGCGGCAGCGTCGAGAGCGGAGGAGCCGGATGCGGTGGAGAAGCAGAGGAAGAAGAGAGAAAACAGACGCGCACAGTACAGATGCCTCGGCTCCGTCACCTTATAAAGGACCGCTTCCGAGTGGCTGACGCGTGGGACCAGACGATCCTGTCAAATCCCGCAACAGTCGCGCGCGTAGTACGTGGCGAAAAAGGTGGCGCGGAGATCGAGGCGCTCCTGTTTATCCACCCCGCTTACTTCGACGCGCTCCGTCCCACGCGCTGCCCTGAAATTTCGAATCTAGTGAAATCCGGGATACACTGCAATCAATCGCGCCAAAGATTCCGCGCCCCAAAGCAATACTCGACAAATGATGTCACAAGTTCACTCGATGATTTTCTGAATCGATCAAGGTGACTGAATTGAAGCTGAAGTTTCAACAGGAGTCTTCCGTCTTGCGTGAAACACTCGCGAGACGCAAAGCTCAAAGCAAGTTCAATTTCAACCTACTTTCCACTCAGACCTTAATCCATTCGGGGGCTACTGATGAGGATACAGACCCAGGATAGGGTCATAGGCCTGACCTATACGCCCTACCCAATGTCACTACCCTAAAAGCAAAGAAGTCCAAGAGACGACAAAGAACCCCCAGTCAAAGGTGTCGGGTGCAATCCACTTGACCAATCATATCACTCGGGTACCCTTCTTACCTGATGTCACTCGACCATACAAGGAACCACTCGACCTACTGAAGACCAGGAGTCGCTCAGCACTGCAACGGTCAGACGTTCACTCCGTAGTCTTTAAGGTCATTTATAGCACTTATGGCTGGCATTATCAGTAACGCCTCAATCTTTATGTACATTCAACCCTATGTAACGAAGGATGGCTGGGGTCCTGGCGAACTCTATATAAGCCACCCCCTCCTCTGGCATAAGGGTTCACACCCCCTGTAACACCACATCTCTACTACTATAGTACACGAACTTTCGAACATTTGAATATGCCTTGCTCTCCCTTGTTTTACCCGCCACTTCCCAAATAGATTCATCTGTAGACGTCAACTCTATCAAATCGGACGGTATGTGTCATCCGGATTCGCCACCCAATCAATCCCGCCAAATCTGAAAACCAGTCACCTCTTCTAGAGAACTCCACAACACACGGAAGCCTCCAGACTTCACATGTATCTCTTGCGCCAGTGCGTCAGAGCGACGGAGTCGTGGAGGCATGGAGTGTGCCGCCTGCCAGCGTGTGCTGTGTGCGGCCTTGGCTGCCGGATTCGGGCGCTGCCGTGCCTGCTGATGACGACTGGACGAGGCGAGCGCAATTGCCGGATGGCCCGGTCGTGCGGTGCGCCGGCGGCGGCGTGGCAATCCGCTCTGCTCCACAGCCGAGTCGGCGTGGCATGACCTTTGGTCGACATTCGGCAGGCCCGGGGGGCAGATACGGGAGAAGCGACCGGCGCCGTGGCGCACCGCTCGATTGTGTTCTATTTTGGGAGAACTCTCCTCGACAGCCAGAGGCAGAGAGCTGGTGTTGACGTTTTCATTTCTTGAGCAGTCTGCTTACAGTTGGCCCAGTGGCAAGCTTCAAGGCCCGTATGCGTATAGCTGATTGTCAGCCCAAAACCATAAAGGCAGGACGTAGAAGGTCGAGCGATTACCCCTCAGTTTCTCAAAAATAAATAAAAATAAAACGATTACCACTCAAATAAAAAAAGGTCAAAAAAAGAAGGTCGAGCGGAACGGCTATTCTCACGTTTTTGCATGAATTTTATGATGCTACAATGCATATACATGTATTGTACTCCCTCCGTAAAGAAATAGAAGGGCGTTTAGATTTTATATGGAGGGAGTATATATGGACTTATACATATCCATCTTTTTTGCAAAAAATATCGATACACATGGTATAGAAAGCATTAATTCCATCTATGTCCAAGTGATGTAGAATGCATGTAGATGATTACTTTTTGAAAACAAATTGCCCCCATGATGTGATTTACTGTTTTAAGAATATTAACAACAAGTTTGTCAAGTAAGTGTTAACCAAAATTACTTTATACATGTTTTGCAAATATAAGAAAATTAAATCTTGTTTCCATGAACATTGTAACTCTGACATGAGGTAGCGAAGCTAAAACTACATATAAAAAGTGTTCCATTTATATTTAAAATTCTCATGCTTGTGTGAAAAAATGTAATTAAGAATGCACACGTGCAGAGCACGTGCCTTCGACTAGTACATATAATCCAGTTGACCGCCTCCGGACACCGAGACGTAGGGCTATTACTTTCTCCGCGGAGGGCCTGAAATCGTAAATCTTGTGTGTACACCTTCACCATAGCTGAGATCTTGCCTCTCCATACCTACCCCCTTTCTACTGTCAGTCTTAGGACCACGACACTACCTAACATGTAAATAAAATTCTCATATATATAAGAATTTTTGGCTGAACCAAATACAAATCTTCTCTCATGAGAAGACTGATAAATTAGTTAAATCAAAATTATCATAGACAACTCAGCCAAATAGTAGAACTGAAGATACAGAGATTATTCACATAAATCCTATATGCACACGGAAAGAATTATCTATCTCAAAATTATCTGCGTCCAGAACATGGTTAATCAACCAATTACAACTTGTATTACAGAATGCAATATAGTAAATTTAACATGCATACTCTCCTAGAACTAATTATTACATCTACTACTTGTCAGAATAGAGTTGCCAATAAAGGGTTTCCCCCCGCTTTATGTTATAAAGCGTCCATCTACTACTTGTCAGAATAGATTTGGATCAGTAGGATAACCAATCAAGATACTCAAGATGTTGCACATCTAGTCGAAGCCTGACTGCTTTGCTCTCTGATTTTGAGAGACGATGAACTGAAACATCAGATGGAATAGTTGCCTCTGGAAGTCACGCATTGCAATTAAAAAAGTAACAAAACATTATGCCTGGAACAAACTCAAGGAAAGGATCTCGAAGCAAAATCAAAATTTCTTTACTCACTAATTTTAGTCTACGCAAGACAATCAAGCCAAAACACTGTCTTTTTCTATTTTTTTTCTATTAGCCTTTCATTGGCATGTCTACATGAACCAACAGGCAACACATCTGACACAAGACTGCTAGTGATTGGTTGCTAAAGAATGTAAATCATGATTCAGAAGCAAATTAACCTTTTTTTTATTACACTAAACCTCAATTCTATAGCATGGAAGAGTGGCATGCTATGCCACGCACCGCTAGGGTTGGCGAGTCACCTTCTCTTTGCATGCCCGTTCGCGGCTGATTTCGGGGCCGCGTTGAGTAGAAGGTGCCTTCAGTGACCTCTGTCTGCAATCTGTCGGATGCGGCTTGCCTCAATGTCGATGTTATATTAAGGTGCACAAAACAAGCCTAGTTTTTTTAGTGCAAGGAGAGCTTATATTAGGCATAGCCAATCGCAGTATTATATTCAAGAAGTAAATGTACAGATAGGGACTGCGGTGACTGCAGAACCCTGTCATCTTATTCAGTTATCCTACCGAAATACTTCAAGGAGTCTGGAGCTTTCTTGTCACTGACCCACTAGTATTCGTTAAAACATGAAAACGAAGTTAATTTAATTGGATCATGGTACGTTCGCAAAAAAGACAAACACCATATCAAATCACAGTGTAGTAGGTACTTTTTTACAACTTGCACAACAATGGAATTGCAGGCTAATTCTTGGCACACCAGTAACATGAAAATTTAGCACAAAATCAAGCACAAGTTTCGGTAATTTTATCCACGGTATTGACACCAAAGATAACTTAGTCTGCTGGGATTGGATGAAAAGTCAGAAGTAAATAAACAATGCCACATGTTCTGCTAGTAAAATGCTATATGCATATCAATTTACAATCAACTGAGCTGAACTATTAAGGCAACTACAATGGTTAATTCTTCCATTGTCCCAATCCGGGGAGGCTAGCTATGAAGACAACCACGAGAAACAAGTACCACTACAGACGTTGGTATCCCAAAGATTGGTGTAAGTTGTAACTGTAGCCTTAGCTTACACAGCGGACACTCAACATTTGTCATCTCTAAATCTTCATACACTGCAAGATAAACAACAGTGAAACTCCCCATCTACAGGCCTAACTGCCACAAAGAATCTTCCACAAGATTCGCTAGTCACAGCTATGAACAATCAGTACCCCCAACAATCAAGGAAAGCAGAGCAAGATCAAATTTTCTGGAGGACCAAGGCGACCCGACCATACCAGCAGGCAGGCACATCGATAGGCGTGGCCGCATGGGGACTGGGGAGTGTAATCAGTATGTGAGTTGGCCGGTTTGACGCACCTGTGGTTCTTATGGTGTCGCACGTAATGGCGTACTATAATGCATCTGGACGACGGATCAGACGCGCGTCCTTGGTGGCGAGGCAGTTGTGGGCGGTGGCGAGCATGGACTGCTAGGCGTGGACGACGTCAGAGAGAGCAAGCGGATCCGCTCGACTGCTGCCCCGCCGTGTTCTTGGTGGTGACGATGCGCTGGTGTGCTCCACCGCTCCAACCGGTGCCGCACTACTCAGTACTCACCATGACGTCGTCGGAGTCTCTGGGTGGAGTAGCGCCGTCGTGGCCGACGGAGAGGAGGAAGCGGCCATGGTCGATGCAAGGCCACAACGACCACCACCCGCAGATCCGCCGCACGCACCACCCGCCGCGTCGCTCGAACTGCTTGCAGTCGCATCGCTAAATTAGGGGGGAAAAAGGGATAGCGGCCAAAAAGGTCGAGATTGACCGGCTACTATCAGTGGGGCGTGTTTTTTTTTTGAGTTGGAAGGGTCGTGCGTTTTCAAACAGCACATCGACAGGGGGAGGGGGCGGTGCAATCCTGGCTCGGTGGATGGGCTGGGGTGAGGAATTACTTATTCCTCACTCTAGGTTATAAATAGAGTTTCCCCCCAACTCTGCATGTAGTATCTGCCGAAACCGAAAGTATGTAAGTATGTAGTATATAATAATGATTAGGTAGTATATATATAAATTTTTAGGTAGTATGTACCCTTTTTTGAGTATGCTCTTTTTTACGTACAAATATGTACGTATTTCATAAATATAACAAAAACTATGGGCACATGTGCAATTTTTTCATGTAACTTGTTTTGAAATATCTTAGATATAATATATGAACATATTTAAAATAATAAAATAGTATATATAGTACCACATGCTAGTATATGAGACATGTGGGGTAACTACCACCGGGTGGTAGGATGGATTTTCCCTATATATATATATATATATATATATATATATATATATATATATATATATATATATATATATATATTAAATTATGAATACATTTTAATTATACAAACATTTTCCTAAACAACACACCTATGAATTATAACATGTGCGTATAATTACTCAAATGTTCAAATAATGAAAATAATATTCACGAATTATAAGTTAAATATTTTCTATTTTATTTTATGTTATATAAACATTTTTATAATTAATTTATATTATTTCAATTATATGAATCCTTTTAAATTTACTGAACATTTATTAGTAGCTAGTTATTTCTGTTTTATGTATAATAAATATAACTATTAATACCACAAGAAAATTTGAAATTTATTTCTATTTCACTGATTTATATTTTAAAAACATCTATAGTCTTTTTGTTAAAAAAATAACATGTGCTAAATGGGCTGCACTGACTGCCGTTCATTTAAGTAGCACAAGCAATTTATTTTGGAAACTGTTTGCGATCGGAATGCCGGCCGAGCTTTCTGCCGGCTCGCGCGCCACACTGGCTGTGACCATGCTTGTTTCCTGTGCACGTGAAGTTTCTCTCGCACGCCACGCGTCCTGTGGACCCCCTCGACCGCTTTTTCTCCTCGGTCCTTATCTCTTCCTCTCCAGCCCCTTCCACTCGTTCTCATTCCCATCGTCTTCTCATCCGCATCGTCTCCATCCAGCAGACAACAACCACCACCGTAGCCCCTGCCGCCGGCGCCTCCCTCAAATCATCGGATGTCGCGTCCATCTAGCAAGAAGTTGCAACCGCCCCCGCGGGGAGTTGCAACCTCAATTCCGGAGACCACCGGGGAGCTGCAAAGTTTTTCAGGTGCGGCGACCGGCAATGGTCGAAGCAACATGAACGCGACTCCTGTGTTGCGACCACCACAACAACGACCGACGAGCGATCGGGATGGCGAGAGCAGATACTGGAGGTGGAGGCAACCTCTCCTGGCGACAATGGGGGGCGAGATGCTGCAACCGGCATTCGTGGTGCTACAATGGGAATCACCGGAAGCTGGAACCAGCGCTCCCCGGTGTTGGAACCAGCGTTCCATGGTGCTGGAACCAATGCACCATTTTTTGCATTTTTGCTATCACCGTTTTGTGGTTTGCTGCAACCAGTATCAAATTTTGCTACCATCACCTTTTTTATTTTGCTGGAACCATCGTTCATCTTTGCATTTTTTGCTACCACATGTGTTTTTGTTTGTTGGAACAATACCCAATTTTTGCTATCACCAGGTTTCTTCGGTTTGTTCGCAACGCCTGAATTTCCCAACTTTGCTACCACCCGTTTTTTGGTCTTTTGCTGGAACCGTCGTGCTGTTTTGCTACGACATGAATCATTTTTTGCTGCATCCAGTAAATCGAAGGCGAGGTACAAGAGCTCGACGATGGGTGCTGTGGCCGGTGGTTGTCGCCACCGGAGCTGCAGTCATCTCCACCGGAGTTGCAACGGCGGGGGTGCACCGTGCACTTTGTTGCATGCTTGGAGCCAGCGATGAATGCATGCGGCGACCAGCGGCGAGGGCGGCGACCGACGGCAAGGGCGGTGCTTCGAGGATTGTTGCCTGGGGGTCACCCATGGCGATTGTTGGCGATGGCCGCTGCTTTTTGCGTGTTCCCCCTCTGCTTTTTGTTAGATGCGATTATTTTATAGAAAAAAATGATTCGGGATTCTGATCCGATGGTTCCATGCGGTTAAATCGGCGCCTATCAGTGGCCATTTTTTTTACAGTGAATTGTACCGAAGGGTCCGCATGTCACACCAGCGGCTTTTTGGTTCATTGGCACGCTCAGCACGCCCGCACGCTTCAGCTCACAGGTTCGACCACTGTCCGGCACCATTTTTCCTTCCAATTCTATAGACATATATTCAACTAAAATACTGTTTTCTTTCTACCTACAAGTGAACCCATGCCATGTCAGCCAAATACAGTGCCACATCAACATACTTTATGTCTACAAATGGTATTAGCATCGTATTTGCACGTTCGTGTCAAGTTGTAGAACCAGTTTGGCGTATTTTTCAAGTTCAGACAGTAAAGTGAACATATGTGGCAAGTTGAAGCACCACATATGTTATTACCTCTATTAAAAGCATCTACAGTCGGACTTG
This sequence comes from Triticum dicoccoides, assembly GCF_002162155.2. Taxonomy (NCBI): domain Eukaryota; kingdom Viridiplantae; phylum Streptophyta; class Magnoliopsida; order Poales; family Poaceae; genus Triticum; species Triticum dicoccoides. The sequence goes on from NC_041381.1 coordinate 588,634,271, forward strand.
ACAAATCTGAACCCCCAAACACCCACGGATGCGACCGGACACGTCCGTGGACAGTGACTGGTCACGTCTCAACTATTTGTTTCTACAACCAGACACTTTAAATTAGAAACCTCAAATCCATATTATTACATGCAACTTAAACCGATCTTTAAGCGGAGCTCATCAGGCTCCGCCGTAGCCATGTTCGGCGGCCAGCTGCGCTCCCCAGAGTGTCGGTCCGGTCGCCGGCAAGAGAGAGTAGGGCATGGTACACGAGCCGGCTCACGGGACTCAAGGCACCACCATCTCCATGCCCTACTCTTTCTCGTAGGAGCCCGGAACCTGAACAGTGTCAGTGGACGTCAGATCGATGATGGGTCCGTCCTAGGACGAGCCGACTACATCCAGCACAACGCGGTTGCGGCGCTCGGATTGTTGCACTATACAGGGCGCTGGAGAATGCGACTCCGCCTCATAGACGTCCACACTGTGAGGGCTGCCTCCCGCGCCCGTTGCCTCGCACGGCGGGCAAGCGGCGCCATGTTTTCGTTCGACAATGCCCATGGTGCGTCGATGGCCTCGGCGCGCCAACGGAGGGGTTGCACGTTCGGACACAAAATGGACCGCACCGTCTCCGGTGAGGCAGCGATGACACACCAAGCACCGGATCCATGCGGGGCAGACGCAATGGGTTCCCGAAGGAAGGGGTCCGAGCTTCCTCGCACAGGTCTTCTCCCGGGAGCGGTGGAGGGCAAGCCTGACGGCCATCTCCTCTTCGGGGCCGCGTGTGATGAGTTTCGGGTCGACGGATCTGGAGGTGAAGGACTAGGATCTGCTGCCCACCATGCCGGAGACGGCCGGAGATCGTCGGACGGGAGCTTGGGTGGCTAGGATTTGGTCTGGCGAGTGGATGAGGAGGAATATATGTGGGGTTGGGTGGGCCAGCGTGGGCCGGGTCCGATGTCACGGACGCGCCCGGGCGCCCCTAAATTCGTCCCATATTTAGGCTGAATATAAGGGGTGTCGGTCAGCTCGGACGTTCAAGACCCGTTTGAGGCGTGCATCTAGGTTGATTTTTCACGACCGGTCAGTGACCGGACCGTTCGACGAACATTTGAGACAGATTTGGATCGTCCGGCTGTAGATCTTCTAAGGATATACAAGCAGTAATGCACCAAACACGTGGACCCAGAGCTTTGACCAGCCCAGTAGTATCATCCTCCGCTCTTTGACCAGACAGTATCCTAGCATCCATCCCTCCTGTTCTTTTTAGTTTGCATATAAGATTTGTCTGAACTCAAGACTCGTAAAATTTGACAAAGTTTATAGAAAAAAATATCAACATTCAGAATGTGAAATCAACAACATTAGATGCGTCACGACTTTAATTTTTATATTATTTTTATATTGTATAAATTTACCATTGTAGATGTTAATATTTTTTTATAAATATAGTCAAACTTTACGACGTTTCACTTCTGACAATTCTTATATGCAGAGTAAAAATGACCGGAGGGAGTATAACCTAAAGGGCATCTCCAGCTCCAGTCGACCAAAAACCTGGTGTTTCGAAAGCATCCAAAAAAAAGGTGTTTCGTATTTTTCCACGAATCAATCCAGGTGTCAATTTTCCCACAAATGGAAAGTAATTAGAACAACTTTGAGGAAGACCGGACACCAACCACGTGACACTTCGACACCTCGGCCCACCCAAAGCTGATGCGGATCCCGCACATGTGGCAAAGCATCCCTTTCTCAATCATCTCCTCTACCATCCAGCCGCTCTCCACCAAAATTCATGTTCATTCAGATACCGCCATCGCATGGACCCGTACGAAAAGCTGCCAAAGATCCACTACAAGAAATATGTCAACTTGTGACCTTGATTATTGGTCACTAAAAGGTCATTGTTTTTTATTTGCGGCCTTTTTGTGACAAAAACAGAAGGTCAAAAGCTGGCAGTCGTAAACTAAAATTAACGACCTTCTCTATGAGAAGGTCGTAGACGTTTACGACCAAAACAGAAGGTCGTTCAACCCATGACCTTTTGTTTTGGTCACCGGCTGTCTACCCAGGCCACATCGGATCCGACGTGGCAATCTGACGTGGCAAAACTACGACCAATTCAAAAGGTCACTGACAAGATTGAACCCGGTCCATTTCGATGCTTTAGATGGGCCGAGCCCATTAATTCAGCCTTTTTATATTATTTTTTTCTGTCAATTCTTGTGGGCTACTTGGGCCAAGCCTTGTGTTTCAGCTTCTTTATTTTTGGGCCTTGGCCTTCTTACAATCAATTGATTTTCTATTTTCAGTCATCATATTTTGGAGCTGGTCCCACTAGTCAGATGGGTCCCACAAGCCATAATGCCATACATGAGTCCCACATATCAGAAATTTCAAAATTGCTCAGATTATATTCATAAGTGGGTCCCACTGGTGAAGTTTGCATATCTTCTCAACATACATAACCACTATTTCAAATAGCCACTATTTCAAACAGGACAAAACAAATATAGTTCGTCAAATAACACTACATTAGCCTTTTACAATCTACTACAGAGCCAAAAGAACTCTTTGCAAAGTACATGAAAAGAGTGAACAGCTTCGCACTTGGCTTCATGGCTTCACACTTGGCTTCACGGCTTCACACTCAAAAAATTTAGGACTCTACCTCCAGTAAAAGAGTGAACATAAAGGAAAAAATTAGGCCTTAACTCCTGAAAAAGAGTGAACATAAAGGAAAAAAGTAAGAAACTATACAGGAAAACAAGTAGAGTGTATTGAGCATATATATGTTGTCCCTGGAAGGCGAACACATACAACAGCAAGAACAGCAGGAAAATTATACAGGAATAGAGCATGGAAGTGGATTAACTATATGGAACCAAAAACTGAATCATTGCAGATCAGATTACATAGGAACAGAATGTAGAAGCAGATCATATGGAAGAAAAACCAAATCATTACGGAGCACATAATAATACATGAAGAGAAAGAAGCAACTATGTAACAACGAACATGTTCATCTTCAATTGGTGTCTCATTCTAAATATTCATGCACATTTGGTTGTGGGCATTTCAGGTACAAAACTTAAACCAATCTAATTCAGATGCATATATCACATTTCATTGGTTACATTACTCTTCACATACTAGACGTCGAGAGCCTGAATATGCACTACTCAGCCATTCCATACTTTCATGATATAGTTCACTACTTAGCCATTCAAACACATGCATCAATACTTCTTATAAACAGGCACTGTGCATAGATAAAATTCATTGCCATAGTAACAGGCACTGTGCATGATTCAGAAGGGAGGTTCCTAGAATAAAATAGTTACACATAGCAAGATCTCAAAAGCATTGCCACTGGATCTCAATTGATCTCACATTCTGAAACAGATCAGATAATTCTGTAAAGCATTGCCACTGGATCTCTATAATTCTAAAGAAATTGAGAGTGGAGCAAAGCTCTAGATAGTAGTGCCCCACAGAAATGAGACTTTGTAATGCTCAAGTTTCAGCTATTAGGGATTACAGAATTTTAGATGTGACAAATTCTTCTAGTTGCACTTATCACAGATAGAAGAGTTTATAGGGAAGAATCCTTTTCAATCAAAGGCACAACCTGGAACATATCAATTTCGAGGTGTAGGTTGTATACAATCAGACATCTCAGGTTGTATACTACTCATGATAATTCTACTCATCCACGGAGTCAAGGGATGCAACTTGCCAATAGCATTTGAGGGGCAGAAGCTAATCCACAATGGCAATAGAAATAACATTCAGAGCATCATCATCGATTTCACAAGAGCAAGCATGATATTGCATCCCATGAGGCGTGGAGGAGGATCTCTTACCATGACCATACCAACACCTCATCTTCACCTTGTGATCCTCACCGTTTCTGCCACGACACAGTTGCATGAACAACATTCAGCACATTATCTACACAGAGAAGAGACAAATCGTAAGCTTATCCAAGTGAGTTGAAGGTAGTACCCAGCACTGGAGTGATTACATTATCCGTCGGCTTTTCCGCGAACAACCTCACTGCCTTCTCAAACGCACTTACACGGGTAGTGCAAGGTGCCCTGTTGAGGCCAGCAGGAACAATCCGCAACCTGATAACGGATCGGATGGTTTTGTCAATCATTCTAATCCACCAATCAAAAAAAATTGCATCTGAAACTACAGTAACCGATATATAAATCCAAAGGTTTTAGACTCACAGTACCAGCTTTGCAGTTTACATGTCCACTAGCAAGGTTATTACTTTTACTCTTCCAGACAGCACCAACATTTAACATCGGATTCACATCATAAGTAATTAACATGAATGTACTACAAACTTCAAAAGGAAAGTATATGAGACTTTCATAGTACAACACTACATTGTTATGCTCATGTTATCTACTAGTAGTACTGTACTGTGATCCTCAAACTTCACAGTACAGCTCTATCAAACAGTTTCATTTACCTGAACATTTTCTAATCTCCAGACATATTACAGAGCACTCTAATTTCCATAGCAAACTTATAAGACTAGCTCGTTTGGGTAGCACAGCTTCAGGTCTATGGTTGGCTAAACAAAGACGGCTACTAGCACAGATTGACAGGAATCAAATACACTATCGGTGAACACAAACTTGCATGGCAGAGATACAAATAAATGAGACAAAAGGAACATAATAATGGTTCACACAATCACTAATTTTCAGACATAGAATGCAAGGTTTAGATAACCACCAACCATGTGGATGATTTAGGACGACCAACGAACAAATGATCCAGCTCTACGAACATAGTATGGCACAGAGTACGGCACTGACATATTACTACACACGACCAGTATTAGTAGTTCGCGACACATGGTAAGTGTTCAGTAGCAAAAGCAGACACAGATGCCCGCCAGAGCCATTCCCACAGGCAAAGCAAGCACCTTAAGCCCTCTCGCCACGGATCCTCCTAGTCAGCTGAATGTCCTTGGGCATGATGGTCACGCGCTTGGCATGGATGGCGCACAGGTTGGTGTCCTCGAAGAGACCCACCAGGTAGGCCTCTGCAGCCTCCTGAAGGGCCAACACCGCATGGCTCTGGAAGCGGAGGTCACTCTGCACAGACAGAGCAGGGTGGTTGTCGTGGAAATATCACGTCAGATGTCCTCATAGAAGGACTTAGTCGTGGAGCCATCGCGACGGGTTAGCTTAAAGGGGTTAAACCGGACAAAGGACACGAGGGATTTTATACTAGTTCGGCCCCTTCGATGAAGGTAAAGGCCTACGTCTAGTGGTGATGGGATTATTGGGGTCTCGCTAACCAGGGAGCTGAAACAAGCTATGCCTAGTTATCGAGTTGTTGTTTCTTGTCCTTGAGCCACCGCCGGGTCGTCCGCTTATATACACGGGTTGACGCCCAGCCGGTTTACAGAGTCTCGAGGCCGATTCATAAAAGTGTCCGGCTCGGTCTCTCCTTTCCTTATCTTACAATACAAGTTACATGACTATGGCGGTTTACCACTATGGGCCCTAATCCGCCTTTGGGCTCCGGGCCTCTAAGCTTCAGAGTAAAGCGCCATCTTCTGAGTCTTCGTGGGCTTCAATATAGTTGAGGGTGAACCGGCCCCTCCTGGGCGGTTTACACTCAGTAGTTATATCCCCAATATTAGGCCCAGATTGATTTGAACCTGTTCATGTCAATCTTCAATACTTAGAAAAATCCTAGGAACATCTTCCTTCATTTCTCGTAAACCGCCACTATGTCTTCTTTTTATAAACTTTGTTAAACCGCCATGACGTCATCCCCTGGACACAACAACGGATCATCATGACGCCATCTCTGTAAAAAACGATTAAAAAGATTCCCTTCATTTAATGGCATCCTGGAAATCGAGGTGACAGGTGCGACCCTTGCCGCTTTGGGCTCCTCGATTCTCGCGCCTATCTCTTATCTTCTGCCCTGTTATAAATAAAACCCAACGGGCCCTTCCATTTCCTCCCCTTTCTTCTCGTCTTCCTCCTTGCGACCCGAAGAACCCTAGCACCGCCGCCGCCGTCAACCTTCGAATCTGCACCGACCAAGGCCGCTGCATCAACCTGTTTATACCAGAAACCCTGCAACGCTCCTCCACCGCCGAGTGGCCCTGGTAAGTTCACTTTCCTGTAACCCTAGATCTCCATTAGGGCTTTTCGAGTTCATCCATGCTCGCCGCCGTTCAACAGTTCTTCTGCGCTCTTCTCTTAGTCTTTTTCCTAAATTTATATGTGCACCTGATAGTTTTGAACTGCGGCTAGATCCATATTGTTAGTTCACCATACCGTAGCATCTTGCCGCTCCTGAACGGACTGCGTCTGGATCGTCTCCGTTCCTCTTAGCGCCATTGTAGGGCTCAGAAAAGTTTTCTTTATTTATCCACGGTAGATCCAAAATTATATTGCCATATATTGAAACCTGTTTCTGTAAACACTTAGTAGATTTTCAGCTCTGGCTCTTCTGCCTAAGGGCGGTTTAATATTTGATAGTCAATCCGCCATATCCCATTAGTCCTCACTTAAACCACCAATTTGACTTGAATAGAAATTTCCGGTTTAACACTGAGTAGTATACTTAAACCGTCAATCATAAACCGGCTTTCATTTTTCCTTTCACAGTTTGCCTCCCAAAATGACCAAGCAATTCTCTACTTGCAACTAGGTTCCATCCCGGATCACGGAGAAACAGATCAATGGATATGTCACCACTGGCGCTTTAGCCCCAAAAAGGGTCCTTCATTGGCGAGTTCCGGGCTCTGAGTGCCCTCCTGAACCTCAAGACGGAGAGGTGATTGTATTTATGCAACACTTAGACCGAGGATTCAGCCCGCCCGGATCAAAATTCTTCCGGGATGTCCTTGCAAGCTTTCAACTCCATCCACAAGATATTGGACTGAATTCCGTGTCCAATATATGCAACTTTCAAGTATTCTGTGAAGTTTACCTTCAAGAAGAACCATCTGTGGAGCTGTTACGGGATTTTTTCCATCTAAACCGCCGCACAGAGTTCTCGGATGGTCCTAACACAGAACTTGGTGGGGTATCAATCCAGAAGAGGAAAGAAGTTGACTTTCCTCATGCAAAACACCACAGCCATCCTAAAGATTGGAACAAAACTTGGTTTTATTGCCGGAATACTGCCCCTGCTGGAGAAAATTCCTTGCTGGCTTACCGCCCTGAACGGCTTAGCACCGGCCATCCGTTACCTCTGCGCTTAATTGCCCAAGAACGGAAGACTTATGCACCTCAACTCGCCAAGCTCCGGGCCCTCATGGCCAATGGTTTAACTGGTATTGATCTCGTCCGCTGCTGGGTCTCCTGGGGTATTTTGCCTTTAAGTCACCGCCTCGGATTAATGCATGAATACACGGGCAACGCCAGGGATCCTCAACGATATCACGAAATAATAATGATAGATATTGTAGTTACTGAATTTGTGAAGAAGATGCTGGACGAACCGATCGCCGCATGCAGCCAAGTCGGGTTGCCACCTTTTTGCGCCACCAACAAACCGCTAGCGGTAAAGTTGAATTTAATGCTCACTGATTCGCCTCCGCTTTAACAATGTGCTAATGCTCCTTTGTTTTAATTTTGCATGCCAACAGCTCCTTCTGGAAACAGACTAAACCGGCTAGGACTCCTCATGCAAAGAGCAAGGTCACCAAGAAAGCAGGCAAGAAGAAAACCACCGAGTCTTCCGATCCACCAGAAGATGTTGACGAATCGGATCCAGAGGTAGAACTTGATTCACTTGGTTCCTTTTTCATACACCTTATTGACAATGACTATTCCCAGGATGATGCGGCAGCCAGTCGTGCAGACCATGTTGAGGTAATCTCTCTTTTCTCCGATTCAGATCTTGCGCCGGTTCAAATATTTTGCCGTGCAATTAGGAAAGTAAAATACACTCACCCTCTTGCTTATCTAGATCCAAAATTTTCTTTGAAGACACAACAAGCTGAAGAGCATTGCACAACCCGACATAGTGGCCAGCAAATCACCTCCTCCGATCTACCGGACACGCCAAACAAGAAACGTCGTCCAGAGGTTACTTGTTCTCCCGAAAAACTTTATCCTTTGAAGGGTTTCTTCAGATACCCCCTTAATCCGTCTGATCCAAATTACTAGGCGTCTTCTAATTTGTCTGGCGGTTCATCAACCACTTAGCTGCCTCCTCTTAAAACCATCCCCGGGTAAGTATATTATTCTTCATGTTTTTCCTTCATAGTTCGATTTACTGTGCTAACCTTTGTTGTGATGTCACAGTGCCAAAGCCCGCCTGAGCAAGAAGGCTAAAACCAGTACCCCCATTGGTGAAGTTGAACCGGAGAGGGCTGCTGATGATACTGGTAGAAATACTGATGTTATGGATGATTCCATCCCACAAGGCGAGAACACTGAAGCTAATCCGCCGGAGGTTGATCCAGCGCCTCATATTGATCCGTCGAGCCCTCATGCTACCCCTCCGAGCCCGGCTGCTGATCCGCCAAGTCCACCCAGGGGTACCAGCAACCTGCCAAGTCCACCAAGAAATGATGATGATGATGTTGTAATTACTAGCACGGCTCACACCAGTCCTGGTAATCCGGTTATCTTGGCCAAACATATCGCCAAGGAGGAATTCGCTGCTATGGGAAAGGGGAAGGGGAAGACGGATTTATCCAACTTCGTCAATCTTAGCGCTGAAGAACTTCATTCCGGTTTTTTAAACCAACTTACACCAGCCGTGACTTGGAAGCCGGTTTGGTGAACCTGATGAAGGAGCGTTATGAGGTATGAACACTTTGAAACTTATTATATTTTGTATATTTTCTCCATTGTAGCCCCCAAGGGTCAGTTTGTCTCCTGAAGATAAACCGGGACTTTGATATATAGAACACTTCAACGTAGTAGCCCCCAAGGGCCGGTTTGTCTTCTTGAAGACAAACTGGGACTGTCTATCCTTGTTCAATTGCCTTTCCTTATGATTGATCAAATGTGCATTAGCCCCCAAGTGGCAAGCTTAATACCTGAATTGAGCCTTGGGACTTGAAAAATACTCACTTGAAAAAGCAAGCCACATTAGCCCCCAAGTGCCAAGTGTATAATTTATTATGCGCTTGGGACTTTGAGAGATTTTTAACTGTTGTATCATCTGACTTTGCAGGCTAACATGAAGACCAAAGAGTCCCAAACCGTCGATCTTCAAGAAATCCTTAAGCTACAGCAAGAAGAGACCTCTAAAGCCAAAGAAGAGCTCAAGGGTGCCTTATCGGCCATGGAGCAACTTAAAGAGGGCTTCAAAATTGAACGCACCAACTGTGAGATTGAAAAGGCTGCGTTATTGAAGAGGGTAGAAGATGTTGAAGCAGCCCTTAAACCGGTGGAAGAAGAGCTGACGGGTCTCAAGCATCAAGTGAATTCCATGAGGGCTGCCATGTTTGGTAAGTACCTTAGAACACCTGCTCTGTAGTACTATAAACTCCGCCGGTTTAACTTGAATTTCTTAAACCGTCGCAGGCCATCGCATTGCTCATCTTGGAACAGATATGCAGATGAAATTGAAGGCGGCTTATACACTGATTGAGCAACTGTATACTGGTGCACAACGGGTTATCTCTGCAGTCTCTTACAACAAACCGGCACAAACATTGATCAAGGACACATTGGCAAGATTATCCATGACACCGTCTCAGATAGAGGAGGCGAAGTGATCTGCTGCCAGGGCTGGCGCTTTACTGGCACTGACTCGGGCCAAAGCATGGATATCTGACTTGGATCCGGTTGACATTGCCAAGGGATTTCCAGATGAACAGGCAGACGGATCAGCATTTGACAATGAAACACTCAAAGCTCTAACAAAGGAGATGCGTCCATTGTCCAGTCAGCTGGCTGCAGAGGCGAACTTGACTGTTCATCGGTCTTTTTATGATGAAGAGAACCATCGAGTTGATACGACTATGACAGAAACACAAAACCTTATCCCGCCAATTCGTAAGCACACTTACATCCCTGATGTTGACACGTCCGATTTGATAAGTCAAGAAGCTGTCTTTCAGGCTCTAACCCTGATTGACTGGACCACCCTTGACTTCCAGCCTTTGGGTGGAGAGGAGGAGGTTGAACCGGCGCCTGAATATCCTTCCACTTCACGTCGTCCTAGCAATGAGTCTTAATCCGGCATTTGTGTTTCTTTGACAAACTTTGTTGTGCAAGAACAATCAGCATTTTGGGCCTCAAAGCTCGTTGTAATAGGCTAGTTAAAACTCTTTGATTTGTGGTGCTGATGCCCGACTTTTGTTGAACCGCCAGGATAAATGCAATGTTTGATTATGCTCTGATAATGCGATCTTGAAGCCTGGGATGTGATATCACTTAGTTGGTTTACCAACTTTGATTGTAACAAGGGTGAAGACCCAAAATCTTGAATTTGTATAACTCCACTATATATTGATGGGGTATAATAAGTCATGCCGGGTTACGATGAACACCAGATGATCAAAACTGGCGACAAGTAGTCAAAACCAGGACGGGTTAATAAACTCCGGTTTGATAATAAGGTCTGTCAACTTGTAGTTGAAAACCAAGCCGGGTTAACAAACATCGGGTTAATATGATGACTGAAAAGTCATACCGGATCAAGGATACCGGTTCAACATAGAATTTCGTCAAAAGAAAATAAACATTAACAAAGGCAAATAAAACCGTGTAGTCGAGGCTTTTCGAGGGCTGCCAGGCCCAAATTCGAGGCTTTTCGTGGGCTGCCAGGCCGCTGAGTTAAACCATTTGACAAAGCCTTTTAAGATGGGCCTCCAATAACCAATCACCATTTTAACTTTGACAAGTTCGGGGTCTCAATGAGAGTAACTGTCAAACATTCGGCGGGTCATGCCAGGATTACCTGGATAAGAATTGCTTACTTGATGAAGGCAGGTTAACCCAGGGTTTTAGGTAAATATACCAGGCTTCCAAGCCGTGGGTCGATACCCAGCTACAAGGGTCCTTTCAAACTCTTCGTTACTTTACACAAAGATCCCCCAAGTAACTTGATGAGCTGTGCTCATTGGGTGCCTATGTTTGAGCTATGCATAGCATCCAGACTCTCTTTGGCCCCTTGGGTGTGAAGCTCCCAAGATGTATTGTGGCATGATAGCCGGTTTAACAGGTAGTACTCCGGTTTGTCAGCTGAAGCCCCCATGTAACTCAAAGGATATTTGAGAAAAAACAGCAGAGGCCCTGCTTACAGCAAGGATGCTGGTTTATTTTATTGATCATAATATATACATTGTCTAAATATGTACATAAGAAAAGCCTATGGCTCAAGTGTAGTACGGCCGTAGGAGAGCTATGTTCCACGGCCGCCAGGTCTCCTCATCAGAGCTGGGTGAGTTGTCTCGAACGTCAATGAGGTAGTATGATACGTTGTGCAGATTCTTGCTGACCACAAAGGGTCCTTCCCAAGGTGGGGATAACTTGTGCATGTCGGTCTGATCCTGGACGAGCCGGAGCACCAAGTCGCCTTCTTGAAAGGTTCTCATCCTAACCCGGCGGCTGTGATACCACCGTAGGTCTTGCTGATAAACCGCCGAACGAGCCAAAGCCATATCCCGTTTTTCATCTAACAGGTCCAACGCCTCCTGGTGTGCTTGCTCATTGTCCGCTTCAACATAATTGGGAACCCGGGGCGAATCATGACGAATATCACTTGGGAGGACCGCCTCTGCCCCATACACCATGAAAAAAGGTGTGTAACCCGTCGATCTGTTGGGGGTGGTGTTGATGCTCCACAACACAGAAGGCAATTCTTCCACCCAACAACCCGGCATCCGCTTTAAAGGAACCATAAGCCGGGGTTTGATACCCTTCAGGATTTCTTGATTTGCTCACTCCGCTTGACCATTGGTCTGGGGGTGCGCCACGGATGCTAAGTCAAGCCGGATGTGCTCTCTTTGATAGAAATCCTCCATCTCACCTTTAGAAAGGTTGGTGCCATTATCCGTGATAATGCTATGTGGAAAACCAAAGCGGAAAATAATCTTTTTGAGAAATTGAACCGCCGTAGCCGCATCACACTTGCTGACAGGCTCTGCTTCAACCCATTTGGTGAACTTGTCAACCGCCACCAGCAGGTGGGTCTTCTTATCCTTGGAGCGCTTAAAGGGTCCCACCATATCAAGCCCCCAAGTGGCAAACAGCCAAGTGATAGGAATCATCCTTAATTCTTGAGCCGGAACATGAGCTCTGCGTGAAAACTTTTGACAAGCGTCGCACCGCTTTACCAGATCCTCCGCATCAGCATGAGCTGTCAACCAGTAGAACCCATGACAAAAAGATTTAGCAACCAGGGACTTTGAACCGACATGATGACCACAACCCCCCTCATGAATTTCCCGTAAGATCTCTTGGCCTTCTTCCGGAGAAACACAACGCTGAAATACGCCTGAAACGCTGCAACGGTGTAACTCACCATTGTGAATAACCATAGACTTGGATCGCCGGACTATCTGCTGGGCCAGGACTTCATCATCTGGTAACTCGCCCCGGTTCATATACGCCAGATATAGAACCGTCCAATCCGGCACAACATGTAAAGCAGCCACCAATTGAGCCTCCGGATCAGGAATAGCCAAATCCTCCTCTGTAGGCAACTTAACAGACGGGTTATGCAAGATATCTAAAAAGGTATTGGGAGGCACCGATTTACGCTGAGATCCAAGCCGGCTTAAAGCGTCTGCTGCTTTGTTTTTGCGCCGATCGATATGCTCAACCTGATACCCTTTGAAGTGACCCGCCACAATATCCACCTCACGTCTGTAAGCCACCATGAGTGGATCCTTAGAATCCCAAGTGCCAGAAACTTGCTGTGCCACAAAATCAGAGTCTCCAAAGCATCGTACCCGGCTTAAATTCATCTCCTTGGCCACACGGAGCCCGTGGAGCAGAGCCTCGTACTCAGCTGCATTGTTAGTACAGGGGAACATTAAACGGAGGACATAACGAATTTTATCACCTCGAGGGGAAGTAAGGACAACTCCAGCCCCCGAGCCCTCCAATTGCCTGGATCCATCAAAGTGAATAGTCCAGTATGCACTATCCGGTTTGTCCTCTGGTGCTTGTAACTCGGTCCACTCATTGATAAAGTCAACAAGTGCCTGAGACTTAATGGCTGTTCGAGGCACATACTTCAAACCATGTGGACCAAGCTCAATCGCCCACTTTGCAACCCGGCCAGTTTCCTCCCTGTTCTGAATTATATCACCCAAAGGGGCGGAATTGACAACTGTAATATGATGGCCTTGAAAGTATTGTTTGAGCTTCCGACTTGCCATAAAAACTCCATATACCAGCTTCTACCAATGCGGATATCGCTACTTTGACTCGATAAGCACCTCACTAATATAGTAAACCAGCCATTGAACCGGATATTCCTTACCAGCCTCCTAGCGCTCCACCACAATGGCCACACTGACAGCACGGGCATTAGCAGCCACGTACAATAACAAGGGTTCTTTGTCAACCAGAGCAGCAAGGACCGGCGATTCAGCCAACTGCCGCTTCAAGTCTTCAAATGCCGCATTAGCCGCATCACTCCAGACAAAGGTGTCTGTTTTCTTCAACATCTGATAGAGAGGGATCGCCTTCTCTCCCAAACGGTTGATAAACCGGCTTAGGGCTGCAATTCGACCTGCTAGACGCTGAACATCGTTGATGCACGCCGGTTTAGCCAAGGATGTAATCACTTTGATCTTCTCCGGATTAGCCTCAATGCCTCTGTTTGATATTAGAAAACCTAGAAGCTTGCCTGCCGGAACACCAACAACACACTTATCCGGATTGAGCATCATCTTGTAAACACGCAGATTGTCAAAGGTCTCCTTGAGATCATTTATCAATGTCTCCTTCCTTGACTTTACCACAATGTCATCAACATAGGCATGAACATTGCGTCCAATCTGAGTGTGAAGACAATTCTGCACACAACGCTGATAAGTTGCCTGGGCACTCTTGAGCCCAAAGGGCATAGAAACATAGCAGAAGGCTCCAAAGTGAGTGATGAAGGTGGTCTTCTCCTGGTCCTTAATTGCCATTTTGATCTGATGATAACCTGAATAAGCATCCAAGAAACTCAAACGCTCACAACCCGTCGTTGCATCAATGATCTGATCAATACGCGGGAGAGCAAAGGGATCGGCCGGACAAGCTTTGTTCAAATCTGTGTAATCCACACACATGCGCCAAGTGCCATTTTTCTTAAGAACAAGCACCGGATTAGCCAACCACTCAGGGTGAAACACTTCAACGATAAACCCAGCAGCCAACAGCTAGGCTACCTCTTCACCAGTTGCCTTGCGTCTCTCCTCGTTAAAGCGACGAAGAAATTGCTTGACCGGTTTAAACTTGGGATTAATATTGAGAGTGTGCTCAGCGAGTTCCCTTGGTACACCTGGCATGTCAGAAGGCTTCCATGCAAAAATGTCCCGGTTCTCACGGATGAACTCGATGAGCGCGCTTTCCTATTTCGGATCCAGATTTGTGCTGATGCTAAACTGTTTAGATGAATTGCCAGGAACAAAGTCAACAAGTTTAGTCTCATCAGCCGGTTTGAAATGCAGGGTTGGGTCATGCTAAATGGTGGGCTTCTTTAGAGGGGTCATGTCTGTCGGATCAACATTGTCCCTGTAATGTTTCAACTCCTATGTAGCACAAACTGACTCAGCATAGGCTGCATCTCCTTCCTTGCAATCCAAAGCAATCTTACGACTTTCATGAACTGTGATAGTCCCCTTGTGACCCGGCATCTTAAGCTGCAAATAAATATAACAGGGCCTTGCCATGAACTTTGCATAAGCCGGCCGTCCAAACAGTGCGTGATACGGGCTCTGGATCCTCACCACTTCAAAGGTCAATGTTTCAAACCGGGAGTCATGTTCATCACCAAACACAACCTCCAAAGCAATCTTACCAACAGGATATGCCGATTTGCCTGGCACCACACCATGGAAAACAATGTTTGACGGTTTAAAACTCTTGTCTGTCAACCCCATGCGACGGAAGGTCTCATAATACAGAATGTTGATACTGCTCCCTCCATCCATGAGTACTTTGGTGAACTTATAACCTCCCACCTGAGGTGCCACCACCAAGGCCAGGTGACCCGGATTATCAACCCGGGGCGTATGATCCTCTCTGCTCCACACAATAGGTTGCTCGGACCACCGCAAGTAATGTGGAACTGTCGGTTCAACAACATTAATAGCCCTCTTGTGAAGCTTCTGATCACGCTTGCACAAACTAGTGGTGAATACATGGTACTACCCACCATTCAACTGCTTTGGGTGACTCTGATAACCTGACTGCTGTTGATTTCCTTGATTATTCTGTTGGTTGTTACCACCTGGTTGTTCTGGTTGCCTTGATTATTCTGAAATCCAGAGCTTGAACCGCCGCCACCATGAAAGCCTGGTCCTGAACCGCCCGATGGACCCTGATCATACCGGAAAAGATCAGAGTTTTTGAACTCCTTCATAATATGACAATCCTTCCAGAGATGTGTTGCAGGAACCTCCTTGGTCCCATGCTTTGGGCAGGGCTGATTCAACAAACGCTCCAGATTCATTCCGCCGCCGTGCTGGGGTGGTTTACCCTTACGATGCTGCACATTAGTGTTCGCCACAAAATCTGAATCTGCTTTGCACTTACCATTATTTCCATGGCCTCCTTGGTTGTGCTACTGTCCCTTCGCACCACTGTTCTTCTTTCCCTTCTTCGGTTTCTCCTCATCAGAATCAGGATCCTTGGTATTATCAGAATCGGCATATTTGACCAAGGCGGCCATAAGGGTGCCCATGTCATTGAAGTGGCGCTTGAGCCGTCCCACCTTCATCTTTAGCGACTTAAACTGGCAATTACGTTCCAGCATGATGATTGCTTGGCCAGCGTTAATCCGGTTTGAAAAATGCAAAACTTCTGAAACCCGGCGCACCCAATGAGTTGTTGACTCATTCTCCCCTTGAACACAAGCATCAAGATCCACAATGGACATAGGCTGTTTACACGTGTCCTTAAAATTGGCTATAAATCGGGCCTTCAACTGGTCCCATGACTCGACCGAGTTAGCTGGTAGATTCTTCAACCATGTACGGGTTGTTCCCTCCAACATCATCGTGAAGTGCTTTGCACAAGCCGCTTCGTCCACGTCCAGCATCTCCATAGCCATCTCATAACTTTCCACCCACGCCTCGGGTGGCTGATCAGCGGTATAATTAGGTACCTTACGCGGGCCTTTGAAGTCCTTAGGCAGGTGCACATTACGGAGAGCCAGAATAAGACACGACACTCCCCAAGAACTGAAAGCAAGCCTGGTGCCCCTGTCTACTGATGCTGCTGGCTGAACCGGGGCGGGTTGATAACGACCCGTATGCTGTGCTGCTAAAGCGGCCTCCCTTCATGCTCTGCCAATATCCACCACGTCCTGAGCGTTCACATCACCACGCACCGGATTAGGCCCTTGAGGGACAATGCGGCACCGCGCACTGCTGGATACTTCCAGTTCATCTATATGCCTGCTATAGCTTTTTCTCGGACATGGAGTTGAGTGAACCCTGTCTCGGCTATACGAGTAGGCTTGCTGCTGTGTCAGAGCCGTTTGAAAAAGATCCCTGGCCCGCCGTGTTTCGACCGCCGCCGGCGATTCACCCTCTATTGGAATAGCTGCCAACCGGGATGCTGCTGCTATCATATTATCCAAAGGGGTAGAAAAGTGACCCGACGGGGGTGTGGTATACCGCGGCGGGTTATCCGTGCGTCGAGGTGGACCCATCACCTGAGGCTGATCCGACGCTCCGGTCCTTGGCTCAGCATTCTGGTTTACCGCTGCCGGGTTGCTAGTTCCTGCTCCTGGCGTATCAAAGAGATTCATCGCATTGTAATCCGCTGGCAAGCGAGATTGATGTCTCCTCCTGAATACTTGATTTGAAGCGTTCTGATCCATCAAAAGTTGATAATTCTCGACTTAAATCCTTTGCGTGTGGGCATCTAAAGCGGCCCGTTCCTCAGCCATCCTGGTCTCCTCAGCCGCTAAGTCCTCCTTGGCTTGTGTTATCCGATCCTTTAGCCTCGCAATGTCCGCATTGTGCTGATCCTGCGTTGCGGGAGTAACTACCGTGGTCAAAAAGGTCTCCCAGGCATCCATCAAACCGGAGAGAACTTGAGCCGGCCGGCGCGCGGAGCCTCCTGCCCCTGCTACCGGTCCAGACGCCGTTGCAATAGAGTTTTGCAAGGTTGCTTGTGTTCCTGCCATGAAGATCCCGAAGTGGTTCGGCGGTTCAAGAAATTCCGGAATACTAGTGCCATCGGAATACCCTTCAAACACGCCATCCTGAACTTGGTACAGGGATTCGGTTTCACCAGCAGATGATTCGCCGTCGAAATAAGCGACCGTCTCATCTTCAGACACAGGTTCCGATCCGATCCCATGGACACATCCCACGAACGCACGCTTCATGGCAGGCTGAATCCGGGCGGGACATGCACGCTGAGCCATTTCGACGAGGTCGGTAAAGATGTCCGGCTCAGGGCCCGGTTCGCTGATCTTGCTGATGAAGACATGAATTCCGCCGAAGGGGACCCGGTACCCGTACTCGATTGAGCCGGCCTCGGGGCCCTAGCCTGCGTCATCGATGTAGAGCTTGCCACGACGACTCTTGGTCATCCGGCCTACTACGTATCCTTTGAGTCCTTCAAAGCTTCCCTTTAAGAACTCGAAACCATCGTGCGATAGCCCCACGGTGGGCGCTAACTGTCGTGGAAATATCACGTCAGATGTCCTCATGGAAGGACTTAGTCCTGGAGCCATCACGACGGGTTAGCTTAAAGGGGTTAAACCGGACAAAGGACACGAGGGATTTTATACTAGTTCGGCCCCTTTGATGAAGGTAAAGGCCTACGTCTAGAGGTGATGGGATTATTGGGGTCTCGCTAACCAGGGAGCTGAAACAAGCTATGCCTGGTTATCGAGTTGTTGTTTCTTGTCCTTGAATCGCCACCGGGTCGTCCCCTTATATACACGGGTTGATGCCTGGCCGGTTTACAGAGTCCCGAGGCCAATTCATACAAGTGTCCGGCTCGGTCTCTCTTTTCCTTATCTTACAATACAAGTTACATGACTATGGCGGTTTACCACTATGGGCCCTAATCCTCCTTTGGGCTCCGGGCCTCTAAGCTTCATAGTAAAGCGCCATCTTCTGAGTCTTCGTGGGCTTCAATATAGTTGAGGGTGAACCGGCCCCTCCTGGGCGGTTTACACTCAGTAGTTATATCCCCAACAGTGGTGCTTTTAGTTTACTTGATTCATCATACTATAAGAGTTGAGATAACAGGAGCATAACAATGTAGTGTTGTACTGTGAAGTTTGAGGAGCATAACAATGTAGTACTATACTGTGAAGTTTGAGGAGCATAAAATATATGAGACAGTTTACTTGATCCAAAGTTTAAGGAGTATCTTATCTACTAGTAGTACTGTACTGTGAGACTTTCCTAAAGCAGAGTCTGTTACCAAACAGAGTGAGAACCATCAAAAGAACAGAGATGTTCTTCTATCAAACAGTGGCTTCTAGTTAGCCAATTCAGCACCAATAATATATATGACTGCTGGGTGCATTATGATAAATAAATTGTTGCCAATCCAAAACCTGCTGTGAGGAAATTCAGCAGGCATGTACTACTACTACATAAATGAAGAGTAAGTACCTGCTTAATATCTGGGAGTCGTTTGCGAGGGCGCCGATGATCCAGTAGATGAGGCTCTGGTGCACCCTCCCCTTGAGGGTGGGGTCGTTCTCCTGCACAAAGAGTGAGCTCAAGCAGTCAATTAGAAGCCCGCATTCCTTGTCCCATTGAGCCAGAATTGATGAATTGGGGAACATGAATGAATGAATGAAGATGATGAATAGGAGAATGTGAGTGGTGGTAAAACAATTACCCTCTCGAGCCTTCGCAGCAGCACGGTCTTGAACTGGTGCACGCCGTGGCCGCTGGAGGTGGGGTCGAGCCGGTGGGCCTTCTCGAAGGCATAGAAGCGGCCTGAGCGGAAGCGCAATGAGCAAAGCATGCTTCCGATGTCGAGCAAATTATACTACTCTTAGATTGGGCCTGAGTGGAGAAGCAGATCGGACGTGCTTACAGATGTATGCGATGCGCGGGTTGCCGGCCTCGACCTCGTTGGCGACGCGGAGGATGGGTGCGATCTCGACGAGTGAGGAGGGGACCACCTCGCTGTCGAAGATGGACTCCCCCATGTTGCCGATGGTCTGCGTGCGCAGTAGCCGCCTCCCCGCGGACGAGGCCTCCGCCGGCGACGGCCCCCCCGACAACGCGACCGAGGAGAAGTCCGCCCTCCTCACCCCCGGCGCCGCCATCAGGCCCTTCCCCTCCCCTTCCTTGCCCCCTCAAATCCCTGTGCGACAAAACCCCAAATCCGAAAGCGCGTCAGCAAATCGGCGGCGGAGTGAGTGCGGGACGGACGGAGGAGCCTGGCGAGAGGGGGCCGCTTGCTTGCCTACCTCGAAACCCTAGGTCCGGTCGGGGCGAGGCGGTGGCAAAGGGGGAGTGGCAGTGGGGTGGACTGGACTATGGGCGGGGCAGGGTGGGTGGGGAGGAGTGGCAGTGGGGTGGATCTGGCCGCTCGAGAGGATCTACGGAGAGGCGGAGGAGGGGAGAGAGCGCCAGCGATGGAGTGGAGGCCGTGGTTGGGGAAGACAGCGGAGGCCGACGGCGGCTAGCTCTGCCTTTGGCTTTGGGAGTCGAGAGTGGAGGAGTGGATCGGGAGAGGAGTGGATCGGGAGGGGGCCGGCGGCGGTGAGGAGATGGGGGAGATGGGAGGGGATCGATCTGAGCTAGGGTTTGGGGGTGTCTTTTCATTTTTTTTCTTTTTTTCTGTAGAAAGATGGATGGATGGATGTGGGATGGAGAGATGGATGGATGGATGGATGGATGGATGGACGCCATGTCATCAATCCGTGAGAAGAGTTCTGATTGGTTCGGAAAATCAGTGACTTAAAATAGTTTTCAAGTACTAAAAACAGAGGGATTTTGTGAAGTAGCTATCATTTTTTTTTGCAAAAGAGCACCACACAAATTTACACTAGAGTTAGACCACATTTTATGGATAAGGACCAATTTGTATGCATTTCTGATCTTTCTAGCTATTTTTAATCATTTTTCGAGTGGCAAAAATGATTTTTTTGTGAAGAACCTACCAAATATTTCTTGCAAAATTGGACCAAATCAATTTTATAAAATACTAGTCCATATTTAATATACAATTGACCAAATTGTTGGGTGTCAAAAGCTTTGATCCACCTCTCGTGAAAAAGACAATTTTTTGCCGGTTCAGTTGAAAGCGGGTCAAATTTGAACTGCAGTTGCCTCATAGTTTGCTCTTTATTTTTTCCAAAAATCATTTCTAGGTACATAAGTATCTATTTAATTAGAGAAACACCAAAAAAATCCAAGATTCAACCACTAGATAGGAACGGTCAAGCCCGCCATTTTGACCGCATTTTGAAACACGCATAAAAAATTCAAAAAAAATCAAAAAATTGGAAAGCCTTCACATTGTGTCACTATATGTGACCAAGTTTCCAGGAAAAATAATAAACTTGTAATATGGTAATTATTTTAAAAAAGTGTTCTTAGAAATGAGCTATCAAGTGTGAAGATTCATGGCTTTCAAGCCAAATGATCAATCTTATGGTCACATTCATGGCATAGTTCATTCAAATGATCTCATATTGTGCACAAGGGTGCATCTTGTAATTCCAAACAATGTTGCCTAAGGGAGTTTTCATTTTCTTTGCACGGAAAATTCATTTTCCATTTTTCGAGTGCCCGGAATGAGTTTTTTTTGTGAAGGACCTACCATATATTTGTTGCAAAATTGGACCTAATCAATTTTATAAAATACTAGGCCATATTTAATGCACAATTGACAAAATGGTTGGGTATCAAAAGTTTTGATCCACCTCTGGTGAAAAAGACAAATTCTCGTCGATTCAGTTGGAAGCGGGTCAAATTTGAACTCCAGCTGCCTTGTTGTTTGCTCTTTATTTTTTTTCTGAAAATCATTTCTAGGTACATAAGTATCTATTTAATCAGAGAAACACCAAAAAATTCCAAGATTCAACCACTAGATAGGAACGGTCAAGCCCGCCATTTTGACAGCATTTTGAAACGGGCATAAAAAATTCACAAAAAATCAAAAAATTGGAAAACCTTCGCATTGTGTCATTATATGTGACCAAGTTTCGAGGAAAAATAATAAACTTGTAATACGGTAATTATGTTAAAAAAGTGTTCTCAGAAATGAGCTATCAAGTGTGAAGATTCATGGCTTTCAAGCCAAATGATCAATCTTATGGCCACATTCATGGCATAATTTGTTCAAATGATCTAATATTATGCACAAGGGTGCATCTTAGAATTCCAAACAATGTTACCTAAGGGAGTTTTCATTTTCTTTGCATGGAAAATTCATTTTCCATTTTCCCAGTGCCCGAAATGAGTTTTTTTGTGAAGGACCTACCATATATTTGTTGCAAAATTGGACCTAATCAATTTTATAAAATACTAGGCCATATTTAATGCACAATTGACAAAATGGTTGGGTGTCAAAAGTTTTGATCCACCTCTGGTGAAAAAGACAAAATGCCGTGATTCAGTTGGAAGCGGGTCAAATTTGAACTGCAACTGCCTCGTAGTTTGCTCTTTATTTTTTCTAAAAATCATTTCTAGGTACATAAGTATCTATTTAATTAGAGAAACACCAAAAAAATTCCAAGATTCAACCACTAGATAGGAACGGTCAAGCCCGCCGTTTTGACCGCATTTTGAAACGGGCATAAAAAATTGAAAAAAAATCAAAACATTGGAAAACCTTCGCGTTGTGTCATTATATGTGACCAAGTTTCCAGGAAAATAATAAACTTGTAATACGGTAATTATTTTAAAAAAGTGTTCTCAGAAATGAGCTATCAAGTGTGAAGATTCATGGCTTTCAAGCCAAATGATCAATCCTATGGCCACATTCATGGCATAGTTTGTTCAAATGATCTAATATTATGCAAAAGGGTGCATCTTGGAATTCCAAACAATGTTGCCTAAGGGAGTTTTCATTTTCTTTGCACGGAAAATTCATTTTCCATTTTCCCAGTGCCCGAAATGAGTTTTTTTTTGTGAAGGACCTACCATATATTTGTTGCAAAATTGGACCTAATCAATTTTATAAAATACTAGGCCATATGTAATGCACAATTGACAAAATGGTTGGGTGTCAAAATTTTTGATCCACCTCTGGTGAAAAAGACAAATTCCCGTCAATTCAGTTGGAAGCGGGTCAAATTTGAACTGCAGCTTCCTCATAGTTTGCTCTTTATTTTTTCCAAAAATCATTTCTAGGTAAATAAATATCTATTTAATCAGAAATACATGGTTTGATGGAGAGACATCAAGGTTTGGACGGTGGCCTAGGGCCCCAACTCTAGAGCACGTAAGCTCACATGCCTGCCGCATGGTCACTGCGTGACCGTGGCGTTGCCATGTGTTCTGGGCGGCCTAGG
Organism: Triticum dicoccoides; assembly: GCF_002162155.2. Lineage (NCBI taxonomy): Eukaryota > Viridiplantae > Streptophyta > Magnoliopsida > Poales > Poaceae > Triticum > Triticum dicoccoides. Next base: position 588,656,885 of record NC_041381.1, read on the forward strand.
CATGTCTAGTGGGTTGGGCACTCCCGAGGTAGGTGCTAGGAAGAAAATCACAACATAAGATTCTCATGAGGAGACCGATCGATGCTCAAACATGAATAAGCAGCCAAGTGTTTGATTTGCGGTACGGGAAATGCACATGGCTAATGGGCGTGAGTTTTGGCTGAGGATGATCAGTTACTAAGAAGACCGTCTTCACAAATTTTCACCTCAAAAGTAGGATCCTAGGTGGTACTTGCTTTTCAAACTACCACACTAGACATAAATACAAAGGTTGAAGCTGGGCTCAAAATAATGAATGGATTGAGCTGGCATTTGGTGGAGGATGGTTATTTGGGCATAGGAAAGCACTATAGAAAATGGATACCATTTGGACATGCCAAAGTGGTACTTCCTTCACAAAGTGCTGCTCTAAACAGAATAGGAAAATGAATATTGTTGAGTTATTTTTGAACTAGGCAAGGAATATTTTTGACATATTTGATAAAGATATGATCCAAACAATTTATGTGAATTGTTTGGGAATTTTTGGAATAACAGAAATATAGGTTGCTTCACAACCTAGGGCAAAAATTGACACATGGACATGACACACAGGCAAAACTGATGAGATGGCGCCTAGTCATCACAACCCACCACAATCTACAAGGCTATGACCATCTATATTGGTTGTTAACAACTAGAAATAAGGCAACGGACCAGCACTGTTTGCTTTATGACCATTTCATGTAAGGAAATTACAACCTTTCTGACCAAAATGGTCACAATGGTTTAGCGTTTGGAGCCCCCCGAACAGCTTTTGACCAATTGGTCTCAAATGGTCATAGATCTATGACCAATTCTTCCAGGGTCACTGACAGAAGGTCACTAGTTGACATATTTCTTGTAGTGATCGCGGAGGTGGAGGATCTAGCAAAGACGACCACCCAAAAGATCAACTCGGCAGAACGACTAGCCTACCGCCTCAAATAGAAGGCAAAGGAGCAGTCGCTCAAAAAAGGCAGGTGTGGCGTTAGACGTGCAGGAGCGGGCATGGTGTAGGGGGCGGGCAGGGCCTGGGATGCGCATCAGCGCCGCTTTCGCCGTCCATTTAGACATCATTCTAGCCGGACCAATACGAGCCTCCTACTTCTACGTGGCCCAGCAGCTCGACAGTCAGGCACATGCCTTATTTTAGTCGACATCAATGTTGCACCGCTCCTTTTTTTTATTCTTCATAGCTGCAACTTGTCTAGTCGCGGATGTTGGATATGCTCTATGTGTTGGTCATTTGGCTGGATATGCAACTTGATGACAATGTTTTTCTTTTTAGCATCCTCATATGTGCGACTTGTTCTTGAAGGTGGAGAAGAGGAACTTCGTCCGCATGTATTGTTGGTTGAAGTTGAGTGGGCGACCCAAGTGGAATATATTCATTGCAATCACCGTCAAGACAGCCGGCATTGGCACCAAGGAAGAAGCGGGTGATCCAACCGACCCAACAAAAGAGTCGTCCAAGAAGGTTAGAAGAGCGTTCCGGGGAAAGAAGTGGGAGAAGGAGAAGAGAGAAGCGGCGGCGGCTAAGATGACAGAGAGGTTCAAGGACATCTTGGCAAAGAAGGATGAGGCATTTGTCAAGCACTCCGATGTCAAGAAGGAAAAGAAGGCATAGAGTTTTAACACGTTCATGGCGATGACCGAGAAGATGCTCAAGCTGGACGAGAAGTAGACCATGCTTGAAGAGAAGAAGGTTGAGATCATTGCCGCTTGGGAGGATTCGCTGGTGTTAACCTCAAAGATGGACGACTTGGCTGAAGATGCAAGGACTAATCCGGACCAGTCTGCATACGAATACCCAAACACAGAGTGAGAAACGTAATTACATAGGTGATTACTAGGAGAAGTAACACACCAGCATATCATGCACATGATATGAAACCGAGCTAACCAGTCCTGCTCTAAAATCTACTGCTGTCATTTCACACTAGGTGATCAAACACAAGTAGAAAAAGGGTCTAATGTGCAACTCATTAGTCCCGGTTTGAAATTGAGCCGGCACTAATGTGACCATTAGTGCCGGTTCCAACGGCTAGGCGGGCCTCTCTCTTTAGTACCTATTCGTGCGGAACCTTTAGCACCGGTTCGTGCCACAAACGGTACTAAAGGGTGTGGTGGCAGGATGTTGTCAGACTGGGGCCCGTCCAGCACCTTTAGTACCAGTTCTTCCCACGAACCGGTACTATAGGTCATCCCGTATATAAACCCTTCGTCCAGCTCGCTCTGTTCTTCCCCCTTTCCCCTCTCCTCCTCTCTGTTCTTCCTCTTCCCCCCTCGAGCTCATCACACACTTTGCCCAAATTTTGTCAAGATTTGAAGGACCCCATCCATTCAAGTGATCACAAAGGTTAGCAACTTTGTCCTTTCATCTCTCATTGCTAGATTAGTTCTTGCAATGTTTTATATAGTGATTAATTTGTGGGTTTTAGTAATTTGGGAGGAATTATATGTGGTAGTTTATTTGATTTATATGCAATTTGAGCTTAAAATAACTCTTAGTTTGCATATGTAGGTGTGGTCTACTTAGTGCCTTCCCGTCTCTGTCGTAACCACCGTCGTTCATCCACGCCGACCCGTCGCCGGCACCACCTTGTGTTGAGCCTCTTGTTCTTATCTTTTTATATAAAAAATCATGTTTGTGTTATTTAGATATATAGTTACTTGTATAATTATCTTACCCGTACGTTGTTTGTTATACATAGTGCCACGGTTTTGATATCCGTCCCCGTCGGCCCTCGTCCGTATTATGATTCGGATGTGGTATATTCTCTTTTAAAACCATTTGTTGCATTTTGTGTTTATGAAAAATTGTGCCCATCAAGTTGACATAGATATTTTTATCTAGGAGGTATGTGAACCGGAAATTCCAACCGACCCTATTGTTGAGAGGTTAAATTTAGTTGAAAGAGAAAACGAGTATTTGAAAGAAAAATTGAAAAGAATTGAGGGGGAGAAGATGGAATTGGAGTTGCATGTTGCCGATGTCGTTGATGATCACAAGATCAAGATGGAGAAAATGCGGTTGAAGATTAGAAAGATTAGAAAATATGCCATTGATAGTGTGGCTTGGTATCATTATGCTATTGGATCAATTGTTACCTTAGTTGCGATCTTGATCGCATTTGTTGTTGCATTTAAATTCTTTAGCTAGAGAGTTATTTGTATGTTGCATTTAAGTGTTGTATGAACTTTATGTATGAACTTGTATTAATTTGGTCTATTCGGTGGTGTGTAATGAAGATGCGCCGGCAATGGATGTACGATGACCGATGCTCTCCCTAGTTCATTGATGGCGTGCATACTTTTCTGATTGCGGCTCAGGCAAACAAGCGGGCGGATGGTTTTATGCCTCGTCCATGTGCTGGCTGTAAGAATGGTCACAATTACTCTAACTCAAGAACCATTCACGTCCACCTGTTTGAGTCCGGTTTCATGCCCCACTATAATGTTTGGACCAAGCACGGAGAAAGAGGGGTTATGATGGAAGACAATGAAGAAGAAGAGGACGATGATAGCTATCCTGGCCATGGGTTCCCTGAATATGATGATACAACAATGGGGGAAGAAGCTGAGCCAGCCATGGGGGAAGAAGCTAAAGAAGAGGCATCAGATGAGCCCCCTGATGATCTAGGTCAGGCCATTACCGATGCAAAGAGAAACTTTGCAAGTGAAAAGGAGAAGAAGAAGTTGGAGCGCATGTTAGAGGATCACAAGAAATTGTTGTACCCGAATTGAGAAGGTGGCAAGAAAAAGCTGGGCACCACACTGGAATGGTTAAAATGGAAGGCAGAGAATGGTGTATCTGACAAGGGATTTGGAAAGTTGCTGGTAATGATAAAGAATATGCTTCCAAAGGACAACGAATTGCCCGAGAGTATGTACGAAGCGAAGAAGGTTGTCTGCCCTCTAGGTTTAGAGGTGTAGAAGATACATGCATCCCTAATGACTACATCCTCTATCATGGTGAGTACGAAGATTTGAACACGTGCCCGGTATGCGGTGCATTGCGCTATAAGATCAGCCGCGATGAACGTGGTGATGTCGAGGGCGAGCGCCCCAGGAAGAAGATTCCTGCGAAGGTGATGTGGTATGCTCCTATCAATGATTGGTCTAAAGGCGTGTACGTGTGTGGGATGAGCACAAACAGGAAGAATTTGACCTAAAGGCGTTGCTGTTCGTGACCATCAATGATTGGTCTGCTCTCAGTACCTTTCAGGACAGACAAACAAGGCATACCGTGGATGCACACATTGTGAATGATACCGACAGTATATACTTGGATAGTTGTAGGAAGAATGTGTACCTGGGACATCGTCGATTTCTTCCGAGCAGGCATCCCGTAAGAAAGAAAGGCAAGCATTTCAAAGGTGAGGTGGATCACCGGATGAAGCCTCGCCACCGTACTGGTGCTGATGTACATGATATGGTCAAGGATTTGAAGATAATCTTTGGAAAGGGTCCTGGCGGACAACCTATTCTGAAGGACGCTTACGGACGCGCACCCACGTGGAAGAAGAAATATATATTTTGGGACCTGCCCTATTGGAAAGACCTAGAGGTCCGCTCCGCAATTGACGTGATGCACGTGACAAAGAATCTTTGCGTGACCCTGCTGGGCTTCTTGGGTGTGTATGGCAAGACAAAAGATACACCGAAGGCACGGGAGGACCAGCAACGTATGCACGGAAAAGACGACATACATCAGGGTCAGGCCAGCTATGCTCTTACCAAAGAAGAGAAGGAAATCTTCTTTGAATGTCTGCTCAGTATGAAGGTACCGTCTGGCTTCTCGTCGAATATAAAGGGAATAATAAATATGGAAGAGAAAAAGTTCCAGAACCTAAAGTCTCATGACTGCCACATGATTGTGACGCAACTGCTTCCGGTTGCATTGAGGGGGCTCCTACCAGAAAACGTTTGATTAGCCATTGTGAAGCTATGTGCATTCCTCAATGCAATCTCTCAGAAGGTAATCGATCCATAAATCATACCAAGGTTACAGAATATTTGGTGCAATGTCTTGTCAGTTTCGAGTTGGTGTTCCCACCATCCTTCTTTAACATCATGACGCACGTCCTAGTTCACCTTTGCGAAGAGATTAATGTTTTGGGTCCTGTATTTCTACACAATATGTTCCCCTTTGAGAGGTTCATGGGAGTCTTGAAGAAATATGTTCATAACCGTGCTAGGCCAGAAGGAAGCATCTCAAAGGGCCATGAAAATGAGGAGGTCATTGAGTTTTGTATTGACTTTATTCCTGGCCTTAAGCTGATTGGTGTTCCTGAATCGCGGCATAAGGGCAGACTAGATGGAAAAGGCACGCTAGGAGGGGATCAAATAATATGTATGGACGGGTATTCTCTCACTAAAGCACACTACACAGTTCTATAGAATTCCGCCTTGGTGGCTCCGTATATGGAGGAACACAAGAATTTTCTACACTCCAAACACCCGGAGCAGTCTGACGACTGGATTACACGTGAACAAACGAGGACTTTCGCCGGTTGGTTGCAGACACGTGCCATGCATGATGGCGATATTGAAGATGACATGTACTTGTTGTCCCAGTTACCATCTTCGAATATAATGACTTTCAAAGGGTACGAGATAAATGAGAATACATTTTACACTATCGCCCAAGATAAGAAGAGCACCAACCAAAACAGTGGTGTCCATTTGATGCAACAACCAACACGGAAAAGGAAACATGTTATGGTTACATAGAGGACATATGGGAACTTAACTATGGAGGTGGTTTGAAGGTCACTTTGTTTGGGTGCAAATGGGTCAATATGACACAAGGCGGGGTAACAGAAGACCCGCAGTACGGAATGACAACAGTGGATCTCAACAATCTTGCATGTGCAGATGAACCATTCGTCCTAGACAATGATGTGGCGCAGGTTTTCTATGTGAAAGACATGTCTACCAGGCCGAGAAAAAGAAAAGATAAGGAAGCCAATGGATCATACGATGAGCCAAAGCGCCACATAGTTCTTTCAGGGAAAAGAAACATTGTGGGAGTGGGTGACAAGACAGACATGTCAGAATATTATGAAAAGTTTTATGAAATTTCTCCATTAACACTGAATATTGATCCGAGCATCCAGTTAAATGATGAAGATTGTCCATGGTTACGGCACAAAGGGACACACGCAAAGAAAAAGGTTCACACCCAAAGATCTCACACTGGCATGTGATAGGCTTCACCGTCATCACTTTCTTCTGTAGTGACTTTCCAGACTTATATATCTGGAAAGTGCCGCTTCGAACAAACCGGAAGGAATCTTTGTAATAATTATGGTACTTATGTGTTTTGGTATTTGAAACCCGAAGAAATTTTATGTGCAAAAATTGGATGCACTTCGTCTACAAATTAGTTCGTCAAATAATTCAAATTTAAACTATTCAAATTTGAAAACTACTTGCACTAACAGAAAGTTTGTAATTTTTTGTAACTATAGAAAAAATATTCAGAAATAAATAAATGAAAATAAATAAAGTAGAAAAGAAAAAAACAAATTTTTTGTTGAGACAAAAACTAAATAAAAAAAATAAACTATTCAAATTTGAAACTCTCGCACTAACAGAAAGTTTGTAATTTTTTGTACCTAAACAAAAAATATTCAGAAATAAATAAATGAAAATAAATAAAGTAGAAACAAAACTAAATTTTTTTTGAGAGAAAAACTAAATAAAAAAAGCCCACCTACTGGGCCACAGCGGCCTACATATGACTAGTAACCCAACTAGTAGTTGGGCCAGGATGTAGGCCCGCAGGGCCCAGTAGGCCCATAGAGCTAAGAGGCAGAGTTAGGCCCAGAAGCCTGCTATAAAGAGGAGTTCGATATAGCAGCCGCGCTAGGGCTTTTAAATAGGTGTGGTGCGCCCTCGGCTAGCGAGGTGGGACTAAACTTACCCGCACCGCACCTGCGCCAGCGCTTTAGTACTGGGTCGTGGCTACAACCGGTACTAAAGGGGGGCCTTTAGTACCGGTTGTAGCCACCACCCGGTACTAAAGGGGTGCGCTTCCCGCCACTTCGTCTGGCCGAAACAGACCTTTAGTACCGGTTAGTGGCTCCAACCGGTACTAAAGGTAGGTTCTATATAAGAAAACACTTAAAAAATTTCGTCAGTTCTCCCTCTGCCTCTTCTCCTCTGCCCCGTCACTGCTGCCCCCGTCCCGCGCGGTCGCCGCCCCGTCCCGCGTCGTCGCCGTCCCTGTCGTCGCCATGCCCATCGCGCCATCGCCCCGTCCCGCGCCATCGCCGTCCGACCCCTCACCTCGCCGTCGTCGTCGCCTTGGATCGACCTCGCCTCGCCGTCGCCGTCGCCTGGACCTCGCCGTCGCCGTCGCCTCTACCTCGCCCGCGCATGCTTTTAGCCCCTCCCTCGGCCTCTCCTTCCTCCAATCCACCATGCCGTCACCGGTGCCGGCCGCGCGCGTGCACACACACACACTACGCGCGCACACACACACACACACTCACACTACGCGCGCGCACACACACACAATTTTTCTGTTTTTAGTTTTTAGTTTTTTTTCTGTTTTTCATACAAAGTTTTAGATGAATTAATTAATTAGATTAGATTAATGTCAAATAGTATATAGAAATGTTAGAAATGTTATAGAAATGTCAAAATTTTTAGAAATGTTAGTTTTAGCTAGATGAATTAGATTAATTTCAAATTGTTATATCAATGTTATAGAAATGTTAGTTTTTAGTTTCTTGTAATTTTCGTTATACAAATTTAGAATTTGCATATAAGAAATCACAATCCAATCATTTAAAAAATGTTACTTTTGCAGCGTATAGTATTTGTTCTCGATGATGCCGGGCCCGCATCCTCGCCGTCGATCCATTCGCAACGACGTCCTGCTTCAGAGGACCCATGTCCGGGACTGGGCTCCGTCGGGCTGGCACTGGGAGGTGCTACCTTCAGGGGCTCGCCACTTGGTGAGGAACCCGGGTCCCGTTGTCGACCCTGAGCTCCTTTGCTGGCGTTCCCGTGGGCCACTTTCGGTGCGGAGGGAGTCGGCCCCGCCGGAGGTGGTGCGTCGCCGTGTCAGGGAGGAGGACGAGCACGTCCGTCACTACATGGCTGCTATGGACGTCAGGCTCTCCAATACTTAGAAGGGTCTTTGGGAAGATGACCGGAGCTATGATCCTGTGATGGTTCCTTCTCTTTGCATGTCCACCGCCCGCGCCTCAGGAACCGCGAGTGGGCTAGATTATTCTGTAGTATTCGTTCTTTATTAGCTAGCTAGCTAGTGATGTATTCCATATATAATATTCAAGACGATGTATTCAAGATTATATATTATTCGATACGATGCATATTATGTACTATGATTCAGGATTTCCTCTTATTGATTGCATGCATGCATATTGTAATTTGAATACCAAATTGTTTTATATTTCTTCTGGATTTGTTAAATAAAAGCTATGGCGGAAAATACTGGCAGAGACGGATAAGAGTCCCTGTTCGAGATCATACGCTCCCCTCGCGCGCGAGATAATCAAAATGAAGAAGATGACGGCTCCCAATATCTGAACAATACTGGCGAGGGTGATGATATGATATTCGGCTGCGACGACCGAAATGATGAAGTCATGGATTATGATGGCGAAGAAATTAATGATTATGATGGAGAAGAAACTAATGATTATGATGGAGAAGAAAATGTTGATCTTGATAAAACAGAGACCGGCGAGGTATATTTATATAAGCAGGCATCTGGTGATCATCACATGTTTTAAATGATTTGAAGATATATTAACGAATCAATCTTTCTTCTTTTCAGCCCTCCGGATCGAGCAAATCTTTTACAGGCAGAGTACGAGGCCCGCGAAAAAATTTGAAGTAGGGTGTAAAGTACAACATCGATGCCATCAAAACTAATGGCGAACCAATAGCGCCTAAGAACATTGCGAACAAGTTCGTTCGTCAGTGCGGAGTTCTTGTGAAGGACAAACTCCCGATCTCCCTTCAAGAATGGAAAGAGCCATCAAAGCCCTGTCCAGATCTTACTTTTGTTGATGACAGAGCAAAAAAAGCGCTTTGGGAAGATCTCATGAAACATTTCACCCTACCAGATCATTTCACAGCTGTAGATGTGGAGAAAGTCAAGGACGCTGCTCTTAGGAAGATGGCAGTTGCATTCAACAACCACAAGAAAACTGTATGGCATAACTACGTCAAAGCAAGAAAGAAGACTCCAGAATTCAAGGGAACACTAGAGAACCAAAGAGAACACTGGGACAATTTCGTGAAATTCAAGGAATCAGAATTATCTAAGGAACGATCCCGAAAAAACAAGGCCAATGCCGCAAAAAAGCAGCAATTCCATAGGCTGGGGCCAGGTGGCTACGCGGTGGCAATGCCTAAGTGGGAAAAGTCTGAACAAGAGATGGTGGTTGCACAGGTCACTCCAGTTCCATTGAGCTGGCCCCCCAGGTGCAGAAGTTGGTTTTATGCGCATGGGGGGGCGTTGGACCCGAAGACAGGTGAGGTTTCGAAGAAGGCATGTCTTAAAGGAGCCGATGATAAGTTAGTTGAAGCAATAGAAGAAGCTCGAAAGGGGGTGTTCACGCCCAACAGAGAGAACGACGAGCTTACGCGCGCCCTGGGAAATCCTGAACACCCGGGAAGAACACGGGGCAAGGGCGTTGTTCCGTGGTATGAGGGCTTTTCTGAGTGGAACACCGACTACAGAAGTCGTGCGAGAAGGAAGATGGAGGAGGAGAAGAAGAAGAAGCTGGAGGACGAGCAGAGGAAGCAGGAAGCAAAACGGCTTCAAGGCCTAGAATCAGCGCACGCAGACTTGGCACTCAAATTGCAGAGGCAGCAGCAGCAGATCGACTCGCTTAGCCAGGAAAGGGGGTCTCAGCAGTGGCCGCAGCTAGCGGATGATCCAGCATTGGATAGCACCGTCCCATCCATGCCGAGAAGCAGCGTGGGTTCTGCCGCGGGCGATGCACTGCACGATAGATACCCTATGGATGACATCATGGAGAACACTAACTGTGAGCTACACTTCAAAATAAAGAATATATCTGTGAAGCCGGCGGACGCCGTTGCTCATACAAATCCCCCCGGAGCAACCTACCATTGCAGAACGATTCCAGCCGGCTATGCTCATGTCATGGTTGATGAGGTGGTGCACCAATATTCGGAGCTATAGCTTGACATTTCTGGAGGTGACAAGGAGCACACACTGGGAGAGGCCATACATCGTATCATCTAATGGAGAAAGGATTGCATCATCCTTCGAAGGCCACCGACACTGCGTCAGCTAGAGCTTGAAATTCCAGGAGGTGATGAGGAGCAGATGACTCACGCTCCTCCAACGCGTGAGGCCACTCTTCCTGCTTCAACTCAGCCAACACGTGAGGCCACTCCTCCTACTTCAACTCAGCCAACGCGTGAGGCCACTCCTCCTCCTCCAAGTCCACCAACGCGTGCCACTCCTCCTCCAAGTCCGACACTGCATCAGCCATCTCCGCTGCCTCATCAATCGCAGAAGAGAGCCGCCACAGCTATGGTGTGTAGTGCTACAAGTCGAGGTAGTACACGAGGTATAGGCGAATGATACGTCTCCGTCGTATCTATAATTTTTGATTGTTCCATGCCAATATTCTTCAACTTTCATATACTTTTGGCAACTTTTTATACTATTTTTGGGACTAACATATTAATCCAGTGCACAGAGCCAGTTCCTGTTTGTTGCGTGTTTTATGTTTCGCAGAACCCAATATCAAACGGAATCCAAATGGGATAAAAACGGATGGAGAATTATTTTGGAATATTTGGAATTTTTGGGAGGAAAAATCAACGCAAAACGGTGCCCATGGTGGCCAGGAGATAGGGGGCGCACCCTCCCCCTGGGCGCGCCTGGCACTCTCCTGGGACACCCATAAGGCGGTTGACACTATTCTTTTGCCGCAAGAAAGCTAATTTTATGAGAAAAATCTGGGTGAAAGATTCACCCCAATCGGAGTTACGGATCTCCGGATATAAAAGAAACGGTGAAGGGGCAGAATTAGGGAGCACAGAAACAGAGAGAGACAGAGAGACATATCCAATCTCGGAGGGGCTCTCGCCCCTCCGACGCCATGGGAGCCAAGGACAGATCCAATCTCGGAGGGGCTCTCGCCCCTCCCACGCCATGGTAGCCAAGGACTAGAGGGGAAAGCCTTCTCCCATCTAGGGAGAAGGTCAAGGAAGAAGAAGAAGGAGGGATCTCTCCCCTTGCTTTCGGTGGCGCAGGAACGCCGCCGGGGGCCATCATCATCACCGCGATCTTCACCAACCCTCCGCCATCTTCACCAACATCACCATCACCTTTCCCCCATCGATATTCAGCGGTCCACTCTCCCGAAACCTGTTGTACCCTCTACTTGAACATGGTACTTTATGCTTCATATTATTATCCAATGATGTGTTTCCATCCTATGATGTCTAAGTAGATTTTCGTTGTCCTATTGGTGGTTGATGAATTGCTATGATTGATTTAATTTTCTTGTGGTTATGTTGTTGTCCTTTGGTGCCCATCATATGAGCGTGCGCGTGGATCACACCATAGGGTTAGTTGTATGTTGATAGGACTATGTATTGGAGGGATAGAGTGATAGAAGTTTCAACCTAGCATCGAAATTGATGCATACGGGATTGAAGGGGGACCAATATATCTTAATGCTATGGTTGGGTTTTACCTTAATGAACGTTAGTAGTTGCGGATGCTTGCTAATAGTTCCAATCATAAGTGCGTAGAATTCCAAGTCAGGGATGACATGCTAGCAGTGGCCTCTCCCACATAAAACTTGCTATCGGTCTAGTAAAGTAGTCAATTGCTTAGCGACAATTCCGCAACTCCTACCACCACTTTTCCACACTCGCTATATTTACTTTATTGCATCTTTATCCAAACAGCCCCTAGTTTATATTTATGCGTTCTTTATTTTCTTGCAAAACTTTCCAACAACACCTACAAAGTACCTCTAGTTTCATACTTGTTCTAGGTAAAGCGAACGTCAAGCGTGCGTAGAGTCGTATCAGTGGCCGATAGGACTTGAGAGAGTTTTTTTCTACCTTTAGCTCCTCGTTGGGTTCGACACTCTTACTTGTCGAAAGAGGCTACAACTATCCCGTATACTTGCGGGTTATCAAGACCTTTTCTGGCGCCACTGCCGGAGAGTCATAGCGTGGGGTGAATATTCTCGTCTGTGCTTGTTTGCTTTATCACTAAGTAATTTTTATTTGCTGTTCTAAGTTGTTCTCTATCTTTAGTTATGGATATAGAACACGAAATACCAAAATTTGGTGTAGACACTACTCATGGAGATGGGGAACCTCCTAAAACCCTCGATGCTCGTTATGTTCAAGATATTATGTACTAATTTGATAATCCTGAGAAAACCCCATTCAATTATGTTATGGGAGACATGTTGGATCAACGTGAATACTTTAGGAATTATCGCTTGACACAAAAAGGGATACTAATATGGGATCAAATTTCTGTGTTGCGTTGGTATGCTCGTCAACTATGCTTGATACATGATTATATACTTGTTGCTCTAGGATGAAGGCTCCACACCTTCCCTTTTCATGCAAATTCAATGATAATAAAATCTTAGCTTCTTATGCTAATGCTGTATATGATTACTATGATGTGGAACAAATAGAAGAATTTGTTGCTTTTATGGGTGCTTATGAGATTGAATCTATGTTTACAACATTTGACGATTTTGATGATTCAGTTTATAGACCAGAAAATCTTGCTATACTTAGATATTGCTATGAAAATTATGAATACAATTAGAATAGTAATGCATTTATTGAGAAAGTCTCTGCTTTCCAAGAAGAGACTAATATTTTCCAGGAAGCTATGGAAGAAGAAATTGATGAAACTATGAGCTCATTGGATGAAAAAGACGATGAGGAGAGCGAAGAACAAAAGGAGGAAGAGCAGATTGATCACCCGTGCCCACCTTCTAATGAGAGTAACTCTTTAACTCATACATTGTTTAATTCCCCTTCGTGCTTACCGAAGGATGATTGCTATGATGATTGTTGTGATCCCTTGAATTTGTTTGAAATGTCCTTTTTGACGATGCTTGCTATGCTTGTGGCCAAGATGCCAATATGAATTATGCTTATGGAGATGAACTTGCTATAGTTCCTTATGTTAAACATGAAATTGTTGCTATTGCACCCACGCATGATAGTCCTATTATCTTTTTGAATTCCCCAAACTACACTTTATCGGGGAAGTTTGTGCTTATTAAGGATTATATTGATGGGTTGCCTTTTACCATTGCACATGATGATTTTGATAGATATAATATGCATGTGCTTGCTGCTCCTACTTGCAATTATTATGAGAGAGGAACTATATCTCCACCTCTCTATGTTTCCAACATGATAGAATTGCAAGAAACTACTTATACTATGCATTGGCCTTTACTTGGTGTGCATGAACTGTTCTTTTATGACATGTCGATGCATAGGAAGAGAGTTAGACTTTGTCATTGCTTGATATATGTTACTTTGTGCTCACTGCTAAATTACAAATCATTGTTAATTAAAATTGGCTTTGATATACCTTGGGATCCGGGTGGATTCATTACTTGAGCACTATATGCCTAGCTTAATGGATTTAAAGAAAGCGCTGCCAGGGAGACCGCCCGGAAGTTTTAGAGAGTCATTTATTTCTGTTGAGTGCTTTTATATAGTTTTAAAACAAAAAAAAATAAAGAGGGGAACCTAAAACTTTTCAAAAAGGAAAGTGAAAGTGAGAAAGACAAGCAATGTTGAAGTGGGAGCTAGCCTTGAACTTTGTTCATGCTCACGGAAACTTTGTGAATCTTGATTACAGAAACTTTTCATCAAAAATAATTATCCCCTTGTATAATTCCATTGTATTATAAAAATAATGTGCCAAGGTTTGCCTTTAGGATGTTTACAATGCTTGTTGGTTTGTACGGTGCAAGACAGAAACTTTGGCTGTAGTGCGCGATTTTACATTTTTACTGGAAGGTCAAACGGTTCTGATTCTTTTTGCACTGTCTTGCTATACAACTTTTTTAGTTTTTCAAATTTTGGTAGAATTTTTGGGGTACCATAAGTATGGTGAATGTTCAGATTGCTACAGTCTGTTCTATTTTTGATGCATAGTTTGCTTGTTTTGATGAATCTATCAATTTATATCAGTGGATTAAGCCATGAAAAGTTATGTTACAGTAGACACAATGCCAAAACAAAATATGAATTGGTTTGCAACAGTACTTAGAGTAGTGGTTTGCTTTATTATACCAACGGATCTTACCGAGTTTTCTGTTGAAGTTTTGTGTGGATGAAGTGTCTAATCGAGGAGGTTTCGATATGAGGACAAGGAAGAGAGGCAAGAGCTCAAGCTTGGGGATGCCCAAGGCATCCCAAGTAAATATTCAAGCAGATTCAAGCATCTAAGCTTGGGGATGCCCCGGAAGGCATCCCCTCTTTCTTCAACAAGTATCGGTATGTTTTCGTATTCATTTCATTCATGCGATATGTGCAAGTCTTGGAGCGTCTTTTGCACTTAGTTTTCTTTTTTTATTTTATGCACCATGCTGGTTTGAGATAGTCCTTGGTTGATTTATAGAATGCTCATTGCACTTCACTTAAATCTTTTGAGTGTCGCTTTATAGAATGTGTCATGTGCTTCACTTATATCATTTGAAGTCTGGATTGCCTGTTTCTCTTCACATAGAAAACTGCCATTTGTAGAATGCTCTTTTGCTTCACTTATATTTGTTAGAGCGTGGGCATATCTTTTGTAGAAAGAATTAAACTCTCTTTCTTCACTTATATCAATTTAGAGAGATGACAGGAATTGGTCATTCACATGGTTAGTCATAAAATCCTACATTAAACTTGTAGATCACTGAATATGATATGTTTGATTCCTTGCAATAGTTTTGCGATATAAAGGTGGTGATATTAGAGTCGTGCTAGTTGAGTAATTGTGAAATTGAGAAATACTTGAGTTGAGGTTTGCAAGTCTCGTAGCATGCACGTATGGTGAACCATTATGTAACGAAGTTGGAGCATGAGGTGTTCTTTGATTGCTTTCCTTATGAGTGGAGGTCGGGATCGCGCAATGGTTAACTCCTACCAACCCTTCCCCAAGGAGCATGCGTAGTAGTACTTTGCTTCGAGGGAAAGTAGACTTTTGCAATAAGTATATGAGTTCTTTATGACTAATGTGAGTCCATGGATGTACGCACACTCACCCTTCCACTTTGCTAGCCTCTATTGTGATGCGCAACATTCTCCGGTATTATGAACCCATTATTTACCTTCCTCAAAACAGCCACCATACCTACCTATCATGGCATTTCCGTAGCCATTCCGAGATATATTGCCATGCAACTTCCATCATCATCATATACATGACTTGAGCATTCATTGTCATATTGCTTTGCATGATCGTAAGATAGCTAGCATGATGTTTTCATGGCTTGTCCATTTTTTGATGTCATTGCTATGCTAATCATTGCACATCCCGGTACACCGCCGGAAGCATTCATATAGAGTCATATCTTTGTCAGAGATATCGAGTTGTAATATTGAGTTGTAAGTAAATAAAAGTGTGATGATCATCATTATTAGAGCATTGCCCCAGTGAGGAAAGGATGATGGAGACTATGATTCCCCCACAAGTCGGGATGAGACTACGGACTTTATGAATAATAAAAGAGGCCAAAGAAGCCCAAATAAAAAAAGGCCAAAGAAGCCCACAAAAAGAATATAAAAAATAATAAATAAATAAATAAAAATGAGAGAAAAAGAGAGAAGGGGCAATGTTACTATCCTTTTACCACACTTGTGCTTCAGAGTAGCACCATGTTCTTCATAGAGAGAGTCTCCTATGTTGTCACTTTCATATACTAAGTGGGAATTTTTCATTATAGAACTTGGCTTGTATATTTCAATGATGGGCTTCCTCAAAATGCCATAGGTCTTCGTGAGAAAGCAAGTTGGATGCACACCCACTTAGTTTCTTTTGTTGAGCTTTCATATATTTATAGCTCTAGTGCATCCGTTGCATGGCAATCCCTACTCACTCACATTGATATCTATTGATGGGCATCTCAATAGCCCGTTGATACGCCTAGTTGATGTGAGACTATCTTCTCCCTTTTTGTCCTCACAACCACCACCATATACCATCATAGTGCTATGTCCATGGCTTGCACTCATGTATTGCGTAAGAGTTGAAAAAGCTGAAGCGCGTTAAAAAGTATGAACCAATTGCTTGGCTGAAACCGGGGTTGTGCATGATGGGAGTATTTTGTGTAATGAAGATGGAGCATAGCCAGACTATATGATTTTGTAGGGATGAGCTTTCTTTGGCTATGTTATTTTGATCAGAAATAATTGTTTGGTTGGTATCCTTGAAGTATTATTGTTTTTATGTCAAATGATAAACTATTGCTTTGAATCATTCATGTCTTAATATTCATGCCATGATTATACATATGATCAAGATTATGCTAGGTAGCATTCCACATCAAAAATTGTCTTTTTTATCATTTACCTACTCGAGCACGAGCAGGAATTAAGCTTGGGGATGCTGATACGTCTCCGCCGTATCTATAATTTTTGATTGTTCTATGCCAATATTCTTCAACTTTCATATACTTTTGGCAACTTTTTATACTATTTTTGGGACTAACATATTGATCCAGTGCCCAATGCCAGTTCCTGTTTGTTGCATGTTTTATGTTTCGCAGAAACCCAATATCAAACGGAATCCAAACAGGATAAAAACGGATGGAGAATTATTTTGGAATATTTGGGATTTTCCGGAGGAAGAATCAACGCGAAACAGTGCCTGAGGTGGCCGGGAGATAGGGGGCGCGCACTCCCCCTGGGCGTGCCTGGCACTCTCCTGGGCCACCCGTAAGGTGGTTGACTCTCTTCTTTTGCCGCAAGAAAGCTAATTTTATGAGAAAAATCTGGGTGAAAGATTCACCCCATCGGAGTTATGGATCTCTGAACATAAAAGAAACGGTGAAGGGGCAGAATCAGGGAGCGCAGAAACAGAAAGAGACAGAGAGACAAATCCAATCTCGGAGGGGCTCTCGCCCCTCCCACGCCATGGTAGCCAAGGACCAGAGGGGAAACCCTTCTCCCATCTAGGAAGAAGGTCAAGGAAGAAGAAGAAGAAGAAGGGGGGTTCTCTCCCCCTTGCTTCCGGTGGCGCCGGAACGCCGCCGGGGGCCATCATCATCACCGCGATCTTCACCAACATCTCCGCCATCTTCACCAACATCTCCATCCCCTTTCCCCCATCTATATTCAGCGGTCCATGATACGTCCATTTTGCATCATGCTTTTATATCAATATTTATTGCATTATGGGCTGTTATTACACATTATATATCAATACTTATGGCTATTCTCTCTTACTTTATAAGGTTTGCCATGAAGAGGGGGAACGCCGGCAGCTGGAATTCTGGTTGGAAAAGGAGCAAACATTGGAAACCTATTCTGCACTGCTTCAAAAGACCTGAAACTCCATGAAACTTTTTTTTGGATTTAATAAGAATTATTGAGTGGAAGAAACACCTCAGGGGGCCCATACCCTGGCCAGGAGGGTGGGGGCGCGCCGACCCCTACTGGGCGCGCCCCTGTCTCCTGGGCCCCCTAGTGCCCCCCGGTGTCCATCTTATGCTATACGAAGGCTTTTACCCTGGAAAAAATCATGGGCAAGCTTACGGGACGAAACTCCGCCGCCACGAGGCGGAACCTTGGTGGAACCAATCTAGAGCTCCAACAGAGCTGTTTTGTCAGGGACACTTCCCTCCGGGAGGGGGAAATCATCACCATCGTCATCACCAACGATCCTCTCATTGGGAGGGGGTCAATCTCCATCAACATCTTCACCAGCACCATCTCCTCTCAAACCCTGGTTCATCTCTTGTATCCAATCTTGTATCCAAAACCGCAAATTGGTATGTGTGGGTTGCAAGTAGTGTTGATTACTCCTTGTAGTTGATACTTATTGGTTTACTTGGTGGAATATCATATGTTAAGATCCTTAATGTATATTATTACACCTTTGATTATGAACATGAATATGCTTTGTGAGTAGTTACATTTGTTCCTGAGGACATGGGTGAAGTCTTGCTATTAGTAGTCATGTGAATTTGCTATTCGTTCGATATTTTTATGAGATGTATGTTGTCTTTCCTCTAGTGGTGTTATGTGAATGTCGACTACATGACACTTCACCATTATTTGGGCCTAGAGGAAGGCATTGGGAAGTAATAAGTAGATGATGGGTTGCTAGAGTGACAGAAGCTTAAACCCTAGTTTATGCGTTGCTTCGTAAGGGGCTGATTTGGATCCATATGTTTCATGCTATGGTTATGTTTACCTTAATACTTTTGTTGTAGTTGTGGATGCTTGCAATAGGGGTTAATCATAAGTGGGATGCTTTTCCAAGTAAGGACAGTACCCAAGCACCAGTCCACCCACATATCAAATTATCAAAGTACCGAACGCGAATCATATGAGTGTGATGAAACTAGCTTGACGATAATTCCCATGTGTCCTCGGGAGCGCTTTTCTCATTATAAGAAATTGTCCAGGCTTGTCCTTTTCTACAAAAAAGATTGGGCCACCTTTCTGCACCTTATTTAGTTTTATTGCTTGTTACTCGTTACAATTTATCTTATCACAAAACTATCTATTACTCACAATTTCAGTGCTTGCAGAGAAAACCTTACTGAAAACCACTTATCATTTCCTTATGCTCCTCGTTGGGTTCGACACTCTTACTTATCGAAAGGACACACTTGCCGGGGAGTGTAGCGCTTTTGGTGAGTGGAACTTGGTAAGGAAACATTTATATAGTGTGCTGAAATTTTCTGTTACTTGTCACTATGGAAACTAATCCTTTGAGGGGCTTGTTTGGGGCATCTTCGCCTCGACCAGTAGAGCAAAGAGTTGCTCCTCAACCTACTGAACCTACTGAAAATGTTCACTAGTGACAAGTAAGAGTGGCCAATCTATCATAGTCCTGAAATTGTGAGAAAAGAGTCTTGATGACCCACAAGTGTGTCCTTTCGATAAGTAAGAATGTCGAACCCAACGAGGAGTAGAAGGAAATGATAAGCGGTTTTCAGTATGGTTTTCTCTGCAAGCACTGAAATTATAGGTAATAGATAGTTTTGTAATAAGATAAATTGTAACGAGTAACAAGCAATGAAAGTAAATAAAGTGCAGCAAGGTGGCCCAAACCTTTTTGTAGCAAAGGATAAGCCTGGACAATTTCTTATAATGAGAAAAGCGCTCCCGAGGACACATGGGAATTATCGTCAAGCTAGTTTCATCACGTTCATATGATTCGCGTTCGGTACTTTGATAATTTGATATGTGGGTGGACCGGTGCTTGGGTACTGCCCTTACTTGGACAAGCATCCCACTTATGATTAACCCCTATTGCAAGCGTCCGCAACTACAAAAAGGAGTATTAAGGTAAACCTAACCACAACATTAAACATATGGGTCCATATCAACCCCTAACGAAGCAACACATAAACTAGGGTTTAAGCTTCTGTCACTCTAGCAACCCATCATCTACTTATTACTTCCCAATGCCTTCCTCTAGGCCCAATAATGGTGAAGTGTCATGTAGTCGACATTCACATAATACCACTAGAGGAAAGACAACATACATCTCATCAAAATATCGAATGAATACCAAATTCACATGACTACTAATAGCAAGACTTCACCCATGTCCTCAGGAACAAACGTAACTACTCACAAAGCATATCCATGTTCATAATCAGAGGAGTAATAATATGAATTAAGGATCTGAACATATGATCTTCCATCAAGTAAACCAATAAGTATCAACTACAAGGAGTAATCAACACTACTAGCAACCCACGGGTACCAATTTGTGGTTTTAGATACAAGATTGGATACAAGAGATGAACTAGGGTTTGAGAGGAGATGGTGCTGATGGAGATGTTGATGGAGATTGACCCCCTCCTGATGAGAGGATCGTTGGTGATGACAATGGTGATGATTTCTCCCTCCCGGAGGGAAGTGTCCCCAGCAGAACAGCTCTGCCGGAGTTCTAGATTGGTTCCGCCAAGGTTCTGCCACGTGGTGGTGGAGTTTCGTCCCGTAAGCTTGCCCACGATTTTTTATAGGGTAAAAGCCTTCATATAGCAGAAGATGGACACCAGGGGGCCACCAAGGGGCCCAGGAGACAGGGGGCGCGCCCAGTAGGGGTGGGCGCCCCCCCTCCTGGCTAGGGTGTGGGCCTCCTGAAGTGTTTCTTTTGCTCAATAATTCTTATTAAATCCAAAAATAAGTTTCGTGGAGTTTCAGGTCTTTTGGAGCAGTGCAGAATAGATTTCCAATGTTTGCTCCTTTTCCAGCCAGAATTTCAGCTTCCGGCATTCCCCCGCTTCATGGTAAACCTTATAAAATAAGAGAGAATAACAATAAGTATAGATATATAATGTGTAATAACAGCCCATAATGCAATAAATATTGATACAAAAGCATGATGCAAAATGGACGTATCAACTCCCCCAAGCTTTGACCTCGCTTGTCCTCAAGCGGAAGCCGAAATCGAAAAATATGTCCACATGTTTAGAGATAGAGGTGTCGATAAAAGTAAAATACGGACATGAGGGCATCATGATCATTCTTATAAGAACAACATATATAGATTTTTTTTGACTATATACTGCAAGGCAACAGCCTCACCGTCCTTTATTAAAGTAAAGTATCAAAAGATATACAAAGTTAATAGAAAGAAGACAAGGTTAGGGAGGAAAGTCTACTTACAAAGAGATTAAGGTAGGGAAGCTATCCATGAAGTTAGGCTATTTCTATATTTACACTTGATTCTATGTGCTAAAAGAGAAATATCATGAATAAAATTCCTCCTCTAGGATCGGAAAGTAGGCATCTCATTTCTGAAACTCTTCCCATTCCTTTGTGTCCAAATATTCCAAGTAGCCGTGAAGACTACCTCAGAAAAGAAAGGGTAGCCAAAGTCCTTCCTGGCAGCGCAAGCCATCTCAAAAGTAGTCTGGTTAGGGTGAACATTCCATGAGATGCCCAAGTAATTCCAGACACGTTGGCTGAAGCTGCAAACAAAGAAAAGATGAGCTCTATCCTCATGCAAAGCTGAGAGACACATAACACACATGTCCTCCTGAATAATCCAATGCCTTCGCTGCATCATGTCCCTAGTGTTTAGGTGATCCATCAAAAGGAGCCAGGCAACCACCTTAAGCTTGAGGGTGCAAGAACATTTCCAGATCCACCCGAATATGGGGTCAACCACAATGTCAGAAAAACAAGACAAATAATAAATCCTTGACTGATAATCCCTAGATTTGGAAGGCCATCTCCAGACATCATTTACCCCCTCATGCAGATTGATCAAAGGCAATAAAGACTGAAGCTGATTGAATTCCTCGAAGGCTTGAACTGATAAAGGCAGGTGAAAATTGTTGGTCGGATCAGACAACTCCATCACATCCTTGATGGTAAGTGTGTCATCAACCACAAAGGAACGGAGCCTCGGGAATCGTTGTTGCATGATGACCACAGAGTTATTCAGTTGCCAACGATCCAACCAAAAAACCACTGTATCCCCCGATCGCACGTGAGGGACAACCAACTTACAAAATTTGTCATACAGCTTCAACACGTCACGCCACCAAAAAGAACCACAACTTTGAGTGACTTGGGGTGGTGCGGCTGCATAATATGTGTCCCAAATGAGTGAGACCCAGGGCACATCCGACTTATTAAAAAATTTGAAGAGATGCTTGATCAACAAGGCATCGTTTTGTATGCCTAGGATGAGCACTCCAAGACCTCCCCGATTCTTAGGCCGACAGACCAAATCCTAAGCCGCCAATGATTGTCGTGGTGTATCAGAGTTCCCCCTCCATAAACATTGCCGCATGATATGTTCAATCTGCTTCAAAATACCTTGAGGCAACGAGAGAGTGCATAGAAAATATATTGGCATGGAGCAAAGAACAGATTTCAAAAGTTGCAGCCGGCTCCCTTGGTTCAACAGGCAGGAAGAAGCAGATAGTCTTCTCTCAATGCGATCCACTAAGGGCAACAAGTCATAAATTGTGGGTCGAGAGGTACCCATTGGCAGTCCAAGATAGGTAAACGGCATGGAACCAACATCACACCCAAGCAAAGCAGCTACACGCTTGCCCTCATCACCGGACATATTTAATGGAATCAACAAAGATTTACTAAAGTTAACCCGCAGACCCGTAGACTTGGCAAAGACCTCAAGCATTTCCTTGAAAGCAATGAGCTGGCTGTCCACAGCAGGAAGAACAATTAATGTGTCGTCAGCATATTGCACAATCGGAGAATCCAGCGGGGAGGTTGGTATGGGAAGTGTGAGAATGTTCCTTGCGCACATCTCATTTACCACCGATTGTAATAAATCCACAGCAATCACAAATAAAAAAGGAGATAATGGATCCCCTTGACGCACACCCGAACGGTAGACAAAGTGATTACCAGGCACAACATTTAGAAGCACCGAAGAGGACCCAGTGGATAAGATACTATCAATCCAACTTGTCCAACGGGTATCAAAACCCTTACATTTCAAGATCCTGAGAATCAACTCATGCTCAATGGTATCAAACGCCTTCGTGAAGTCAAGCTTAAGAAGAATTTCTGGCCTTTTGGATGCCTTGCACTGGTAGATGTATTCAAAACACCACGCCAGGTAGTCTTGTATGGACCAACAGCGAAGAAACCCATATTGATTGCGGTGAATGCACTTGAAGACCACTCCCTGTAAACGGTTAGCCAAAAGTTTAGTTAAAAACTTTAAGCAAGTACTTGTCAATGATATGGGCCTAAAATCACCAACATATTCCGGGCTCAACTTCTTTGGAATGAGGGTAATAAGAGAAGTATTTAGACACTCCAGATCACACTTTCCATCATAAAAATCTTGGACTAGCTTCATAAAATCATTCTTCAAAATATGCCAACATTTCTTTAAAAAAAGACCAGAAAACCCGTCAGGGCCGGGAGTGCGATCAGTGGGCATGTTTTTAATTACCGTATCCACCTCGGAGTCCGTGAAGGGCAAGGATAAATCCTCAAGACCATCAACCTGTGTAATTAATGTGTCAAGGTCAAAACCCATTTGGATACCTTTGGCCTGGCCCATTCTTTGATTAAAATCAGACCAAAACATCCCCGCAAGCTGTTGGTGGTCAGAGACCACCTCCCCATCCTCAGACTTGATCGAGGAAATGGTGTTCCTCCTAAACCTTTCGGTTGCCATAGCATGGAAAAACTTTGAATTCTCCTCGCCAACTTTGATGTTTCTGATCGTGCAATGTTGTTTCCAATAAATAAACTGCCAATGCAATATATCTTCAAGGTGCAATTAACAATCCTGTGAAAATTGAACTCTGGCCAACTCACCTAAATTCCTCAATATTATCCAAAAAATGATCACTTTATTACAGTCAGCAATGAGAGCCTTGATAGCGGACAGGTTGAGATGCCATTTCTTAAGAGCATAACGAAGCGCTTTGAACTTAGCAGAAATGGTTAAGGCAATAGAGGATTTGCCCACAGGCCTATTCCACACCTCAGAAACACAGTCAAAAAAACCAGGCAAATCAACCCAATAGTTTTCAAAACGAAAAACTTTTGCCTTGGGAATACAAGTGGCGATGGAAACCACACACGAGACGTGATCAGAGGTAGTGCGCGCAAGAGGAAGAACCATTGTGTTGGGGTGATCATGTGTCCAAGCCACAGATGTGAAAAACTAATCAATCTGCTCGAGAAGAGGTGAGGTTTGCGTGTTGGACCATGTATACTGACGACCCTTGATTGGCAACTCAACAAGACCCAAATGACCAATTATTTCATTAAACAAAAATATATCATTCACATCACCACCCGGCTGATTACGGTTTTCAATCGAACGCATAAAGTTGAAGTCACCCAAAAGCAGCCAATTCTCCTCAAACTGAATATCAAGGTTATATAACCACTGCACAAACTCATCACGCGCAGAACCTTGACGCGGGCCATAGATTGAAACAAGATACCAAGATTCTGATATGTGTTTAGATTGAAACTTCATAATAATACCATAGGGTTTAGCCTCAATTAAGTTGCCTATGAAACAAGAAGAGTTCCAAATAACCACCATACCAGCAGACGCCCCCGCCGAGGGTACATAGACAAAGTTATCAAAACGCCTTGGACAGATTTTTCTAATGAAACATTGATCAATATGCATGCATTTGGTTTCCCGGAGGCAAACAACAGAGCACCCGCTTTCATCAATCATTTGCCTAACTGCAAGCTGACGTGCTTCAGAATTCAGACCCCGAATGTTCCAACAAAGAACTTTCCACTCTCTAAACATAGTCTGGTTCATTACAAACCAAAATAAAACACATTAAAAGTAGGTCACACAATGACCTACAACGCACAAAACAGACAAGTACTGCAGAGTTCCAAATAGATAAGGACAGATAAATGACGATTAAGGTACGCCATGGACCTAAACCCTAGATGAAGAAGCTAATCATCAGAACTTGAGGTGCTGTTGGACTTGGCAGGATTAGCTGCAAGCTTATCCGACGAGATCTTCTCCGGTGCAATGCGAAGACGAGCACCAATTCTCTGAAGGTCAACTATAGCAGTGAGAGGAGGCATTGCAGAGTTATCTTTAGGTTGGGATGCCATAGTTTTCCGCTTCTTCAGAGTGTGTGGCTTCTTAAATGGAGTACCGGCAGTCACCTTGCGGTGTCCATCACGTAGGGCACTGAGACGAGCACTGCGCCGGACCTCAGAATCAACAATGACACGAGAGGCCTTGGGCTTCCTTCCACACTTCAGAGAAACTTGAGGAATAGCAGAAAACTCGAAAGCTTCAGCAACAGGCTCATCAATATCATCAAAGCAAAGAGCTCGAGCTACTGGCCTTTTAACATATGGAACCTCCCTCCTTAGGTTAGCTGAAGGAACAGGTGCAGGCAGCAGCAGCAAATTGGGGGCTGGATCACAGAAAAGAGGTTCCCACGACTGCTTGTTCAGAAGAGCACCAAGATCAGACTTGAAGACAAATTTTGGGATGTCAGAGGTCCAGATAAACGGCAGCGCCTTCTCAAAAGTGCGCTTCCACTGCATCACAGGAGGTAAGACAGGCCCAAAGACAGTTAACACTTGACCAATCATAAGAGGAGGCTGATGTGGTCCCATTGGGTGCTGGAAAAGAGCCAAATCCACCGCAGCATGCCCATTGTTAACTGAATCATCAGAAAGCTGCAGCACAATGGACTCCTAAGACTGAACTTCCTCAACATTGGCCTGCTGCACAGCTTCATGGATAGGTGGAGGAGCATTCAGTGGCTTCTCATTGACAGGTTGAGGCACATTATTCCAACCTAGCTCTGGAAATTCAGGCATGACCCAATTATGATTGTTGAACTGCATGTTACCAGGGAGTGGGTGAGGATTGCCATTGAAGGGCATTGGGTCCTCATCAGTAGGCAGAATGTCAGCAAAATCCGCAGAGAGAGTGTAGACCAGCGCAGTCCAAGAAATCCTAGCCCCTCCAAAATCAGCATACTCTCTGTATGCCACTGATCTAGGAACCAGAGACGGTGCAGGGAAGGACACATAGGCTAGAGATCGCACCATCATTGGGTCATCCTGATGCCAATGATGAAAACGGCCGAAAGTGCTGATAACATCGGCAAGATATTGAGAGCGCCTATAATCCAGAGGAACTCCTAGCAACATAATCCATCCCCGTCGAAAACCCTACGTTGCTCTCTAGTTGATACCCTCATCGTGTGGAATAAACCTGACAAATCTATCGTTGCCCAGATCGAAAGGAGGATGATCAACTAAAGCTTGGCGGGCCAGAGCACTATGGAAACGGAACAATTCAACCCCTCGAATCCATGGCTGAGCATCCAACACAGCTCTCCCTAGGTTATTGACAACAAAATCACTGACCAAATTCCGGAAGATGATGAATTCTTATGCTCAAGTAACAATCAATTCACAATGTCATGTATGGTTCAGAAACTTCATTGAAAGCTAGCAAACTGTAATCTCAGTCATTGAAACAATTGCAATTTATCGAACATCACAAAGAGTCAAGAATAGAGCTTTTCAGCAAATCCACATACTCAACTATCATATAGTCTTCTACAATTGCTAACACTCATGCAATACTTGTGGTTATGGAGTTTTAGCCGGACACTGAGAAAGATAGGGGCTTATTGTGTTGCCTCCCAACGTATTCACCTTTAGGTGATGTCAACAATAATAGTCCATGCTAACGAACATCCAATTGGATATATATATCATGATCTTTCAAACACGAGGAGCTTGCCAAAGGATAAAGTGAAAAAAGGGAAAGGTGAAGATCACCTTGACTCAAGTATAAAGTAAAAACATAAAGTAAGAACATAAAGTAAAAGATAGGCCCTTCGCAGAGGGAAGCATAGGTTGTCATGCACTTTTAGGGTTGGATACACAAAATCTTAGTACGAAAGAACGTCACTTTATAGTGCCACTTGTATATGGACCTTTATTATGCAGTCCGTCGCTTTTATTGCTTCCATAACAAGATCGTATAAAGCTTATTTTCTCAATACTAATAAGTCATGCATAATTAGAGAGCAATTTTTATTGCTCACACCGATGACAACTTACTTGAAGGATCGTACTCAATCCATAGGTAGGTATGGTGGACTCTCATGG
This sequence comes from Triticum dicoccoides, assembly GCF_002162155.2. NCBI lineage: Eukaryota > Viridiplantae > Streptophyta > Magnoliopsida > Poales > Poaceae > Triticum > Triticum dicoccoides. The sequence goes on from NC_041381.1 coordinate 588,683,741, forward strand.
CAAACTGGGTTTAAGGGTATTTGGAAGCACAAGTAGCATCTCTACTTAGTGCTAGGAATTTGGCTAGCATGAGGGGGAAAGGCAAGCTCAACATGTTTGGAAGGTTAATGACAATATACTTTAACTGAGATGTGATAAAACATAAACCATTACGTTGTCTTCCTTGTCCAACGTCAACTCTTTTAGCATGTCATACTTAATGAGTGCTCACAATCATAAAAGATGTCCAAGATAGTATATTTGTATGTGAAACCTCTCTTTCCTAATTACTTCCTATTAATTGCAAGATGACCAAAACCATGTTTATCAACTCTCAACAACTTTTAAGCCTCATACTTTCTATGTGTGAGGTCATCACTAACCATAAGATCAATATGAACTCTTTTCTTCTTTTTACTCTTTCAAGATCATAGCCAGATAGCAAAGCCCTTGACTCAACACTAATCTTTATTATAGATAACTCACGGACTCGATTACATAAAGAGATCACAAAGCAAAACTCAAAACTACGTGATATCAAAATTTCAATCTACTAGATCAAGATACTACTAAAAGGATCGAACTAAATAAAATGGTAAAGATAGGAGTGTGATGGTGATACGATACCGGGGCAGCTCCCCCAAGCTTTGCAGTTGCCAAGGGGAGTGACCATACCAATGTGATTATGTCCTCGGAGGTGATTGAGGTGGTTATGATGATGGATAATCGCACATCGAGCGTAGAAGCTCCTCCAACTTGCGGATAATGCCCTTGAGTCCGGCGATATGATCCTTCAACAAAATATTCTCCTGTGTGAGATACTTATTCTGTATGCGAGCTAACTGAATCATCTTGAAAGCTTCAATCTCAGTTGGAGTAAAGAGGTTAGGAAATGGTTGAGGGATGTCTTCTTCTTTCACTTCTGGGGCTTGAACCTCCATGGCCTTCTTGATCCTTTCATCCTTGTTAATCTCTTCCGGTTCTTCTCTCTTCAGCTCTATCTTCAATAGCCAAGCATCCTTGTCTTCATTGTTGAAGGAGGGTGACGCCATGGTGCTCTAGCTCTGAAACAGAAAACAGCTTGAAACGAAAACAGGGGATATTTGTGTGATACGGTGGTCAAAACTTCCAGGGGATTATATAATGAATTTTTACAGACCAAAATACGTAAAGTGCAAGAAAATGGAGTCCAGGAGACACACGAGGTGTCCACGAGATAGGGGGGTGCACCCAGTAAGGGTGGGCGTGCCCTCCACTCTCGTGGAGGCCTCGTGTCCTCCCCGGACTACTTCTTTCTTCCTAAAATTCTTAAATATTCCAAAAATGATAAAAATTGCCTTTAGAATTGTTTTGGAGTTGGTTTACTTACCGTACCACATACCTATTCCTTTTCGGAGTCTAAAACGTTCTGGAAAGTGTCCCTTATGTATTCCTCCAGGGTTACGGTTTCAATAATATTAGTTTCAACATTGATAGGATTACCTGAGATATAATGTTTAATTATTTGACCGTTCACCACCCTCGCACTTGTGCCTTCGAAGTTGTTGATTATTATGGCACCAGAACAATAGACCTCCTCGACAACGTAAGGACCTTCCCATTTAGAGAGAAGTTTTCCTACAAAAAATCTTAAACGAGAGTTGAATAATAACACATAATCACCTACGCTAAACTCACGCTTTTGTATTCTTTTGTCATGCCAGCATTTGACTTTTCTTTGAATAGTTTGGCATTCTCATAGGCTTGGGTTCTCCATTCATCAAGTGAGCTAATATCAAACAACCTCTTCTCAGCAGCAAGTTTGAAGTCATAGTTGAGCTCTTTAATAGCCCAATATGCTTTATGTTCAAGTTCTAGTGGCAAATGAGAAGCTTTTCCATAAACCATCTTATATGGAGACATGCCCATGGGATTTTTGTATGCAGTTCTATAGGCCCATAATGCATCATCAAGTTTCTTGGACCAATTCTTTCTAGATCTATTCACAGTCTTTTGCAAAATTAATTTGCGTTCTCTATTGCTCAACTCTACTTGACCACTAGACTATGGGTGATAAGGAGATGCGATTCTATGATTAACATCATACTTAGCAAGCATCTTACGGAAAGCACCATGAATAAAATGTGAACCACCATCAGTCATAAGATATCTAGGGACTCCAAACCGCGGAAAAATAACTTCTTTAAGCATTTTAATAGAAGTGTTATGATCAGCACTACTAGTTGGAATAGCTTCTACCCACTTAGTAACGTAATCAACAGCAACTAAAATATGTGTATAACCATTAGAGGCAGGAAAAGGTCCCATATAATCAAAGCCCCAAACATCAAACGGTTCAATAACAAGAGAATAGTTCATAGGCATTTCTTGACGTCTACTAATATTACAAATTCTTTGACATTCATCACAAGACAAAACAAACTTGCAGGCATCTTTGAAGAGAATAGGCCAATAAAAACCGGATTGCAATACCTTATGTGCAGTTCTGTCTCCAGCGTGGTGTCCTCCATATGATTCAGAGTGACACTTGCGTAGGATCTGTTCCTGTTCGTGCTCAGGCACACAACGTCTAATAACACCGCCTACTCCTTCTTTATAAAGATGTGGGTCATCCCAAAAGTAATGTCTTAAATCATAAAAGAACTTTTTCTTTTGCTGGTATGTGAAACTAGGTGGTATAAATTTAGCAACAATATAATTAGCATAATCAGCATACCATGGAGCAGTACGAGAAGCATTAATGATCTCTAATTGTTCATCAGGAAAGCTATCATCAATAGGCAATGGGTCATCAAGAACATTCTCTAACCTAGACAAGTTGTCCGCAACGGGGTTCTCAGCTCCCTTTCTATCAATAATATGCAAATCAAATTCTTGGAGCAAGAGAACCCATCTAATGAGTCTAGGCTTAGCATCTTTATTTTCCATAAGATATTTAATAGCAGCATGATTAGTGTGAATAGTAACTTTGAATCAAAAATATAAGGTCTAAACTTATCACAGGCAAACACAACTGCTAAGAATTCTTTTTCAGTAGTAGCATAATTTCTCTGGGAAGTACCAAGAGTCTTACTAGCATACAGGATAACATTCAATTTCTTATCAACTCTTTGCCCTAGAACAGCACCTACGACATAATCACTAGCATCACACATAATTTCAAAAGGTAAATTCCAATCAGGTGGCTGGACAATAGGTGTAGTGATCAAAGCTTTCTTAAGTATTTCAAATGCTTCTACACAATCATCATCAAAGACAAAAGGAATATCTTTTTGCAATAAATTGGTCAGAGGCCTAGAGATTTTAGAAAAGTCCTTAATAAACCTCCTATAAAAAACAGCATGACCAAGGAAACTTCTTATACCTTTTATGTCCTTGGGACATGGCATCTTTTCAATAGCATCAACTTTAGCTTTATCAACTTCAATACCTCTCTCGGAGATCTTGTGCCCCAAGACAATGCCTTCATTAACCATAAAGTGGCGCTTTTCCCAATTCAAGACGAGACTAGTGTCTTTGCATCTCTGTAAAACTCGATCAAGGTTGCTCAAACAATCATCAAAAGAGGATCCATAAACAGAGAAATCATCCATGAATACCTCAAAAATCTTTTCACAAAAATCAGAGAATATAGCCATCATGCATCTTTGAAAGGTAGCAGGTGCATTACATAAACCAAAAGGCATACGTCTATAAGCAAAAGTACCGAAAGGGCAAGTAAAAGTAGTTTTAGATTGATCCCCCGCTGACATAGGTATTTGGGAGAAGCAAGAATAACCATCTAGAAAGCCGAAATATGTGTGTTTGGATAGTCTTTCTAGCATTTGATCAATAAAAGGTAAAGGGTAATGATCTTTCTTAGGAGCTTTATTTAATTTACGGAAATCAATTACCATCCTATAACCTGTAATAATTCTTTGCGGAACCAATTCATCTTTATCATTAGGAACAACAGTAATACCTCCCTTTTTAGGGACACAATGGACATGGCTTACCCATTCACTATCAGCAACGGGATAAATTATACCTGCCTCGAGGAGCTTTAGTATCTCCTTTCTTACCACTTCTTTCATCTTGGGATTTAATCTTCGTTGAGGATCTCTAACTGGTTTATCACCTTCCTCCACTTTAATTTTGTGTTGACATAACGTGGGACTAATGCCCTTGAGATCATGCAGAGTATATCCAATAGCAGCGCGGTGCTTCTTCAGAGTTTTCAATAATCTTTCCTCTTCCAGCTCTGAAAGGTTAGCACTAATAATAACAGGATATATTTTCTTCTCATCAAGATAAGCATACTTAATATTATCAGGTAATGGTTTTAACTCAAACACGGGATCTCCCTTGGGTGGAGGGGGATCCCCTAGAATTTCAACGGGAAGGTTATGTTTCAGAATAGGTCCCCGTTTAAGGAACACTTCATCTATTTCCCTTCTTTCTTTCATAAACATATCATTTTCATGGTCTAGCAAGTATTGTTCTACCGGATTAGTAGGAGGTACGGTAATAGAAGCGAGACCAATTATTTCATCCTTACTAGGTAATTCTTTATCACGAGGTTGTCTATGAAATTTAGCAAAGTTAAACTCATGAATCATATCATCCAAGCCAATCGTAACAACATCCTTTTCGCAATCAATCTTAGCTTTAACAGTGTTCAAGAAGGGTCTACGAAATATAATGGGACAAAAGTCATCTTGTGGGGAACTAAGAACAAGAAAATCAGCAGGGTATTTAATCTTCCCACACAAGACTTCAACATCCCTAACAATACCAACTGGTGAAATAGTATCTCTATTAGCAAGCTTCATAGTAACATCAATACCTTCCAATTCAACGGGTGCAATGTCATGCATAATTTCTTTATATTAATCATAGGTATTGCACTAGCACTAGCACCCATATCACATAAGCCATGATAATAATGATCTCCTATTTTAACAGAAATAACAGGCATGCCTACAACAGGTCTATGTATCTTAGTATCTGGTTTTGCAATATTAGCAGCTTCGTCACAGAAATAAATAACATGCCCATCTAAATTATCATCCAAGAGATCTTTAACTATAGCAATACTAGGTTCAACTTTCATTTGCTCAGGAGGTGTATAAGTCCTAGTATTACTCTTACAAACAATAGTTGAAGTTTTAGCATGATCCTTTATCCTAAAAGGGAAAGGAGGTTTCTCAACATAAGTAGTAGGAACAATAGGATCACTATAGGTGATAGTCTTTTCTTCAACTGTAATAGGTGCAACTACTTTCACTTCAACGGGAGGATTATATTTAAACCATTTCTCTTTAGGGAGATCAACGTGAGTAGCAAAAGATACACAGAAAGAAGCTACTATCTCAGAGTCAAGTCCATACTTAGCGCTAAATCCACGAAAAGCATCGGTATCCATAAAAGATTTAACACAATCGAACTTAGGTGTCATACCTGACTCCTTACTGTCATCGGAACCCCAATCTTCAGAGTTGCATTTAATTATTTCCAATAAGTCCCATTTGAAATCATTAGTATTTAGCATGTAAGAACCAACACAGGAAGTATCGAGCAGATTGCGATCATTGAGAGAAAGCCGAGCATAAAATTTTTGAATAATCATTTCCCGGGAGAGCTCATGAGTGGGGCATGAATATAACATTACTTAAGCCTCCCCCAAGCTTGAGCGATGCTTTCTCCTTTGCGAGGCTAGAAATTATATATGTAATTACGATCACAATGAACAAGATGCATAGGATAGAACTTCTGGTGAAATTCCAACTTCAATCATTTATAATTCCAAGATCTCGTATCATCACATAGCCTATACCATGTCAATGCATCTCCCTTCAAAGATAAAAGGGAAGACCTTCCTTTTGACAAAATCATCGGGAATACCTGCAAGCTTAAATAATCCACAAACTTCATCCACAAAGATAAGGTGTAAATCGGGATGCAATGTTCCATCTCCTGTAAATGGCTTAGCTAGCAGTTTCTCTATCATACCCGAAGGAATCTCAAAGTAGATATTTTCAAAAAGCTCAGTAGGTTGAGGAGCAACTCTTTGCTCTTCTGGTCGGGGTGAAGATACCCCGAACAAGCCACTCAAAGGATTAGTTTCCATAGTAACAAGTAACAGAAAATTTCAGCACACTATATAAATGTTTCCTTACCAAGTTCCACTCACCAAAAGCGCTACACTCCCCGGCAACGGCGCCAGAAAAGAGTCTTGATGACCCACAAGTGTAGGGGATCTATCATAGTCCTTTCGATAAGTAAGAGTGTCGAACCCAACGAGGAGCAGAAGGAAATGATAAGCGGTTTTTAGTAAAGTTTTCTCTGCAAGCAGTGAAATTGTAGGTAATAGATAGTTTTGTGATAAGATAAATTGTAACAAGTAACAATCAATGAAAGTAAATAAAGTGCAGCAAGGTGGCCCAATCCTTTTTGTAGCAAAGGATAAGCCTGGACAATTTCTTATAATGAGAAAAGCGCTCCCGAGGACACATGGAAATTATCGTCAAGCTAGTTTCATCACGTTCATATGATTCGCGTTCGGTACTTTGATAATTTGATATGTGGGTGGACCGGTGCTTGGGTACTGCCCTTACTTGGACAAGCATCCCACTTACGATTAACCCCTATTGCAAGAGTCCGCAACTACAACAAAAGTATTAAGGTAAACCTAACCATAGCATTAGACATATGGATCCAAATCAGCCCCTAACAAAGCAACGCATAAACTAGGGTTTAATCTGTTGTTACTCTAGCAACCCATCATCTACTTATTACTTCCCAATGCCTTCCTCTAGGCCCAATAATGGTGAAGTGTCATCTAGTCGACGTTCACATAACACCACTAGAGGAAAGACAACATACATCTCATCAAAATATCGAATGAATACCAAATTCACATGACTACTAATAGCAAGACTTCACCCATGTCCTCAGGAACAAACGTAACTACTCACAAAGCATATTCATGTTCATAATCAGAGGAGTAATAATATGCATTAAGCATCTGAACATATGATCTTCCACCAAGTAAACCAATAAGTATCAACTACAAGGAGTAATCAACACTACTAGCAACCCACAGGTACCAATTTGTGGTTTTAGATACAAGATTGGATACAAGAGATGAACTAGGGTTTGAGAGGAGATGGTGTTGATGAAGATGTTGATGGATATTGACCCCCTCCCGATGAGAGGATCATTGGTGATGACGATGGTGATGATTCCCCCCCCCCCGGAGGGAAGTGTCCCCGGCAGAACAGCTCTGCCGGAGCTCTAGATTGGTTCCGCCAAGGTTCCTCCTCGTGGCGGCATAGTTTCATCACGTAAGCTTTCCCATGATTTTTTCCAGGGTAAAAGCCTTCATATAGCAGAAGATGGACACTGGGGGCCACCAGGGGCCCCAGGAGACAGGGGGCGCGCCCAGTAAGGGTGGGCGCGCCCCCCAGCCTCCTGGCCAGGGGTGTGGGCCCCCTGAGGTGTTTCTTTCGCTCAATAATTCTTATTTAATCCAAAAATAAGTTTCGTGGAGTTTCAGGTCTTTTGGAGCAGTGCAGAATAGGTTTCCAATGTTTGCTCCTTTTCCAGCCAGAATTTCAACTGCCGGCATTCCCCCGCTTCATGGTAAACCTTATAAAATAAGAGATAATAGCAATAAGTATTGATATATAATGTGTAATAACAGCCCATAATGCAATAAATATTGATACAAAAGCATGATGCAAAATTGACGTATCAATTATGTGTTATTATTCAACTCTCGTTTAAGATTTTTTGCAGGAAAACTTCTCTCTAAATGGGAAGGTCCTTACATTATCGAGGAGGTCTATCGTTCCGGTGCCATAAAAATCAACAACTTCGAAGGCACAAGTCCGAGGGTAGTGAACGGTCGAAGAATTAAACATTATATTTCAGGTAATCCTATCAATGTTGAAACTAATATTATTGAAACCGTAACCCCGGAGGAATACATAAGGGACACTTTCCAGAACGTTCTAGACCCCGAAAAGGAATAGGTATGTGGTACGGTAAGTAAACCGACTCCAAAACAATTCTAAAGGCAATTTCTATCAATTTTGGAATATTTAAGAATTTTAGGACGAAAGAAGTAGTCCGGGAAGGACACAAGGCCTCCACGAGAGTGGAGGGCGCGCCCACCCCTACTGGGCGCGCCCCCTGTCTCGTGGACACCTCGTGTGCCTCCCGGACTCCGTTTTCTTGCACGTTACGTATTTCGGTTGGTAAAAATTCATTATATAATCTCCCGGAAGTTTTGACCATCGTATCACGCAAATAACCTCTGTTTTCGTTTCGAGCTGTTTTCTGTTACAGATCTAGAGAATCATGGCATCTCCAAGCGCTCCCAAGGACAAGTTTTTCAAGAGGGTTATCAACCCCTATCTCGCGGAGGTACTGCAACACCCTCAAACCATTGAGATGCGTGAGGGGGTGCTGCACATCCGTGATGTGGAGGGACCAAGGCGTACCGGAAGCGTGCAGACAAAGCTCGAAGCTGTGGAGCAGCAAGTCTTCAAGTGCCAAGGGATGGTGGAGCGTGGACTCAACGCCAACCAGATGATGATCATGGAGTTCACCAACAACCACAAGCTAGATGCCAAAGTCATTGGGGAAACCATCTTCAAGCTTCAAGAGAAAATCGAGCACCTCCAAGCCCAGATTTATGACCTGCAAAACCAGAACTGTGAGTATGAATATAGATTCAAAAGGATGAGTTTGGCTGCAGATTTAAGGATCCTAGAGACTCGATCATCCTTTTATGATGGTGAGCCTATGCCTTGGAAGATGGACGAGAAGCCTACATCATCAACAACTCCTACTTCACCACCTCCAGGACATAATCACATGGGTATGGGCACTCCCCTTGGCAACTGCCAAGCTTGGGGGAGGTGCCCCGGTATCGTATCACCATCACACTCCTATCTTTACCGTTTTATTTAGTTCGATCCTTTTAGTAGTAACTTGATCTAGTAGGTTGAAGTTTTGATATCAAGTAGTTTTGAGTTTGCTTTGTGATCTCTTTATGTAATCGAGTCCATGAGTTATCTATAATAAAGATTAGTCTTGAGTCAAGGGCTTTGCTATATTGCTATGATCTTGAGAAAAATAGAAAGAATAAAAAGAATAAAAGAGTTCATATTGATCTTATGAATAGTAATAAACTTCACACATAGAAAGTATGAGGCTTAAAAGTTGTTGAGAGTTGATAAACATTGTTTTGGTCATCGTTCCAATTAATAGGAAGTAATAAGGAAATAGAAGTTTCACATATAAATACACTATCTTGGACCTCTTTTATGATTGTGAGCACTCATTAAGTATGACATACTAAAAGAGTCGACGTTGGACAAGGAAGACAACGTGATGGTTTATGTTTTCTCACATCTCAGTTAAAGTATATTGTCATTGATCTTCTGAACATGTTGAGCTTGCCTTTCCCTCTCATGCTAGCCAAATTCCTAGCGCCAAGTAGAGATACTACATGTGCTTCCAAATACCCTTAAACTCAGTTTTGCCATGAGAGTCCACCATACCTACCTATGGATTGAGTAAGATCCTTCAAGTAAGTTGTCATCGGTGCAAGCAATAAAATTGCTCTCTAAATATGCATGACTTATTAGTGCGGAGAAAATAAGCTTTATATGATCTTGTTATAGAAGAAATAAAAGCGACAGACTGCATAATAAATGTCCATACACAAGTGGCAATATAAAGTGACATTCCTTCATACTAAGATTTTGTGTATCCAACCCTAAAAGTGCATGACAACCTCTGCTTCCCTCTGCGAAGGGCCTATCTTTTACTTTATGTTCTTACTTTATGTTTTTACTTTATACTTGAGTCAAGGTGATCTTCACCTTTCCCCTTTTTCGTTTTATCCTTTGTCAAGCTCCTCGTGTTTGAAATATCATGATATATATATATATATATATATATATATATATATATATATATATATCCAATTGGATGTTCGTTAGCATAGACTATTATTGTTGACATCACCTAAAGGTGAATATGTTGGGAGGCAACACAATAAGCCCCTATCTTTCAAAGTGTCTGGCTGAAACTCCATAACCACAAGTATTGCGTGAGTGTCAGCAATTGTAGAAGATTATATGATAGTTGAGTGTGTGGACTTGCTGAAAAGCTCTATTCTTGACTCTTTGTGATGTTACGATAAATTGCAATTGCTTCAATGACTGAGATTATAGTTTGTTAGGTTCCAATGAAGTTTCTGAACCATACTTGACATTGTGAATTGATTGTTACTTGAGCATAAGAGTTCATATGACAAAATCTATATATGTTGCTGTTATAAGAATGATCATGATGCCCTCATGTCCGTATTTTATTTTTTAATCGACACCTGTATCTCTAAACATGTGGACATATTTTTCGATTTCGGCTTCCGCTTGAGGACAAGCAAGGTCTAAGCTTGGGGGAGTTGATACGTCCATTTTGCATCATGCTTTTATATCAATATTTATTGCATTATGGGTTGTTATTACACATTATTAGTGGACCCGTTGCGCCAAATGGCGCAGAGACCTGTTGATTCAATTTTAGCGATGAAAAGAAATCCATGGTTTAGATAAAAAAATTACAGGCAAGCACATGTGGCAACAAATTTAATCTCTCTTCCTTGGGGAAAACGGGGGCTTGCTGTCTACAATGGATGTATATGCACATTCTAATGGTAGCACAAAGTCCCATTCAATATCATGCCACTGAAAATACGTGTATCTTTTTTAATCCATGTGTGCATTGTAAAAGAGAACATGTATTAGTTGTTGTATAGTTGTGAGCATGCACACATGTTAACAAATTTAACCCCCTTCAATAGAAAAATAGGTTTGTTGTCTACAATAAGATGTACATGCACATTTTACTTTGGTAGCGTAGAGTTTCATTCAAAATCACACCGCGTTAAAAATATGTGTGTTCTTCAATAATCTTCTGTTTGAGCAAGTACACATGGTAAGAATTTAGACCCTTCTATACATGAAGAAACTAAATACCTTTTTTCCTAAGAATATATGTATACTTAACACCATGTATAAAACCAATTAAGTAGGCCTTATACTATTTTAAAAAGAGTAGTGCTTCTATCAACTATGTTTTTGTTTGTTTGAAAAAAAAGAGTATTTATGTGCCACTTAGACGCATATGTATATTTCAAAGAAGTCATATGGCAGCCAGCTCCGCTCATGAATCGAGCGACTTATTTATACCTTCTTCCTCGGCAGCTTTGTTCGGTCAGAGACTAAACTCCTCAGTAGTACTTCCATCATCTCAATATCATCCACTACAATGAAGAACAATAACATTTCTCTATATCTTGAACAATAATAAGATCATCTATAGTACATTTGGTCAAGCAACCAATTAGAGGAAGAATAACATTGCTATATCTTGAATTCCACATATGGGATTATTACTATCTCGACTTGTATGGATGGCTTCACTTGTAACAATACATATGCCTTCTGTTTATTTGCCTGACAAAATTTCCATCAGAGGAATAAATCAAATAGGAGGAACTGGGGAGTATTTCAAACCGAAAAAAAGAATTGATCCTAACTATGTGAAGTGCAGTAGCTTTAAAGCCTCTGAACTATTTTGCTGCCACTCCACCAGGAAAGTGCAGTGCTTCAAGATCCAAAAGCCGCAACTCAAGCTCTCTTCGGCGTCATAAGCCATGTTGTTGTTTATATCCTTAACCCCAAAAGGTTGCCTCTTAGCATCTACGTTGTTCTCATCCTTATTAGGTGTCAGCTTTTCCTGAAGAAAAGGCCATTAATATCAATTACCATTAAATAAATCCACAGTTAACATGTGGATCATGGGGAAGGTGAGATGCCATATTGGGTTCACAACACGAATGGAAGACCACTAATTTACAGAAGGAAAAAATGCCTAAACACCCTTAAGAAACGCCATGATGACGAGGAGAGAACAAAGAGGCTAGTGATCAAGTGAAACTTGAAATGGAATTTAAAAATACCATAATGGTGTTGCTTGGAAAATTCACAGTACAATGCACAATGGAATTAGTGCCACATATTGATGCCACTAATTAAAAAAACACCCTTAAGAAACACAATCAACTGAACCTTGAACACAAGTAGGTCTAGAGCTAGAAAACAACACATCATATTACTAAGCAAAAGGAAGTAAACATATCAAATTGAGAGGCAGAACTATTTGAAAACAAAAATGTAGGCCAAGTAAAACAGAAACATCAGTGAGAGATACCACAACAATTTTAAACTTTGCACAACTTCATGAATATACTTAATATCCTGGCAGCATTGTATACATACTACTTGAGGAAGACTTAGATTGTGAACGGGTAATCACTATTTCCATCGTGGAAGAATCATAAATGAACTCTGGATCATACCGTCGTGTAACACAATCACATGGCACATATTGTTTTAAATAAAATAACGCACTTATAGTACAGATTTAAACTCACAGAAGTTGCATATCTGCATTCTATACAGGGCCACACATCAACTGCATGGTGTAATGAATGGATGGACCCATTTTAGATTTTTATGCTACAATACAACAACAAGAAAAGAAAGGTTCAAGAAAGTATCCCTGACAGCTAGTCTCTGGTAATAGCAACTAAAGCCAATGCCTTGCCAGCTTTAACATAAAATCTAACCATATGCGTTAAGGGTTAATCCAAGTAGTACAATATACTACACTTCACTGAAGATCCCAAATACTCCACGCCCAATGCATACAGAAAAGTAAACGGAAGCTAAACAAGCAAGAAATAAAGGACCAATAACTACATGCCCAGAATGACAACCACTTTTTATAATGAAAGTATGAAACACAGACAAACCTTCAAATAGGAAAGGGAAACAAACAACTATGCACAACCCGTGAATTAAAAAACATAATCAATTGCTATTAGAAAAAGAGAAGGCTGCATTGCAACATGATGCAATACACTATATTATGTACAAAATTCAGTTCCAGTAACATCTACAAATAATAACAATAAAAATACCAAATTAGTTTTCCAGTTATTATGAAAACAACGGAAAAAAAAGTACAGACAGCTAACATAAAAAGTGGAATAATTAATACACCTTGAAGCTTGACAATAGAGCATACCAAAAGCAAGTTTCATAAGCACTAATACACCCTGCAATTTGTGTATACATGCATGAATAATAAATTTAAATCGATCAAACTAAATCGGTTATAACAGAGACAAATTAGAACTCTGAAAGTTGCATACTATGCAATACCTTGAGAAGCTTGTGCTTCATGCTTTTGCTCCAGATGCTTGTTCTTGCCAAGTTAAACACCCAAACACATCACATAAAAACATCAGGACATTTGCAAACAGTAGAAAGGAAGAAAAGAAAAAGTAGCTATTGGAAAAGAAAAAGTTCTTTGCTGCTGGTGGGGAATCCATTAACAAACGTAAAAGCCCAGATGTAGTTATTACAGCAGGAGGATGCTTCTGTATTGCTTCGTCGGCATGGACTGAAAGAGATAGACCACTTAATGTGACGAATTCCTGTCCATTGGTGGTTGTTTCTTCTAGGTTGCAGCATATAAAAATGTCATTATTGGCCACGTTACTTCCGAGAAAAATCATCCCAAGGAAAAAAAGAATGCATTGCATTACTGTCGTGGAATTGTCACGTCAGATGTCCTAAGGAACGGACTTCGTCGTGGAGCCATCGCAACTAGGAAGCTTGAAGGGGTTAAACGAGACAAGAGACACGAGATTTATACTGGTTCGGCCCCTTACGGTGAAGTTAAAAGCCTACGATCCAGTTTTGAGTGGGATTGCTTATGTCTCGATCACGAGGGAGAAAATCGCTTGACCTAGCTCTCGAGTTGTTGTTACTTGCCCCGAACCGCCGCCGGGTCGTCCCTTTATATACAGAGGTCGACGCCCAGCGGCTCTAGAGAGTCCCGGCCGGCTTATAAACAGTATCTAGCTCGGTCTCTTAATATTTCTTGCCTTACAATACAAGTCATACCTATATGGCGATTTATCACTACGGGCCTTAAGTTACCTCTGGGCCTTGGGCCCTTACTAAGCCGTCGTCTTCAACCTTGAGCTTTGGGCTTCAAGAATGCTTACAGGTATAACCCGTCCCCTCCCGGCGGGTCATACCAAATAGTTATATCCCCAACATTAGGCCCCAGATTGATTTGAACTGGTTCATGTCAGTCTTTGACACTTAAGAAAAGTCTTCTGCTTCTGGCTTATAAAATTTTCTGTAACCCGCCATGACGTCATCCTTCAAATTTGTGGTAACCCGCCATGACGTCACCTGTCATAAATGCATCTTTTGTCCAATACATCTCAATGGATCTTTGTCTTAATGACCATCCGAAAACCGAGGCGCCTTTGTAGCTGGATAACTTTGTTTTTTTGGCCTCCTCGTTTTTCGCGCCCATTCAACAGGTTTTTCCTTATAAATAGACCCGACTAGGTCTCCTCTCATTCTCCATTTCGCATCTTCTTCCTCTCTCCCCCATCTGCCACTGGAGCTTCGCCGCCGTCGCCACTGCGCCCTTCGTCCTCATCGAGCTTGTCCACTGCATCGACCTGATCTTGACCAGAGAACGGCAGCGCTCCTCCTTCGCAGATCCTCCGCAGTAAGTTTTCCCCTTTCCGCGCCATAGATCTGCATTAGGGATAGTCGTGTTCCTCTGTACGGGCATAGTTCATCCAAGCTATTTTGTTTTTCTTTGCCACGGCTTCGCCTGATTCAAAAAACCCCATGGATCTGATGCGGTTCGTGTTCCGCATCCATTTTGATTAATAGTAGACCTCCTTTCCTTGTAAGAAAATCTCTTTACAACATATGCACTTCTCTACGCCCTATTTTTAGGTCTAGTAATATTTCTTTTCTAAACCTTTATTTGATCCTAAATAACTGGTGCAAACTGTGAAACCTGTTTGTACAACACTTAGGCAAAATCCATATTCTGTTAGATTCATCCAGTCATGGCGACTCTAATCACCGGCTTTTAAGGAAGTAAAGCTCAATTAACAACCTGAACCACCTCTGTCGGTTTAAATAATGCTGACGGCTTATAAAACCCATGGCGGCTTAAGTAACCAGGATGTAATTATCATTATACCATTAGGCCCCTTCATAAGTCGCCATATTGTTATTCACAGTAATACTTTTATCCTGCCCGGCTTAGATTTGAACCTTCCCCTTTTACTTTGTCTTAGGCTTTCAAACAGAATGGCACCCAAGGCACCTACCTCTTGCAACTGGGTGAAATCCATTGTCACTGACAGCACCTTGAATGACTTTGTGAAAACCGGCTATCTGTCAAAGAAAGAAGTCATGCCTTATCGTGCTCCTAACCCGGATGAAGAATTTCCTCAACCCAAAGAAGGGGAGATCATTGTTTTCACAGATCATATGAACCAGGGTTTTGCTCCTCCTGGTTCAAAGTTTTTCAGAGATGTGCTGAAGTTTTTGTACCTTCACCCACAAGACATTGGACCCAATTTTGTGTCTAATATGTGAAACTTCCAAGTGTTCAGCGAAGTTTATCTTGGTGAAGAACCCAATTTACTGCTCTTTAGAGAACTGTTCTACTTGAACCGCCAGACGGAGTGCGCCAGTGGCCAGAGCTTGGAACTTGGCGGAGTTTCAATCCAGCACCGCAAAGATGTGATCTTTCCCTATGCTAACCCGCCAAGCCATCCTAAAGACTGGAACATGACATGGTTCTACTGCAAGGACACCTCTTCGGCTGACGAGAACCCTCTGCCCAGCTTTCGCGCCATTCGTCTTGACACCAATCATCCTCTGCCTAACAAGATTACTGCTGCAGAGCGCAAATCCCTTGCTCCTACCCTGGCTAAAATCAAAGCTCTGCCGGGGAACGGGTTGACTGGTATTGACTTGGTTCGGGTCTGGCTTGCCTGGCGAGTTATTCCGTTGAGCCGCCGCACCGTCTTAATGTGCGAATATACCGGCGCCAAGAATGATCCCCTACGCCATAGCCCTGACGACTTACCTGCTCATGTTGTTGATGACATGACCAAATCTCTCCTCAACGAGAGTCTGGCGGATTGTGGCAAAGTGGGTCTAGCCCCTTTCTGCAAAGATAACCCGGCTCCAACGGTAAACTGCCCATATGAAATGTTTATCTTAATTTCTTAATGTTTCCCTCATACTCATGAATATGCTTTAATCCTTGCAGGCGGGTGATAAATTTTGGAAAGTTGAATATGATCATGAAGCTGCCAAGAGAGCAAGAAAGGAAAAGAAAGCCGCTAGGAAAGAAGCTGTCAAAAAGAAGGGCAAGAAAGCTACCCCTTCTGACCTGCTTCGGCTATCGAACTCTTCTGAGTCGGAGGTAGCCCTTGACTCTCTTGGCTTATTTTTTAATCATCTTATTGACACTGATCATCAGCAGGAGGACACTGGGACAAGCCGGAGCAAGGCTGATGAGGTAACTATCCTTTCCTCCGACTCCGAGCCTTTGCCAAGACGGAAAATCCGCAGAGTGACCTGGAAAGTAAGATTTTTCTCTTCCTCTAGCTCATCATGATCCTCAATTTCTTTTGAAGCGGCAAACTCATGAGAGCTGGAGGCAGACCCGGACCAGCAAGGACGTGGAGCTATCCTTCGGCTTACCAAACACTCCAAGGAAACGCCGGACTGAGGTTACCTCTACTTTAAATAAATTTTACCCCTTGGCGGGTCTCTTTCGTCAACCACTCAATCCCTCTGACTCGGATTATCAGGATACTTCCCCTTCCTCAGGCGAGTCATTGCAGTCCAATCTGCCAGCCTTCAAGACTGCCCCAGAGTATACTAACCCATTCATCTTGTATTTATTTAAATCCCTTTCGCCTATATTAATCTTTTATTTTGGCACAGTGGTCAAGCCGAACCTGGCAAGAGGGTTAGGAAGAACAAACCAGCTGACGACAGAGTTGTAACTGTGCCGGCACCTTAAACAACCATGCCGGGCTCAAATACTCATGAACCACCATCTGAACCAGCGCAAGATGTGTCACCTCCTTCTACCGACCTGCCCACTGACCAAGCTGCCAATGACTCGGAAAATCCCAAGCCTCCAAGCCCAATCTGGATAGATGATCCTTCCAATGCTGATATAGAAATCACTAGAACCGGTTATGCTTAGCCGGGAAGCCAATTGTACTGGCTAAATGTCCTACCAAGGAAGAACTTTTGGACCAACGCCGAGTCAAGATGGATGTTGCTAATTATGCTCATATGAGCATTGGAGATATCTTTTCTGGCTTTACGAGTCAAGTGCACAGCAGCCGGGACCTCGAAGTTGACATGGTAAAGCAGATGCATCACAAATTCGAGGTATAACCCGTTCTCTCTTGTTCATTATCCTTTAGTATGTTAGCCCCCAAGTCTGCTGCTTATGATGCTTATGCTGTAGACTTAGAAACAAACTTAGCAACAAAAAGAAAAAAAATCCGGCTGACCATGTAGTCCCCAAGGGGCGGCTTAACTAATATGGTTGAGTCGGTCCTTCATAGAGAAATTCTTATAGTTCTTTGAACAGTAGTACACATTAGCCCCCAAGTGCCAAGTATTATTTCTTGCAAAATGCTTGGGACTTACTCTTATAAATCTCCATCTGACGAACCGCCCTGGAAAAGAAAACTCTTCGGGACATTAGCCCCCAAGTGCCAAGTGTTGGTGCTGGCACAATACTTGGGACTTGAATATTGCATAAACAATTTGCTTGACTTGAACTTTGCACTTGTATATGCCACCACGAGCCAGCTTGAGTCCGAGGTGATTAATCTGAAGAGCCGCCTTGATACCCAAGAGTCGGAACTTGAAAAGGCCAACACCAAGTTCAAATTCAGTATTTCTGAACAAGAAAAACTAACGAAAGAATTTGAGGCTGAAAAGAAAGCCTGGGCGGATGAAAAGACCGCGCTGATAAGCCGAGCTGAGAAAGCAGAGGCGGCTCTGGAAGAAATCACTGGTGAATTATCCGGTTTAAAGCGCCATATTTCTCAAATGGTCTCAGCCATCTTTGGTAAGTCGCCTTACCATTGTGTAAATATCTAAGTCATGCAATAGATCATATGCCTGGAATTAATTCTCCTAATTATGCTTATACAGGCCCCAGAAGTTCAAACTTGAACCAAAACATGCTGACTAAGCTGAAGGCAGTGTATACCTTGGTGGAACAATTGTACACCGGGTCATAATGTACAATTGCTTCGGTGGCCCTGTCCAATGAAATGCCAACCCTCCTGGCACATGTCTTGAGGAAGCATTCATTTCTTCCGCAACGGATCACTGAACTGAGACGGTTAGCTGTGAGAGCCGGAGCGATAAATGCTCTAAGCCAGGCGAAAGCCTTGTTACCGGAACTAGACCCGGCAGATATCGCCATTGGTTATCCAAGCCTGAAGGAAGATGGCACGCTGTTTGAAGACGCGGATTTTCTCGCCTGTGTCAAAGAGATACGCCCCGTGGAAACTCTGATAGCAAAGGAAGTGGATCTTACCAAGTACTAGGTGGGTTACGATGAAGAGAATCAAAGAATTCCAATGCCTCAATATGACGTGACCAGTCTTATTCCTCCACCTCGTAAGCATACCTTTGCTCCTGAAGTTGACTCGGCCAGTCTTGTTGACGATGAAGCTGAATTTGAAGCCTGGAACAACATTGACTGATCATCATCAACCTTCCAGGAAAAGGAGCAGGGCACAGGTGCGGAGAGGGCTAACCCGGACGCTTCTGGGCAATCCTGAAGGTGAACTTGCCATGGCAGCTCATACCTGTGGTATAAGAAACAATGTGAACTTATTTGGACTGAACGAGTCCTGTAATAGGATAGAAATAACTTTGTTTTGTGGTCGTGCCATCGTGCACGCCGTTGATGCTTTGTTAAACCACCGTGGTTATATCCATGCATGCATGATCAGGGTTCAAAAATTGTCCTTCAACAGACTGCAAAAAATCTCTTGACATCGGACAACCAGGCGGGTCAAAGGATTAAAAAGCAATCATAGATTAGCTTGTTGCAAAAAAAAACACAACTATGATCTTATGCTTAAGACTTCTCAAATTTGCACCACCGGTTTATATGACCCGGTCAGTAAGGGTGATAACCCAATGTTTGGATACCTGATAATTTCAAAGGTACAATGATGCTTATAGATTGGCGACTCATCAATCAATATTGAGCCGGGTTACAGCAATCATACTTAGAAGTGGTAAGCCTTAGAAAAAAATCTCAAGTCAAACAAAGGGGGTTTCCAAAGACAGCTTAACTCGAAAGAGAAGTAAAAACGGCAAGGCTACTGATTCGAATATGATCAGTGAGCCATTCCAAAGGGGTTTAAGCTAGGATTCGAATATGATCATGTAGCCCCCAATGGCTTTGGCATTGCGTCGATCAAGAGGGTATCGGCAGTTGTGTTCTCTTTGGTTTGAATACGACCTATGTTTGAACAGGAAGCCCCCTAATGACCTTGAGAGTTTTTTAACGACTCTGACTCGAATACGATCAAAGTCGGTTCCCAAAGGGGTTAAGCTATGATTCGAATACGATCAAGAAGCCCCCAAGTGAGCTCGGCACTGTGCCAATCAAAAGGGTACCGAGAGCTATGTTCTCTTTGGTTCGAATATGGCCTATATTTGACCAGGAAGCCCCCTAGTGATCATAATTTTTAACGGCTAGATTCGAATACGATCGTAAGCTGGATCAAACGGGTTAAGCTAGATCAAACGCGATCAGCCCCTAAGTGATCATGTGAAAGAATAATGACACTGATAATGACAAATTTACCTTGGTTGGAGGGGAATAAGGACAAAGGTCCTGCTTTATTATTTATCATAATATATACATTGGCAAAAATATGTACATCAGGGGAGCATATGGCTCAAGTATAGTAAGGCTGAAGATGAGCAATATTCCATGGCCTCCGGGTCTCTTCCTCCGACTTACGTGAGTCTTTGCACTGTCGAACATCAATAAGGTAATATGACCCGTTGTTCAAACTCTTGCTAACCACAAAGGGTCCTTCCCAGGGTGGGGACAGCTTGTGTGCATCAGTTTGATCCTGGATAAGCCAGAGTACCAAATCACCTTCCTGAAAGGCTCTGGACTTAACCCGGCGGCTGTGATATCGGCACAAGTCTTGCTGGTAAATTGCAGAGCGAGCTACTGCCAAGTCTCTCTACTCATCTAACAGGTCGAGATCATTCTGACACGCCTGTTCATTGTCTGCTTCAACATAAGCCGCCACACGAGGCGAGTCATGACGGATGTCACTAGGGAGAACCGTCTCAGCTCCGTAAACCAGGAATAAAGGCGTATAACCTGTAGATCTGTTAGGAGTAGTGTTGATGCTCCATAACACAGAGGGTAACTCCTCAACCCAACAACCCGGCGTCCGCTGCAGGGGGGGCAAAAGTCGGGGCTTGATGCCTTTTAAGATCTCCAAATTGGCTCTCTCGGCTTGACCATTGGACTGAGGGTGAGCCACTAATGAAACATCAAGCCGAATATGCTCATGCTGACAGAATTCCTCCATGGCGCCTTTAGACAGATTAGTGCCATTATCAGTGATAATACTGTGTGAGAACCTGAAGCGAAATATCACCTTCTTCATGAATTGAATCGCCGTAGCTGCATCACACTTACTGATTGGCTCTGCCTCAACCCACTTTGTAAATTTATCAACTCCCACCAAGAGGTGGGTCTTTTTATCTTTGGACCTTTTGAAAGGCGCAACCATGTCAAGCCCCCAGACTGTAAACAGCCAAGTAATTGGAATCATCCTCAATTCTTGAGCTGGCACATGAGCCCGTCTTGAGAACTTCTGACAACCGTCACATTTACTGACGAGATCCTCCGCATCAGCATGAGCCGTCAGCCAATTAAACCCATGATGAAAAGCCTTGGCCACAAGGGATTTTGACCCGGCGTGATGACCACAATCCCCTTCATGGATCTCACGTAGAATTTCTTGGCCTTCTTCAAGGGAGACGCAACTCTGAAATGCCCCTGTAACACTGCAATGATGCAACTCGCCATTGACAATTTTCATGGACTTACACCGCCGAGTTATCTGCCTGGCCAATGTTTCATCCTCAGGTAACTCGCCCGGGGTCATATAAGCCAGGTATCGCACCGTCTGATCTGGAATGACATGAAGAGCCGCCACCAATTGTGCTTCCGGGTCAGGAACCGCCAAGTCCTCCTTTGTAGGTGACTTGACAGAAGGGTTATGCAAAACATCCAAAAAGGTGTTAGGCGGCACCGGTTTATGCTGAGAACCCAGCCGGCTTAAAGCATCAGTCGCCTTGTTCTTTCTTTGGTCAATGTGCTCCACCTGATAACCCTTGAAGTATCCTGCAACTGCATCGACTTCACGGCGATAAGCCGCCATGAGAGGATCCTTAGAATCCCACTTGCTTGATACCTGCTGAGCCACTAGGTCTGAGTCGCCGAAGCATTGTACCCGGCTTAGATTCATCTCCTTAGCCATCCAGAGACCATGGAGTAAGGCTTCATACTCGAATGTGTTGTAAGTACAGGGAAACATCAACCGGAGCACATAGCAAAATTTATCACCTCGAGGGGAAGTCAGAACAACTCCAGCTCCCGAGCCTTCCAATTGCCTAGACCCATCAAAATGAATTGTCCAATATGTGTTGTCCGGCTTTTCTTCAGGCATCTGCAACTCTGTCCAATCGTTGATGAAATTGACCAGTGCTTGAAACTTGATAGCTATGCACGGCACATATTTTAAACCATGAGGCCCAAGCTCAATGGCCCATTTGGCGACTCGTCCTGTGGCCTCTCTGTTTTGAATGATATCCCCTAAAGGGGAAGAACTAACCACAGTGATGGGGTGGCCTAGGAAGTATTGCTTAAGCTTCCGGCTTGCCATGAACACCCCATAGACGAGCTTCTGCCAATGCGGATAATGCTGCTTAGACTCAATCAACACCTCGCTAATGTAGTAAACCGGCCGTTGAACCGGGTGTTCCTTGCCAGCCTCCTTGCGCTCCACCATGATGGCCACGCTGACAGCACGCGTGTTAGCAGCTACATATAATAACAAGGGCTCCTTGTCAATGGGAGCATCAAGAACCGGCGGCTCAGCTAACTGCCTCTTCAGATCTTCAAAAGAAGCATTTGCAGCGTCACTCCAGATGAAGCTATCTATCTTCTTCATCATTTGATATAATGGCAGGGCCTTCTCTCCTAACCGGCTTATGAACCGGCTTAGGGTAGCAATACGATCCGCCAAACATTGAACATCATTGATACATGCCGGTTTGGCCAGAGAGGTGATTGCTTTAATCTTATCTGGGTTAGCCTCGATGCCCCTGTTAGAAACCAGAAAGCCCAAAAGCTTGCCTGCAGGCACACCAAAAACACACTTGGTCGGGTTAAGCATCATCTTGTAAACCCGAAGATTGTCAAAGGTTTCCTTGAGATCATCAATAAAGGTCTCCTTCTCTCTGGATTTAACCACTATGTCATCCACATAAGCATGAACATTGCGCCCAATTTGATTATGAAGACAATTCTACACACATCACTGGTAAGTCGCCTGGGCACTCTTAAGCCCAAAAGGCATTGAAACATAACAGAAGGCTCCAAACGGTGTAATGAATGCCGTCTTCTCCTGGTCCTTAACCGCCATCTTGATCTGATGATAACTAGAGTAAGCATCCAAAAAACTCAAACGCTCACAACGCACTGTAGCATCAATGATTTGATCAATACGGGGGAGATCAAAAGGATCAGCTGGACAAGCTTTGTTTAAGTCTGTGTAATCCACACACATACGCCAAGTGCCGTTTTTCTTAAGCACAAGCACTGGGTTAGCCAACCACTTTGGATGAAAGACTTCGGTGATAAACCCTGCTGCCAAGAGCCGGGCTACTTCTTCACCAATGGCCTTCCGCCTCTCTTCGTTAAACCACCGAAGAAACTGCTTAACCGGCTTAAACTTTGGATTAATATTTAGAGTGTGCTTAGCGAGTTCTCTCGGTACACCTGGCATGTCAGAAGGTTTCCAATGAAAAATGTCCCGATTCTCACGGATGAACTCAATGATCGCACTTTCCTATTTAGGATCCAAATTAGCACTGATACTGAACTATTTAGATGAATCGCCTGGAACAAAATCAACAAGCTTAGTATCATCGGCTGACTTAAACTTCATGACCGACTCATGTTCTGTGGTTGGCTTCTTTAAAGATGTCATGTCTGCCGGGTCGACATTGTCCTTGTAGAATTTTAACTCTTCCGCTGCACAGACCGACTCAGCATAAGCCACATCACCTTCTTCACATTTCAGAGCCACCTTCCGGCTCCCGTGCATCGTAATGGTCCCCTTATGACCTGGCATCTTGAGCTGCAAGTACACATAACACGGCCGCGCCATGAATTTGGCGTAAGCCGGCCATACGAATAGAGCATGATACGGGCTCTTGATCTTGACTACTTCAAACGTCAATTTCCAGCTCTGGAGTCATATTCATCCCCAAAGGCTACCTTCAATTCGATCTTGCCAACCGGATACGCCGACTTATCGGGTACGACTCCATGGAAAATAGTGTTGGACTGCTTAAGGTTCTTATCAGTTAGCCCCATGCGACGGAAGGTCTCATAATAGAGGATATTGATGTTGCTGCCTCCATCCATGAGTACTTTGGTGAATTTGTATCCACCCACTTGAGGGGCCACCACCAGGGCTAAGTGACCCGGATTGTCAACCCGGGGAGGGTGATCCTCTCTACTCCATACGATAGGCTGCTCAGACCACCTCAAATAACGAGGAATTGCCGGCTCAACCATATTCATAGCCCTCTTATGAAGCTTCTGGTCACGTTTACATAAATTGGTGGTAAACACATGATATTGCCCACCGTTCAGCTGCTTTGGATGGCTCTGGTATCTACCTTGCTGCTGTTGCTGACCGCCCTGGCCAGATTGTTGGTTATATCCACCTTGGTTGCCCTGGGAACTTTGGAAATTGGGATTTGACCCGCCACCTGGGCCATGAAAACCGCCGCCACCTGAGCCGCCGCCCTGCCCATTGTTACCATCAAACATGTTGGCATTTTTAAAGGCTTTCATGATCGTACAGTCCTTCCACAAATGGGTAGCCGGCTTCTGCTGAGTGCCGTGTCTCAGACAAGGCTCATTCAACAATTGCTCAAGTGTGGGGTCTGACCCGCCAGATCCGGGAGGTGGCCTCCCTTTGCGCCGCTGGTTATTACCCAGCGCGTTGGTGTTAGCCACGAAATCCAAACTGCCGTCAGCCTTACGTTTATTACCTCCTTGATTTGCCGGGTTGTGTTGAGGGCCCTTGCCGTTGCCGTTCTTCTTTCCCTTCCTTGCCTTTTCATCATCAGACTCGGGATCCTTGGTACTATCAGAATCAGCGTACTTAACTAGAGCCGCCATCAGCGTGCCCATATCATTACACTCACGTTTGAGCTGCCCTAGCTTTTGTTTCAGAGGCAAGAAACGACAATTCTTCTTCAACATTAAGATTGCAGAGCCGGCATCCATCTTATCAGATGAATGTATTATGGCTTTAACTCAGTGCACCGAATGGATTGTAGACTCGCCCTCCTCTTGCTTGCAATTCGTTAGATCCACGATCGACATGGGCTGCTTGCACGTGTCTTTGAAGTTATGGATGAACCGGGCCTTTAACTCCGCCCAAGAGCTGATTGAATTAGGTGGCAGGCCTTTCAACCAGGTGCGGGCAGTTCCATCCAACATCATGGTGAAGTACTTAGCCATTGCAGCGTCACTAACCTCCAACAGCTCCATAGCCATCTCGTAACTCTCAATCCATGCCCCGGGCTGTAAGTCGGTTGTGTAGTTCGGCACCTTCCTAGGTCCCTTAAAATCTTTGGGCAAACGCTCATTACGTAGAGCCTGCACCAAACATGGGACTCCTTCGGTCCGGGTGGCTACACCTGCCTCAAGAGAAGTCGTCGAATAAACCGGATACGGCTGGTAAGCCGTCAACTGAGCCGCCTGTTCAGCCGCCTGCTGAGCCGCCCGCTCAACCTCTTGCCGTATTATATCTTGATCTACCAAGTTAACAGCCTCTTGACGCGCCGGGTTAAACCCACCTGGCTGGTCACGGCGTCTGACGTTGCTTGAAACGGCCGCTGAATCCATGTGCCTGCTATAACTCGGGCTTCGGCTTGGACGAGGGGTCGAGTGGATCCTGTCCCGGCTGTATGAGTATGCCTCCTGCTGTGCCAGGGCTGTCTGAAGAAGTTCTCTGACCCGGCGGGTTTCAACTGCCGCCGGAGAGTCACCATCAATCGGGAGAGCCGCCAATCATGTGGCTGCTACTATCATGTTCTCCAATGGCTTAGAGTAATGACCAGGGGGTGTTAGCACGTACTGAGGTGATGCCATGTTTACACGGGGAGGCCCCATCACCAGTGGCTGAACCGGCGTGCCATCCCTGGGTGTCGCGACATGGTCCACTCCTGTGCGCGGAAGGAGCCACGGCGGGTTGCCTATACGCGAAGAAAGCCACGGCGGGTTACTGGGCCCTGCCCCTGGCATGTGAAAAAGATTCCGAGGATCATAAACCGGGGGGAGTCTAGACCGAGCCTTCTGATGCCTCCTCCTCATGACCTCATTAGCCGCGTTCTGGTCCTGTGTAAGCCGGAAGGTATGTGCCTGGATCTGCTGAGCCTGAAGATCTAGAGCCGCCCTCTTTACGGTGATCCTGACATCTTCCGCTGCTAGGTCTTCTTTAGCCTGTGCCATATCCAATTTTAACTGCGCCACCTCCACATCATGACGAGCCTGATCTGCCGGGTTGACGACGGCGGTTAATAGGGTGGTCAGCTTGTCTGTGAGATCCATCAACACCTGAGCCGGCGACCGCACAGGGCCTCCTGCCCCGGCTGCTGCTGACCCGGAAGTTATGGCTGCTGCAGCTGTGCAATCTTGGACAGGTTGTGTGCCGGCCATGAAGATCCCAACTCTGCTCGGCGGCTCAAGGCAGTCCGGAATACTGCTGCCATCGGAACAGCCCCCAAGCCCGCCATCCTGCAGTTGATACAACGAATCCATCTCACCTGTGGACGACTCACCATCAGAGTAGATGGCCGTCTCGCCACCAGAGGCAGATCCTTCAGAAGGTCCTCCGTGGACGCATCCCACGAAGGCATGATTCACAGCCGGCGGAGCCCGGGCGGGTCTTGCATGCTGAGCCGTCTCGATGAGGTCGGTGCAGATGTCCGGGTTAGGGCCCAGCTCACTAATTTTGCCGATGAAGACGTGGATTCCACTGAAGGGGACCCGGTACCCGTACTCAATTGAGCCGGCGTCGGGGCCCCATCCTGCATCGTCGATGTAGAGCTTGCCGCGATGACTCTTGGTCCTCGGCCCACAGCATATCCCTTGAGCCCTTCGAAGCTGCCCTTCAAGAACTCAAATCCACCGAGCGTTGGCCCCATGGTGGGCGCCAACTGTCGTGGAATTGTCACGTCAGATGTCTTAAGGAACGGACTTCGTCGTGGAGCCATCGCAACTAGGAAGCTTGAAGGGGTTAAACGGGACAAGAGACACGAGATTTATACTAGTTCGGCCCCTTACAGTGAAGGTAAAAGCCTACGATCCAGTTTTGAGTCGGATTGCTTATGTCTCGATCACCAGGGAGCAAATCGCTTGACCTAGCTCTCGAGTTGTTATTACTTGCCACGAACCGCCGCCGGGTTGTCCCTTTATATACAGAGGTCGACGCCCAGCGGCTCTACTGAGTCCCGGCTTGCTTATAAACAGTATCCATCTCAGTCTCTTAATATTTCTTGCCTTACAATACAAGTCATACCTATACGACGGTTTATCACTACGGGCCTTAAGTTACCTCTGGGCCTTGGGCCCTTACTAAGCCGCCATCTTCAACCTTGAGCTTTGGGCTTCATGAATGCTTACAGGTATAACCCGACCCCTCCCGGCGGGTCATACCAAATAGTTATATCCCCAACAATTACTATATAACATGATGAATATTATGGAATAAGAATTCTATCATCACTATAATCTCCAAGAAAGGCAATAATATCCTCAAGAGAAGATGATGATAGCAAAAAAATCAACACAGATCAAGTGCATTTATATGTAGTAATTGACAAGAGAAAGAGCAAGAGCGGAGGGTAAGCTCCTCAAAAGCTGCTCATGGTCGCACGTCCTCGCTACATATGTTGTCGTCGGGCACGCCGTCGTGGAACGCCGGTGGGAAGGCGGTGCCCACCTTACTGAACTCCTCACGCTGTGCACCGCACATATTGCCATTGCCACCGATGCCATCTGCCCGTGGTCGCCTGTCCTCGCTGCTCAGCTGCAGCACACGGCACACGGCACGGCCATACCCAGACAGATGAGCTCGGTTCAATGGCAGACGAAGATCAGAGCTTCTAGGACTGATAGACAATGCAGCTCATATTTTTCGTCGACACGTCTAAACTGGACCTAAACATTATATTATTTAACGATAATGACAACTTCTTAAGGCACTCAGTCACAGGTTATGATTCTACCAACCTACCATTTTTACTCATTCTGCAAAATGAGCATGTCAACACTAATTTTATATGAAGCTACAGTGAGATAATAAAAACTGCGACATTGATGAAAACTGAAATCGCAATGTACGTCATGGCAGTACCTGACCTCTGTTCTAATAAAATCATACTATATATATATACACACACCTCACTTCTGTTCTAATAGAATTATATATATGCTTCACTCAGTGTGCCTACAGTATTTAGAATGTAAATTTTACCATGTTTTGAGAAATCATTTCAGCATTGCAAGGAAAAGTTTTGCAAGTTACAGCATTGCAAGTAAATCACAGACACATACATCTACTAAAAACCAGTGTTGTTTCCTCCTTTGCTCATTTTGATATGCTGCTAGTATCCAATTGGCAAAGAGTTGTATGGTCACTGGCATTTGGTCAGCCACATACGCATAGCTTGTTCAGTTCTCTGATCTAAACCCTCTCAGTAGTATACTCACCCAGAGGTACACCACAGCTCCAACTGATATGCTTGCACCATGTATGGATCATCATACTAACAAGAATGAGAAGCATGTTAAAATCATTTGGGTATCACACATATTCTTCATAAAACTATTTCAAAACATAATGTTTTTTATCTCAGGGGAACCTAAGGGAAGAAACTATAAGTTATGGGAGCTAATTTCAGCAAATGAAACTGAACTTATGCTTAAATGTAGGAATCGGACAAAATAAAAGGAGAAATGAACATGTGGCTATAATATGATTCCTGAATTTTAACTTAGATGTCTATTACATGAAATCTCCGCAAGCTATATATATGCTACCAACTGTAGAAAACAAGTGCTTATTATGATTTGAAAAATTCAGTCCAGCGTCTGTAAGAAATTTTTAAACACCATCAGACAGCACACTTGCACTGCTGTACATGGCATCAGGTTTCTGCTTTACCTCTAGGAACTTCAGCATCCATGATGCAAAAATAGCAAGTAAAGATACATATATGCTATCCTACTTGATTTAAAAAACATGTGTGACTTCCCTAATCTTATTTTCTCAGAAAACCAGTGTTCTTTTTAGTTCCATGTAAAAAATAATATGCCATAAGAAAGTAATCAACTGATCATTTGCCAAGAAGTAACTGAGAGCAGCTTCTTGGATGTAAGGACATGGGTTACCATGTTTAGAGCAAGAAACACTTGAAGCAAGCATTCAGATATGCTTCTTCCATAAACTTCACAATCATTTGAAAATGCGAGTACTATACATGTGTGCACACCCAAAACATCATGAATCCATTTCTTCCACTGCTCTTTCAAGTTTCATTGATCCTACACAATCAAGCATTCTTTCAAGTTTCATTGATCCTATACAATAAATAAAAGCATGAAGAGAAACTAAAAATGGAGCATAAAGAGAAACTAAACATGGGGAGATTAGAGGAGGAGAAGTTAGGAAGAGAAGAGGGCTGGGAGGGGAGGAAAGAGAGAGGAGGAGGGCTCACCGAAGGACGAGCAGGGTGGCGATGAGGGGTGCACGCCGGCACGGGAAGAGGAGAAGTCTTCTCTCGCTGGATGCCACGCGCTCCCCGTGCGGCATGACCCTCGCTCGTGCCCCTCCTTGACCCTGCATCGACCCCCTTCGCTCTGCTCTGGCGGCGGCAAGACCAGCCCCCATACCGTTGTGCTCCTCGGGCGACTGCGACCGCTGCCCCTATGCTCACCGCTGCTGCCGACGGCAAGGAGAAACCTATAGAAATATACATCTTGCTTTAGAAAATTCAACAAGATATGAATATAGAAGACCAAAATCTGCAAACTGTGCAAGAACATGGATGTACAAATTAAGGACACAATCTCACATTCCTCAAGCAATTCATTTACATGGTCTATAAAATCAAAGCGTCTTACTAAAATACAATCAGATAGAGCAGCTCAGATGCATCACTTTGTGATTGGATGCATCCTAACCAAATTGACTTCCTACTTCAACCATTCGACCTACTGCTGCCGCCATTTTCTGAAACTAATCAAGGGAAATGGCTGCATAGAGCTAAAATTCCCAAATAATCACATGGACAAAGAAAATATATGCCTTAGGAGAGGAGGCTGCAGAAGATGGGGCATACCCTCATTGCCTTAGAAGAAGAAAAAGAAGGAAAGGCAATGTGAACAAGCCACATGGCATACCTCACCGACAAATACAGGGCCGAGGGGAGGAGGCCGCATGGAGAGAGAGACAATATTTGGTCAAGACCTCCGCTCAGCTCTCCAAGCTGCGTCCATGGCCTTAACTGCCGTCCCCGCCACTCGTCCAGCCTGCTGCACCATGCGTTGTGAAGGAGATAAGGCGATGGCCAGAGAGACAACCTCTGACACCCACACGTTGTCGCCTTCTTCCTCGGCCAGCCCTCCTGGCTTCGAGCCCCTGTCGTCCATCCCATGCTCCATGACTTATACTCTGTGGATGTGGGGAGAAGTAGAAGAGGAAGGACCCAGGAGTGGATCAAGCCCCCGCGAAGGCCAACGCAGATCCGTGGCTCTCTCCTGCTCGCGGCTGGACCTTCATCTCCTCTTTCCTCTCTCTTTCTCCCTCATCTCCTTCCTTCTCTCTCTCTTCCTCTCATCTTCTATCTCCTGGACAGATCCATGGGTCACCCTTTGCCTGACGGTCGCGATCGCCACTAGAGAAGCTCGCCTGAAATGGATGAAATGCGAAAGGGGAGGGAAGGGAGGGGAGGGGGGAGACCGACGTGGCCGAGTGGGTTGTGCCTTGTGCGCCATGCCCCGTGCGGCACGCGGGAGGGAGGGGATTGGGTGAACAATTTACACATGGGGCGCCTCACACAGCCAATACAGGCTTGCGACGAGCCCACATGTCATTGGACAAAGAACAAAATCATATGGTAAAAACGAAATTCACCAGCAGTGAAGATCAGATGGTTAAGGTAGCTCAGTTGACCAGACCTAGCCCGATCGGACAGCCAAAGAAGCCCAATCCGGGGGAGCTCCCTAGAGGCAAGTTGGCTAGGGTCCTTATAGGATATAATATATCAATACTTATGGCTATTCTCTCTTATTTTATAAGGTTTACCATAAAGAGGGGGAATGCCGGCAGCTGGAATTCTGGCTGGAAAAGGAGCAAACATTGGAAACCTATTCTGCACTACTTCAAAAGACCTGAAACTCCACGAAACTTATTTTTGGATCTAATAAGAATTATTGAGTGAAAGAAACACCTCAGGGGGCCCACACCCTGGCCAGGAGGGTGGGGGCGTGCCCACCCCTACTGGGCGCGCCCCCTGTCTCCTGGGCCCCCTGGTGGCCCCCCGGTGTCCATCTTCTTCTATATGAAGGCTTTTACAAAAAATCATGGGCAAGCTTACGGATGAAACTCCGCCGCCACGAGGCGGATCCTTGGCGGAACCAATCTAGAGCTCCGGCAGAGCTGTTCTGCCGAGGACACTTCCCTCCGGGAGGGGGAAATCATCACCATCGTCATCACCAACGATCCTCTCACCGGGAGGGGGTCAATCTCCATCAACATCTTCATCAGCACCATCTCCTCTCAAACCCTAGTTCATCTCTTGTATCCAATCTTGTATCCAAAACCACAAATTGGTACCTGTGGGTTGCTAGTAGTGTTGATTACTCCTTGTAGTTGATACTTATTGGTTTACTTGGTGGAAGATCATATGTTCAGATCCTTAATGCATATTATTACACCTCTGATTATGAACATGAATATGCTTTGTGAGTAGTTACGTTTGTTCCTGAGGACATGGGTGAAGTCTTGCTATTAGTAGTCATGTGAATTTGGTATTCATTCGATATTTTGATGAGATGTATGTTGACTTTCCTCTAGTGGTGTTATGTGAACGTCGACTACATGACACTTCACCATTATTTGGGCCTAGAGGAAGGCATTGGGAAGTAATAAGTAGATGACGGGTTGCTAGAGTGACAGAAGCTTAAACCCTAGTTTATGCGTTGCTTCGTAAGGGGCTGATTTGGATCCATATGTTTCATGCTATGGTTAGGTTTACCTTAATACTTTTGTTATAGTTGCGGATGCTTGAAATAGGGGTTAATCATAAGTGGGATGCTTGTCCAAGTAAGGACAGTACCCAAGCACCGGTCCACCCACATATCAAATTATCAAAGTGCCGAACGTGAATCATATGAGTGTGATGAAACTAGCTTGACGATAATTCCCATGTGTCCTCGGGAGCGCTTTTCTCGTTATAAGAAATTGTCCAGGCTTGTCCTTTGCTACAAAAAGGATTGGGCCACCTTGCTGCACCTTATTTACTTTTATTGCTTGTTACTCATTACAATTTAGCTTATCACAAAACTATCTATTACTCACAATTTCAGTGCTTGCAGAGAAAACCTTACTGAAAACCGATTATCATTTCCTTCTGCTCCTAGTTGGGTTCGAAACTCTTACTTATTGAAAGGACTACAATAGATCCCCTATACTTGTGGGTCATCAGTCCACTCTCCCGCAACCCGTTGTAGCCTCTACTTGAACATGGTGCTTTATGCTTCATATTATTATCCAATGATGTGTTGCCATCCTATAATGTCTGAGTAGATTTTCATTGTCCTATTGGTGGTTGATGAATTGCTATGATTGATTGAATTTGCTTGTGGTTATGTTGTTGTCCTTTGGTGCCCATCATATGAGCGCGCGCGTGGATCACACCATAGGGTTAGTTGTATGTTGATAGGACTATGTATTGGAGGGCTAGAGTGACAGAAGCTTCAGCCTAGCATAGAAATTGATGCATACGGGATTGAAGGGGGACCAATATATCTTAATGCTATGGTTGGGTTTTACCTTAATGAATGTTAGGAGTTGTGGATGCTTGCTAGTAGTTCCAATCATAAGTGCATTGAATTCCAAGTCAGGGATGACATGCTGGCAGTGGCCTTTCCCACATAAAACTTGTTATCGGTCTAGTAAAGTAGTCAATTGCTTAGGGACAATTCCGCAACTCCTACCACCACTTTTCCACACTCGCTATATTTACTTTATTGCCTCTTTATCTAAACAGCCCCTAGTTTATATTTACGCGTTCTTTACTTTCTTGCAAAACTTTCCAACAACACCTACAAAGTACCTCTAGTTTCATACTTGTTCTAGGTAAAGCGAACATCAAGCGTGCGTAGAGTCGTATCAGTGGCCGGTAGGACTTGAGAGAATATTTGTTCTACCTTTAGCTCCTCGTTGGGTTCGACACTCTTACTTATCGAAAGAGGCTACAACTATCCCGTATACTTGCGGGTTATCAGCGGAGGCAAGCGATTTCAATATGGTCCAAAAAGCCTCGCACCTCTTCCTCATAGGCCTTACGACATGACCAAGGAGCACAACGAAGCCATAGTGAAGGCCCAAGTGGAGGCCCATTTCACATCAAAACCGGCACCGCCGCCATGGGAGAAAGTGCCCGAGGATAAGATTGACCACTTTATTCATATGGCGCGAGCACTAGCTCCCAAGCCTGTTGACTCAGACTATGAGCGCCAAATCAGGAAGGCACATCGAGCACGACAAAAGGGGCCGAGCTCGACCTCGAGCCAAGTAGCTGGCCAAAAATGCGGGAATACTGTTCCCCAGCTAGGAGAACAGGCGGCGCAATCGATCCCCCCGCTTGTTGTACCAACACATGAGAGTACCGGCGCCGGTCAGCTGGTAATACCCGACGAGCATAGACGGAACGCTGAAATGCTCGGTATCACTGTTGGACAACTCCTCGAGATTGAGCCCATGACTAAGCTTAAAGAGCAGGACATAAAATGGAAATATGTCCGTGGCAAACCTTTGGTCAGGCCTGAGGAGGTCAAGAACCTCCCAACGAGAATGTATCAATTGCATGATTGGTACATAAAAATTACCAAGAGTAACAATCGAGAGGGCCTCATGGTGAAAGTCAAAGAAGAGTATTACTTCAATAAGCTAGCTCTGTCCGTTGAGTATTCAGAACTATTTCAGTTATTCAATCAAGACGCACTCGACAAATCCATCGTCAGTTGCTATTGTCTGTAAGTGATTTCTTTCTGTGATTCAAGTCTCAAGCTAGCTGTAGTGCTCATTGATCGATCATTACCTATAATTATCCTCACTATATTCTTTTTTGTGGTATTATGCAGGATGAAGATGTATGAAATGAAAAAAGCTGCACGCTATGGCATTGGGTTCATTGACCCAAATACCGTTAATGAAGAAACATGGACACATGAATGGTATAAAGCAAATGTAGAGAAAACATGCTAGAGTTCTTGAAGCGCCTCAATACAATGAACATATACTACTTCCTTACAACTACACGTGAGTCACACTGTCTTGTACTATAAATTCTGCTTTTACTTACTAGCTAGCTAGATGTTAATAATTAAGTGTATAGAGTTTAGGGTAGTTGATGAGTGTTATGCACATGCCCGCTTAATTAAGACATGCAAACGTGTGTGCATGCAGTTACCATTGGATCTTGTTAATCATTAAAATTGACGAAGGAACAGTTGAAATACTGGACTCGCTACTTAAAGTTAAGAGAGACTACACAATCATGAAGGGGATAGTCGACATGTAATTTCAATCATTATTAACTATATGTCGGCCTCTTTAGTTCGTCATTTCCTGATATCAACTATTTAATAACTCATTTATTCATTTTCTTTATCGGCAGGCAGGGCTTGGGCAAAGTTCAGGAATTTGAAAGAGGTTCCAGGCAAATGGAGAGAAAGGCTGCATTGGTTTTGACCCAAGGTATAATTAATTAAGTAGTACTATCTAGCTACCTACCACATGCATCTCTTTAATTCTAGTTTCAATACCATTAATTATCATGCTTGATTAATTATTATCTGATTAAATTCTATTCTCGTAAAGGCCCTGAAGCAGGCGCGGGGGAGTGATACATGTGCAGACTGTGTTTTCAAGAACATTCGCATGATGACGTCCGAAAGGACCAAAACTGATGGACAGCTATGGGTACGCGCGTTTGACAGAACACTATTCACATTTTTTACGTCATTATCGATATCTAGTCACATAACTAATACAGATGCATATTGATCTCCTTCTTAACATTTCGAATCGGTGCGGGAGACGCTCCTACCAGTGGAGCGCATACGAGCACTTCAAAAGGAAATAGCGGGATTTTGCTCGACGAGGTCATACATCCCAAAGGAGAATTCTACTATGAGCTACCGTTCCAATGAATTACTCCCAATTGTCATCGTGCTTCGAAGGCACCAAGGCAAATGTCACTTACTCTGAAGGCTACCTGTAGGAAAAATTGTATATATATATATATATATATATATATATATATATCATCGAATGTATCACAACCACACCATTATTCACACATACACATGCATGAGCGTGAGCGTAAACTCAGCGTGAGCGTAAAACGCTAATCCTGCGCTCCGGCCGTGTTGTGCGGGCAAACCAGCGCTTGTTGTTCCACCTGCTAGTAAGATCGCTTGGTAAATATGGTAATAGAATTAATTTGGTTACCATATGCAAGCGCAACCTCCCCGCTCCGCAAAAACAAGCTACACCTTTCTCCATCTGCTAGTAAAACTTTTAGTAAATATAGTAACATAATTAAATTTCTTACCGGGTGGATGGGACGGCCCCCGCTTCGCTGAATCAAACAGTTTTTTTTTCTTCCACATGCTAGTAAAACTCTTGCTAGCCATAGTAATGTAATCAACATTGTTACCATATGCTTATATGCATGGAAAGGCCCGTCGATTAACCATATCAGGCCACCTCTTTGCTTTATTGTAAGCATGCTTGTAAAGTAATTTAGTTAGTAATCAACCAACAAGAAAGCGCCTCTTCTAGTAAATGTCTCGGACACTTTTTTTTAAGTAAATTTAATTTTATATTTTTAGTTTCATCCATCGTACACTAAGTTGTAGTAGCAGTAATGAGATGTGGAATGATTATTAAAATTTATCCGATGTTTACCATCTTTCCTAATCAATTAGTAAAGTTTATCTAATGAGATGTGGAGTACAAACCATAATCATGGTAAAGGGATTACCCTCATTCTATTGGAGGATGGATGGGCGACGTGG
This sequence comes from Triticum dicoccoides, assembly GCF_002162155.2. Classification (NCBI taxonomy): domain Eukaryota; kingdom Viridiplantae; phylum Streptophyta; class Magnoliopsida; order Poales; family Poaceae; genus Triticum; species Triticum dicoccoides. The sequence continues at coordinate 588,719,393 of NC_041381.1, forward strand.
GGATTGTACACTGGGATGCCAGTAATACTAGTAATGAGATGTTCATTGAGCCGTAACATTTATCCAATTTTTACCATCGTATGTTCATTGAGCCGTAAAATTTATCCAATTTTTACCATCGTTCCTGATCAAATAGTACAGAGAAGCCATAATTATGGTAATAGGATTACCCTCGTTCTGTTGGGTGGATGGATGGGCGACGTGGGTACAACATTGGGATGGCGGGGCCGCGCACATCCAAGTGGTTCGGCAGTGCGGTAGTGTGGCCGGAGCGCATAATTAGGTAATTTACGCGTAGGCACACTTTAGCAGGCCTATATATAATCGGTTCTCCGAGAAATTCTATTTATATATATGCATAACGTGTATAATATGTAGTATCGTAAAATACCAGCAGACGAAAAAAAAATTAAATGGAAAACACAAAATTAAAGGAAAAATAAATAATAAAACCAAAACTCCTAAACTTTTTAGTACCGGTTGATAACACCAACCGGTACTAAAGCTCTCCCCACACCCGGCCCTGGCTCATGCCATGTGGTGGTCCTTGAGCGGCGGTACGTGTCGAACCGATACTAAAGGGGGAGGATCTTTAGTCCGCACCCTTTAGTGTCGGTTACAGAACCGGTACTAAAAGTCCTTACGAACCGGGGCTATAGTCTGGTTCTGCACTAGTGAAATATCCTGGTTTTTTTGGCAGGCTTGCTCGTGACTTCCTCGTCTTCAGAGCACGCACCATCAGTTGCAGCAGTGCCGTCAAATATCATCGAACACGCGCCCCTCGATTCATAACTTGTTGCATGTCTCAGTGGGATCGACGCCAACAAGATGTTGAAGTCGCCACAACCCTCTTCAAGATCATGAGTTCATGACCCACAGCGACGCAAGGCTGCATGCAGGTCAAAACAAATCTTCAGATAATCAACCGACTATCTCCAGAAAAAAAAGATAATCAACCGACAAAGGAATTCAGAAAATATCCAATATGTCTGGTTTTACAAACGGGGCCTCCTTCACTGACCCAAGAAAACTGCCCACTACATTGTTTTCCGTCAGTTCTTTTGCCATGTCCCTGGGAAAATCCTATATGCCGCTCGTTGCGTCAAACTGCCGGCGCTTCGCACAGGCGAGCGACCGAGCAGCGGCGCAACGGGCCGGCCCGTTTAACCGTTCCTGGGCTCCTGGTTTTGGGAACCTTCTAGAGGTTTTCAGCTGGTTTTTTCGGGTTTCGGGAACCTTCTAGAAGGTTCCTGAACCGGTTTTTTATTTTCCTTTCTTTTTCTATTTCTGTTTCGTTTTTCTTTTCCTTTTTTCTTTTTTGTTTTTCAAGTTTATGTTTTCTTTTTCAAAAAAATGTTCGCATTTTTTGGAAAATGTTCGCGCTTTTACAAAAATGTTCAGAATTTCAAAACAATTCGTGTTTTCAAATTTTGTTCACAAATTCAAAAACTGTATGCATTTTTTTAAAAATTGTTCACAAATGTTTCTTTTCTTTTTTTTAGTTTCTATTTATTTTCTTGATGCTTTTTTTCAAAATTTCAAAACTTTGCAAAATTTGTTCACAAATTTAAGAAAAATCTTCGTTTTCAATTTTTGTTCGTGAGTTTCAATAAATGTTCCTATTTTTTGAATAAAAAAGAATTCACAAAATGTTTTGGAATTTCAAAAAGTGTTCCATCTTTCCAAATTTGTTCACAAATTTATAAAATTTCATGTTTTCAAATTTAGTTCACAAATTGAAATATGTTCGTAAATTCCATAAATTTGTTTGGGAGTTTGAAAAAGTGTTTCTGTTCCAAAATTTGTTCGAAAATTTCAAAAAATGTTCATATTTACAAGTTTTGTTCGGAGTTTCTAAAAATGTTCCATTTCCGAAATTGTTTGCAATTTTAGAAAATGTTCGTTTTTCCAAAAAAAATCTGCAGTTTCAGAAAATGTTCGCGTGAAAAAGTTGTTCGTGTTTCCAAATTTTGTTTGGAAATTTGAAAAATTGTTCCTGTTCAATTTTTTGGGTAGTTTAAAAAATGTTTTCCATTCTAAAAAATATGTTCGCATCTCCAAAATTCATTTGTGTGTTGAAAAATGTTTGAGTTTTCTCAGAATTTGTGAAAAAAATAATGTTCGCGTTTGATAAAATATTCACGTTTTCTTTTTGAGAAAAACATTTTGTGTTCGAATTTTTTTAAGATGTTCAGATCGGCGTTTTAGTTTTCTTAAGATTTTGCAATGGTCTGTGGTCAACAAAGCTAGCTAGCTCAACTGGTTCGAGGCGCACGCTCATAAACAACAGGTCTGGTGTTTGATTCCTGGCAACGCACCTTTTTTATTTCCAGCATGAGCTACTGTTCACGAGAGAGATGGGCTGGCCCAGTCTATCGATCCCCTATGCGATCGCTCGACTGCTTGACGCGGAGAGCGTCACATAGGAGCTCCCATGTCCCTGGTGTACCTATCTACATGGGCGGATTTGGGTCCCAGACAGCCCAGGTTGGGGCGTGGGAAAATTCGTCGACCTATATTTAAAAAAAAACTTTGGCCTGGGGCGCAGCCCATGCCAACTGGCCCAGCCGCCAAGGCCAACTCAAAGGCAGCCTACGCAGGCCGCAGTGGCTCACATCGCAACCAGGCACAACCAGGCGCTCTGTACCCGACCTGGCGACCTCACGAACCATAAGCCATCGCAGGTCGCCACCCGCCGTCGCCGGCCAGCTCCGTGCCTTCCGAATCTCCCCCTTCCATCGCCCCTGTTTTAGTGCCCTCCCCCCTCCCCCCTCCCCCCGTCCCTGGCTGCGCCGCAGTGGGCCTGCGACTACTGTTCTGTTCGCCGTGTCCGGCGACGCGGCAAGGGCGCAAGGCGGCAAACCAGGCTACGGCACGAGCGGCGCGAGGCTGCAGCCTGCAGGCAGCCCGCCGTCCTGCGAGGTAGACACTTTCTCAGTACAATTTTAAACTTTTGATGGCTTGATGCCCTGTTTTGGTTTATAGATGTCATGTTGTTAGGATGATGATGATTTTAGTTGCTAGATGCCACTGTTTGTCTCTTTGCTAGATGTAGAAACTTGTTTTGACATTGAGAAATTTTTGTTTCTCTAAAAATTTACAGGAAGGCAAGATGAATAAAAGAAACAAGAGATTGAATTCATTTTTTCAAGTTCGAACCATCGAAACTACAGAAATAGGTCCTTCAACTCAAATAGCTGATAATACACTGTTAGAGCTGAACTCAAACCCAGTGATGTTGAATCGGACCCCAGTAAGAGAATAACAATTGAGGAATTAGATCCAGATATTAGAGATCTTGCTAGAAGGGAGTACATTAGTATGGGTCCTTGCCAACCAACTAATCATACATATGAAAAGATAAATGGTAGGATCTTTCATGGCTATTGGTTCAATGATCATCGCGGTTGGTTGGAATATAGCATTGAAAAAAATCGGCCTTTTGCTTTTATTGTTTTCTGTTTAAGCAACCAAGAGCTGAAAACTATGGTATTGAAGCATTCACGAGAAATGGATTCAAATCTTGGAAGGATGTACCTAAAGTTTCCCAAAGAACCACAACCGCGGGGTTGATAAAGCACATGGAGTCCTTCGAATTTGTTCTCCTATTGCATCTTATGATTAGATTATTGGGAAAGACTAACGATCTGCCACAATGCTTGCAATGGAAAAAATCAGAATATTGTATGTGTTGTGGGATTGATTAAAACCATATAGAGGATATTCAAGAGATAATGCAGAATGGTTGGGATGAGCTCTTTAAAGAGGTAACAGACTTTTGTGTCAAATACAACATTGTAGTGCCAAATATGGAAGATACAAGAACTGCGAATGGACGTTCAAGGGCTTGGGGTGGGCAATTGGTAACTGACAACCATCATTTCAAAATTGAAATATTCAATGTGTTGCATGATCAACTTATTGTGGAGTTAAACAACTGCTTTGCTGAAAGGTCTACTCAATTGTTGAGATGCATTGCTTGTCTTGATCCCAAGATTTCCTTTGCTAATTATAATGAAGACAGGCTGGTAGATCTTGCTAATATGTATGTTGCTGACTTTTCTACATATGAAGTTACTTTTGTCCTTAGAAACCAACTATACTCATTCATTCGGGAAGCAAGAGCTGATCCACATTTGATAATTGCAATGATCTTGGTCATCTTGCCATTAATATGGTTAAAAGTGATATGCACACAACTTTTCCATTGGTTTACCGTCTTGTTGAGTTAGCATTGATTTTACCTGTTGCAATCGCAACAGTGGAAAGAGCATTCTCAACAATGAGCATTATCAAGATTGGATTGAGGAACAAAATAGGTGATGATTGGATGAATCATAGAATTGTATGTTACATTGAGCGAGATGTATTTGTTAGTATTCAAAAATCAAAGATCATCAAGCGATTTCAAGGTTACCACACACGTAAAGGTGTTTTGCCTCATGCTATACGTAAGTTTTCACATTTTGCATGTATCATTAACTAGTTTTACCTGCTATACTATGCACTGACTTGCATTTCAAAATTGATGATTGAAGGTTTAGCTTCTTCTGCTATTGAAGATGTAATCATGGGAGGCTCAGACCAACCAATCCTTTGATTTGGTATCATCCTTTTGTATCATCTATCTATTCTACATATTGTATTTTGATTTGTTTTGCTTTATTAGTTGACCCATCATGAAACAAATGCTGCCATTGAACATTATGTTTGATTTTTTATTAGTTATGCAACATAGATTGACTTTTGTATGCCTTAAAACTGAAGTTTTTTCTAGGTAGTTTTTAGCCCTTAGTTTCTTGCCTGGGACGTCAGCCAATCCTGGGTCCGCCACTGTCTATCTATGTGTCAATGCGACTTGCAATGTAACTCCTCCGGTTAACAAAGAGTTCATGGTTGTGCTCTTGCTTGAGCTCGCACACGTACGGACCTTTATCATCCAAAATCCCAGTAGCCGCATCATAGCAGTGCGACCACACCGCTTTGATCTGCTATTGGACTGTACTGGTTTACCATGCAAATGATTTCGAACCAGACCTCATAAGCACATTGAAACGCAGGCAAAGCAAAACTAATATGGGGGCACAAGGACTCGATAACCAGTTTACCTCTACTCAACGCGCATGCACACACATCCTGCATGCGCTTTATCCGATGGACATTGAGTCGGGCTCTTTGCATACCCTGGACATCGAGGCCAGTCTCCCAAGAGTACTAGTTGTGGAGCATATGCTCCCTAATGAACGTAAATTCAAAATAAATAGTAAATAAAATTTAAAATTCTGAATTTTTTTGTAGATGTTCTTGTCAGTGTAACAAGAGTGTTTGCCAATTTTCATGCGAAACGGGATACCAGTGAATTGTCGGTGAAAAAAACAAAAATAAGTGTAACATTTGAAGGTAACATTTGCCGTTCGACTTGTTTCTTTTACACAGGTCAAAATACTTAAGCTTTCCTCCTAAAAATTTGCAGGTAGCGTTTTCATGTGACAATGATCACATCTATTTTTTTTCAATTTTGTTTAACATTTGGAAAAAAAAACTTTTTCATGGGCAGGAGCATATGCTCCCAAGAGCCGAATTGGATTTCCGTAAAACCCATATGCTTCTTCGACGGAAACGAAGCTAGTCCGCACTGCTGGATTAACAATAGTACCCGCCTTGTTATCAGCATAAGCACGTATCGAAGCCTCAAAGCGCTGGCACTCTGCTGGGATTGTTCTCCCTCTCATCTGCAGCCTTACTGATCCTAATTCTGCAAACTTTAACATGAACGCCAATTAATTGTTGAATCACACACAGGATCTTGAACCGGAAAAAAATAAAGATATCGGATGCTTTATAGTATGTCATAATCACCTATCAATTTCACTTGAAGACTCGTTTACTCCATCATGTGCTACCATTATACAGAGTCACAAAGTAATAGACTACATCCAAGTAAATTTGCAATTACCTCGGTAAAAATAAAGGCCAATGTATTCCAACTAAATATCCAGCGTATGAGCATTGCAAAACCGAGCAGCACCCACGAAAAGTGACATCTGACCACGGGGGCATTGGTGCCCGTTTTTTTAAGTTCAAAAAAAATGGTTTTTATGGGTTGAAAATTAGCATAATTCTGCTCTAGATTATCAAACTCAGCACATGTACTCTTAAAAAAGGTGTTAAGGCAGTCAAGTAGGGCTTCATACAACATTGAATTCAAGTTCTAACCAAATCACTAGAAACATAACGGTCTTTCATTCTTCCAAATTATCGATTGGAAAGTAAAATTAGGACGAAACACTCAGCTCATATACCAATCTCATTTCAACCCTAATAACAGTTTCTCAATTATCATTCATTTGTAGAATATTGGTTGGCCATTTCAAATAAAATTATATGTCAATTGATCGTGGTCTTGATCTATTTCTATATTTCTTCGTGTCAGATCCCAGAAAAACATCCCTTGTTGTTATTTCAGTTGTTTTATTCGTAATATTTTCCTAGGAAACTACCATTGCATGTATAGAAAACAATAACATCCTAGAAATACAACACCTCTTCTTTATCTTGGCGAATCCGGTTATGCATAGATTATTTTGAGATTATTTGGCGAGCAGTGGTCAGCATGAACAACTTTATTTGAATCATGATTGTCGGTGTCAAAACCGGCGGATCTCGGGTAGGGGGTCCCGAACTGTGCGTCTAGGCAGATGGTAACAGGAGACAAGGGACACGATGTTTTTACCCAGGTTCGGGCCCTCTCGATGGAGGTAAAACCCTACTCCTGCTTGATTAATATTGATGATATGGGTAGTACAAGAGTAGATCTCCACGAGATCGGAGTGGCTAAACCCTAGAATCTAGCCTACGGTATGATTGGTGTTCGTCCTACGGACTAAAACTCTCCGGTTTATATAGACACCGGAGAGGGCTAGGGTTACACAGAGTCGGTTACAATGGGAGGAGATCTTCATATCGTATCGCCAAGCTTGCCTTCCACGCCAAGGAAAGTCCCATCCGGACACGGGACGGAGTCTTCAATCTTGTATCTTCATAGTTCGGGAGTCCGTCCAAAGGTCTTAGTCCGGCCATCCGGACACCCCCTAATCCAGGACTCCCTCAGTAGCCCCTGAACCAGGCTTCAATGACGACGAGTCCGGCGCGCAAGTTGTCTTCGACATTGCAAGGCGGGTTCCTCCTCCAAATATTTCATAGAAGATGTTGAACACCAGGGTAGTGTCCGGCTCTGTAAAATAAGTTCCACATTCCTTTGTAGAGAGAATAATATTTGTATCAATCGGATCTGCTGACGTATTCTGTGGCGTGACATCATGCCACAGCCAGGCTCTTTATTCATTTTATAGTTCCAGCTCAGCGCGTTTAGTGAGGCGGTTTCCTTGGCACGTCTTGTCAAAGCAGAGATTGTGTTCCCTTATTCCGAGATTCTCATCAATACGGGCGTGGGTAACCCAACCGTGACTCATGTATGACTCCCTAATTGAAAGCGAGTCCCAAACAGTTACGGGGAGGGCTCTTGGTATTCACCTCCTTTATAAAGGAACCAAGGCCCGGCCACCTTGTTCTTAAACCAATCAAATACGCCCCTCGCTTCGAGTTCCAACACCCAAAGCTCTAGTTTTAGGCGCTTCGGACCTTCGAAGATGTCCGGCTTCGACCCTCAAGGCCGGTGGATGCCTTCCTCCATTACGGAAGAAGATGTGCGAAAGTTAAGAGATGCCAGGTATCTAACCGGCGAAATCTCGCATAGACTGCCTGCTCAAGGGCAAGCTATTCCCGCCCCCAGCCTGGTGAAAGCGTGGTGTTCGCATCTCATTTCCTTCGGGGACTAGGCTTCCCGATCGATCCCTTTGTGAGGGGGCTTATGTTTTACTATGGGCTGGAGTTCCACGACCTAGCTCCGGAGTCCATCCTCCAGATCTCATCATTCATTGTCATGTGCGAGGATTTCCTCCATATCACCCCTCACTTCGGATTGTGGCGAAAAACCTTCAAAGTGGAACCAAAAGTGATCGAGGGGCAGCACGCTGAGTGCGGAGGGGCTATAATAAGCAAGATGGACGACGCTCCATGGCCTGAAGGTTCTTTTCAAGAGGAGTTCGGCTTATGGCAACGGGACTGGTTTTACATCACAGCCCCTAGGGGCACCACATGGGTGGCACCGCCTACCTTTCGCTCAGGTCCCCCACCACGGCTGGCATCATGGGTTAATGAAGGACTTATCTGGGGGCCGCCAAAAGACGTGCCCTTGCTGCAAGGCCGTATTCGAGATCTCCTAGAAAGAGATATCAATCTGACCGTGGTGGTGCAAGTCATGGTGATTCACCGCACACTGCCCTACAAACGTCGACCTCTCCGCCTGTGGGAGTTCAATCCTAAGGGACCACGGGTCCTACAACACTTCATGGGAACGACACCCATGGAGATGTACAAATTGTTCTTCGGATCACAAGCAAGGTGTCCGGATTTGTCCGAGGATGCTGGTCTGAGCTGCAACCGCCCAGATGCTAAAGTAAGTAGCCCCGTATTTGCACATTCCATCCATATTTTTATCAAATCTACCCTTTAGCAGAGTTGCCCTTTGAACAGGAGTGGATAGCGAAGGCTACGCTTATCAGGTGTCCAGCCCCCCTGCCAGAGACCGTGCCGAATCCCATGCTGACCAGGATGCTGGAGGCCGCGCCGTTGGCAGAAGGCGAAGGGGGGAACCAAGGAGCTACCGCCTCCACGAAGGAGGCCGTTAGGAAGTGAAGAATCGAAAATTCTCCTGACCAGGGAAAGAAAAGGACTGCCTCTGAAGACCCGGAGGTGATAACCTCAAAACGGGGAAAGAAATCTTCGTCAGAGGGTTCGGCACCGGAGAACGCTTCAGCTGAATTGCCCCGTAAAGGGGACCCGCTTTCCCCCGAGGCGTAAGTGAAGGGAGGGGTTCCATAATGAATCAAATTCATGTTTTATTCCTGAGGAAAATAACCAAAACATTATCTTGCAGTTCGGGTCTCAACCCTTCTCAGCAGAGCTCATCTTCAGGGGATCTTCGTCCAGAGATGATAGAGAGCGAAACGCCTCCCCTTGTTCCACCGTCTTACGAGGCTGGCGACCCCGAGGTATCGTCCCGGAGGGCTTTTTCGAGTCCGGACCCTGAGAAAGGTCATCAGACTAGTCCGGCACCCTCTTGTGCGCCGGCGGAGGGGCTGAAGGATCTGCTTAGTGGGGCGTCCATCTCAGAAGAACACCGTATGTTGATGGATACGGTGATTGGAAGGATTTCATCCGCGGAAAGCGGATTGTACGAGGCTGCCAAGAGTTTACTAGCAGGCTTTGAGGTATGTAAAAAGGTGTATCTTTTGGCAGAGCCGCATATTAAATGTGCCCTGTATGAGTAGTAGCCCCTGAGACTCGGTGTGTCGTCATGAGTGACGGCGCACAGAGGATCATAACCCCAGGTATAATGTGCCGCCTATTCCATGAAGGTGGCGAGGCGTTCGGTGGCTAGCCGGACTGATGAATCTGCGAACTGAAGCGGCAACTTGACGTAGCAGATGCCGACATCGCGCTTGTACATAAGCAGCTAGACGAGGCTCAAGGTATGTTCAAAAGACACCCAGCAATAGGGGCTTGATGCTCGGGCCTTATATATGTTTTATGTAGATGGTGCTGCTGCCGTGGAGAACCTTCGGGCGGAACTTGCCCGAGCAAAGGAGCAAACAAGGAAGAGTGATGCGGCTGCCGTTAAAGCGGCTGAAGAGCTAAAAGCTGAACGGGCTGCTTACTGCCAGAGCAAGAAGGAAATGGCCGAGATGGCCATAAAATTGAGGGATGCTACCGACCGCTGTAGATTGCTTGAACAAGAAGATAGGGCGGCTCAGAAGGATCTTGAAAAGATCACTGCCGAAGCCAAGGATACTCGCTCTGCTATGAGAGCGATGAAGGAGGAGCTGCGTCAGGCCGGAGATATCACGGCTGGAAAGCCTTATATGCTGCGGATGAAGTTCGGAGACCCCACGTATGCTCCATTAGACCGGCAGTGGAGTTCGGACAACGCTTATTGGATTTGGCCGCAAGTGCGGCGGACGCGACCGAACACTTCCGCAGCCGAGGTGACCATGAATTGGAAGAGCTTTTTTGGTCGCAGTACCACAATCTAGAACGCCCACTGTCAGTCTCCGACCGTTTAGCCGCCTGGGCGGAGCTGAACAGATTATCCGGACTCGCCATAAAGTATGTTGCGAGTCGTCTGTGGCCGGAGAAGCCGGAGCCGAAGAGTTATTTTGGCTTGGTGCAGCAATTTCTTGGTTCGGTGCCGCATGCTGATGCAATGAAGAGGTCGGCGTGCATAGAGGGCGCATAGATGGCTCTTGCCCGTGTCAAGACATACTGGGCAGATCTGAAGGCCAGTATTGTTGCGTCCCAAGATTCGGACGAAAGTCGAGTACCTGCCAAGCACTATTTTGAGGAAATTCTTCCTGGCGCTCGTATAATAGAGTCTCAGTGCTCGAAGGATGTTGTGTTCGAATAGCTTATACTATTTGTAAGACGAATTGTGTTTTTATGAAAAAAGCTTTTTTTTATACTTGTGCTTGCAAGAATCATGATGCCTCCTGTGCGGCCGTTTAATGTATATATTTGTATATAACCTGAAAGATGGCAGTCGTTGGCTTCAGCCCCCACGCATAGAATGCGGGGGTGTTCGCAAAAGGCGTCTGTTCACACTTAATCCAACGTCTTGGTCCTATAAAGGAGGTGGTGGCGCGGCGAACTAGGCAACCGGACTATAATGCTTTATCACTTTCACTTAGCCATAGGAGTTTGACAGTGGGACTACTGAATAGCCCCTAGGGGCACCGCGCTCGCCCGAATTCAGGGCGCGAGTGTGCCTGACCGGGAAGCGGCCCTTCATTAATGCGGGGGAATCCTAAAGATTCCGAAAGTCATCGAGTGGTTGACCAGTCTCTCGCTATATCATGACAGTCAGTTTTCGGCTTTCTCTACTGAGGTGCTCACTCGGCCGAACCGGGGCACAATCGCAGTAGTTCTCCTGGTGACGCGTTAGCCGATATAACAGAACGTAAGGCAGCAAAACACAGGAGCCGGGCAAACCCAACATTTGACCAAAGACATGATTTGGAGCTGATGCATATAGGGCCAAACTCGCGACGCCGAACACTCCCTAAGGTGTTCGGTCTTTATGAAGACGGGCCGAAATAGAGCCCTTGGTAAAAAATCCCCTAGTGTCCGGTATGTGCAAAAATTCTGGCGTGGCCACATGCCAAGATGCCAGCCTCCTCCTCGGCTATAGAGAAAACCGGGGGATGTTATCAACAAGAGACAGTAAAAAAGGTTTACGCAGGGTCTTAATCTGAAAAGAATCCTTGGAACGGGTCCCTGCTGCACGTCTGCGCCTGTGTCTCCGTCGTGCCGTATCCTGGACGGGCGTAGCACGATGCTCTTCTGCGAAAGAGAGGAACTTAGTAAAAAATAAGCGTGCGAGAAATCTATATCGAAATAAAAAAAATATAGTTGGAGCAAGAGTTGGGCCGTATTGTCTCCGGGCATGAGCACACGGAGCCCCTTGCACGAGGGTATGCGGTAATTTAAGCATATTGACGCTGGACTCGTCGAGGCGTGTCCGAGATAGTAGGGATGGATTTGTGGGTGGCTGTCTAGGCAACCGCACCCCTGCCCGTACTTTGGGGGTCAATTTATGTTCCCTTGTAATGAGATGATGCCCTTTGGATAGGGCATTTTAAGTGTAAGGGATGCGTAGTGCGGTATTGCGTTAAAGCGGGCGAAAGCTTCACGTCCCAGTAGCGCTTGATAGCGACTTACGAATGGGGCGATGTGGAATGTTAGCTTTTCGCTTCGGAAGTTGTCGGGTGATCCGAACGTGACTTCTAACGTAAGGGAACCCATACTTGGGGTATCCAAACCTGGCGTTACTCCTTGAAAGGAAGTGTTGCCGAGGTGGATTGCGACTGGGTTGACCCCGAGTTTGCGGACTGTGTCCTGATATAACAGGTTCAAGTCGCTGCCGCCGTCTATAAGGGCGTTTGTAAATTGGAGTCCGCTAATGATTGGATTTAAGACCAAGGCAGTCCAGCATGCGTTATGGTCTCCTCTGGAGTAATCCAGATGATCAAAGGTGATTGGTTGTAACAACCAATGGAGTTGCTCCTCCGGGGCTAGCTGTACGGCGCGTGTCGTTGTAGGTGTCGTTCTATTCTTCCCCTTCGTCACGTGAAGTAGATTTACTGTCTTGACTTCTTGTGGGAACTTCTTTTGTTCTCCGGTGATGTGCTCGTGGGGTGCATTATCATCTTCACTTGGTGTGTTGAGCCCCTTGTGTTCGGCGTTGAGCTTGCCGGACTGCTTAAAGACCCAACAATCTCTGTGGGTATGGTTTGCAGGTCTCCCCGGAGTGCTGTGGATTTGACATATTTTGTCCAAAATTTTGTTGAGGGTGGATAGCTCGTCCCTATCGTCTTTGGGGGGCATCTTTTTCTGATTTTGCCGAGAGCTTTTGAATCCGGCGTTTACTGCCGTGCTCATCGGGCTGTTGTCCTTTATCCGGCGCGGTTCTTTGTTATGGCGCGGCTTCCCGTTCCCATCTCTGAGTTCGGACGTATTCGGGTCGCTGGTGCTGCTTCTTGCCAACCAGCTATCCTCTCCTGTAGAGAAGCGGGTCATGAGGCTTGTTAACGCGGCCATTGTTCGTGCTTTTCTTGGCCAAGGTGTCTGGTGAGCCATTCATCTCGGATGCTATGTTTGAAAGCTGCTAGGGCCTCTGCGTCCGGACAGTCGCTTATCTGATTCTTTTTGATAAGGAATCTGTTCCAGAGCTTCCGCGCTGACTCTCCAGGCTGCTGCGTTATATGACTCAGATCATCTGCATCCGGGGGCCGGACATAGGTCCCTTGAAAATTTGCCCGGAAAGCATCCTCAAGTACTGCCCAACTTCCCATGGTGTTTTCGGGAAGGATTTTAAGCCAATGCCGGGCTGGCCCTTTAAGCTTAAGGGGTAAGTATTTTATGGCGTGGAGGTCATCTCCTCTGGCCATGTGTATGTGGAGGATGTAGTCCTCGATCCAGACTCCAGGGTCTGTTGTTCCATCGTATGGTTCTATGTTCACTGGCTTGAATCCGGCTGGGAATTCATGATCCAGCACCTCATCGGTAAAACATAGGGGGTGTGCGGCGCCCCTGTATTTAGGCGTGCCGCGATTTTTGGGTACTTTTTGCGTTGCATCACTCATTAGAGCTTGCTCTCTTGGCCTATAGATGGATCTGGTAGGGCCAGTTTTCTGATGCGAATTCTTGGACGGATCGCGCGCTATATTGAGTGCGGCGTCCTTTGACGCGTGAGATTGATCGTAGGGTCGTCTATCCGACCTTGTGGCTTCCTTATTTTTTGACTGTGGGGGCTTTATGGCCTCTTTGTCAAATTCCGGTAGTAGTTTCCGCTTTGGATAGCTCTTTGTGTGGCGACTACTGCCGCACTTGTGTGCGGTATTGAGTACTTTGCCCCATCTGATCCTGAGCGCATCCTCCGCTGTCTTGAGCCTCTGCTTCTGCTTTTTCAGGCTACGTGCAGTGGCGACGAGCCTTTGGTGGAGGTTCTGATGTTCCAGCAGTTTGTCTGGTGTGAGGTCGTCCGGGCTATTATCCTTCCCGGGGATTGGTTGTTCGGATTGTCCGCCCTGCTTGGACGGATGCTCGACGGCATGTTCATCGTCCGTTGAGTCACCCTGCTCTATGGCTGGGTTTTTGTCGAGGTGGGGCTTGGCCTTGCGTTTACGCCACCGCTTTGATTGTTTTTCGGGGGAGCGATCCCTGGCCGCATCCTTTTGGTCCTCGTTGTCGTTTCTATTGTGTGTGTCCACCATGCAGACATCGTATGATGAGGTGGTTTTCCGGAGCCCTATAGGTGCTGGTTCTTGATCGTCTCCTTCATCGGCGTCCATGCCGTCGATGTCTTCGGAGTCGAAGTCGAGCATGTCGGTTAAATCTTCGACAGTGGCTACGAAGTGGGTGGTGGGTGGGCTACGAATTTCTTCATCGTCCGCATCCCAACCGTGTTGGCCGTAGTCCGGCCAGGGCTCTCCTGACAAAGAGAGAGACTTTAACGAATTCAGTATATTGCCAAAGGGCGAGTGCTGAAAGACGTCCGCGGCGGTGAACTGCATGATCGGAGCCCGATCGGGTTCGATCGAAAGGGGTGCAGAATATTCAGAGTCCGGAACGGAGTCCAGCACCTTGGAGTTACCAGCCTTGCAAAGGACTTGGCAGGTATTCGGCTCTATCGCCGCAGAGATTGCGGCTCCTGGGGCGGCGTCCAACCGTCCGTCCCTGGATAGCACAGTCGGCTCCGAAATAATGGTCGGAGTGAACACCTGAGCGGCGCTCTGGTCACTGTCCGGCGGCAGAGCTAGATCATGCCCATCGAGACAGTGCGGCGCGCCCGGTCGTGGCTCGAATCCGTCGAAGATCAAGTCCCCACGGATGTCGGCCGTGTAATTTAAGCTTTCAAACCTGACCTGATGGCCAGGGGCGTAGCATTCGATGTGCTCCAGATGGCCAAACGAGTCGACCCGCAGTGCGAAGCCGCCGAATACGAAGATCTGTCCGGGGAGAAAGATCTCATCTTGGACCGCGTCGTGATTGACGAGCGAAGAAGCCATCGGGCCTAAAGGCGACGACACAGAGGAACTCTCAATGAAAGCACCAATGTCGGTGTGAAAACCGGCGGATCTCGGGTAGGGGGTCCCGAACTGTGCGTCTAGGCGGATGGTAACAGGAGACAAGGGACACGATGTTTTTACCCAGGTTCGGGCCCTCTCGATGGAGGTAAAACCCTACTCCTGCTTGATTAATATTGATGATATGGGTAGTACAAGAGTAGATCTACCACGAGATCGGAGTGGCTAAACCCTAGAATCTAGCCTATGGTATGATCGTTGTTCGTCCTATGGACTAAAACTCTCCGGTTTATATAGACACCGGAGAGGGCTAGGGTTACACAGAGTCGGTTACAATGGGAGGAGATCTTCATATCGTATCGCCAAGCTTGCCTTCCACGCCAAGGAAAGTCCCATCCGGACACGGGACGGAGTCTTCAATCTTGTATCTTCATAGTCCGGGAGTCCGGCCAAAGGTTTTAGTCCGGCCATCCGGACACCCCCTAATCCAGGACTCCCTCAATGATCTTAAATCTTACAGAAAATATATAGGTCAAAACTATAATGTAGAAAAACTCCTAAAGCAGATATGATATTAGCCAATGGTGTGTACGTTGTCATGTTGTTGTACACAATAGGCAAGAAGGCCATCAATCAGGATGCGGCGAGGAGGTAAGAAATGTAACACCCCAAAGTTTTAACCATGTTTTTATTAAGTAAAATTTTGATAGAAATAAAATTATAATTATATTAGATCATTTATTAACTTCAGGATCTTTTCTTATTTCTGTTTTCCAAAATCCTTTCCTCCATTTAGAAAACTTTTGAGAAATATTGTGGGTTTGAAATTTTTCTTGATAAGTTCATACACCCATTTAAAATTAAGTAGGGAATGTTTTTAGAATAAAATTTGCCACAAAATAATTCTTATAATAGCATTTTCAATCTCTGAAATGCTTCTGTTGCAGTAAGACCCTTTTAAATAATTCTTTCAAAATTCCACAAAAAAATTGAGAGGTCCTTTGATGCCTATAGGTAACTTTTATGCGAAAACCTAACTTGATCTTTCCAAAAATTTGAGCCCCACTTCCATTTTTCAATTCTGGTCCAAACTGAGCATTGAACTAGAACACCATTGTATCTTGCTCAAATAATTCTGAAATTCTTCCATCTTATAGTCCTTCCTACCAAAACCAGGTGGAGAAGGAAAAGGGAATGAGGAAAGGAAAGAAAGGGAATAGGATTCCCCCTTCCTTCTCCCCTCCCCCTCTTTCCTCCCCCCTCCAATATATATATATATGGCAGGGGGGCGCGGCTTGGGAGGAGACCAAGTTGGATTCGGTCCTACTTGGGGCGCCTCCTGGCCTCTCCCCTCCCCCTCCCACTGTCGGTGTCAAAACCGACGGATCTCGGGTAGGGGGTCCCGAACTGTGCGTCTAGGCGGATGGTAACAGGAGACAAGGGACACGATGTTTTTACCCAGGTTCGGGCCCTCTCGATGGAGGTAAAACCCTACTCCTACTTGATTAATATTGATGATATGGGTAGTACAAGAGTAGATCTACCACGAGATCAGAGTGGCTAAACCCTAGAATCTAACCACGAGATCAGAGTGGCTAAACCCTAGAATCTAGCCTACCACGAGATATGAGTGGCTAAACCCTAGAATCTAGAGCTAGGGTTACACAAAGTCGGTTACAATGGGAGGAAATCTTCATATCGTATCGCCAAGCTTGCCTTCCACGCCAAGGAAAGTCCCATCCGGACACGGGACGGAGTCTTCAATCTTGTATCTTCATAGTCCAGGAGTTCGGCCGAAGGTCATAGTCTGGCCATCCGGACACCCCCTAATCTAGGACAACCTCAGTAGCCCCCGAACCGGGCTTCAATGATGACGAGTCCGACGCGCAAGTTGTCTTCGGCATTGCAAGGCGGGTTCTCCTGTAAATTCTCTGTATCCGTCGAATAGTGTCCGGCTTCTAGTGCATGCTGCCCTCCTCTGCTTCTGTGCCCCGTAATGACCATCTTCCACGTGTCAAACAAATGCGAAAAGCCAGGGGATTTTTTCAGTTACCCCCCTGGTTGCGTTAATGAACCACCCATAAAAGAGACGGGGATTTAGATCCAATTCACACCATCTTCCCTCCGCGAGATTTCATCAGAGTGCCTTCAACAGAGATCCATTCCACCATGGCGGGTCGGTGCAGCTCCTCCTCTCGCCCCTCCAGCGCTCGGCCCGGAGATTGGGGGCGGTGTTCCGTCCCGCATAGCGAGCTAGTAGTGCTTCAGTCCAAGGGGCTTCTCCCCCTAGCATATATGATCCCAGTTCGAGCCGGGATTACTACCTATAGCGGCGGAGTGCAGGCGGAGAGCGTCCCCCATCCCTCTCGAGGAGAGCGGGTATGCCTAGTCCCTTATTTAATGAGAGGACTCGGATTTCCAATGCATCCGTTTCTTCGAGGGTTGCTGGAGTTCTACGTCCTCCAGCTACACAACCTCACGCCCGCCTCCATTCTGCACATTGCGGGCTTCGTGGCCCTCTGCGAGCTGTTCTTGGGCATTGAGGCCCATTTCGCGTTGTGGAAGAGGTTGTTTTGCCTTGTGCCTCGTTCTCAGGAGGGGTCTATTTATCAAGTGGGCGGAGCCAAACTATGGCGCATCGCCGGGACCGGATATCTATCCGGCACCCCAAAGAGGGCGTCCGAAGACTGGCCCTTGGAATGGTTTTATATAGATGACGTCCCCCTTCCGGACCCTGTATGGATCGGCCTCCCTGAGTTCAATAATGCTCCGTTGAAGAAGCGCCTGAGTTGGCGGCCACGGAACCCTCAGAGGGAAGCTGACAGGGACGTCCTGTACCTGATGAGCCGGATAAGGTTGTTGGCTCATTCCGGACTGACCATGATCAAGGTCATGGCCATATGCATCACGCGAGGGGTGCAGCCGCTTCAATACAGAGGCCACCCCATGTGGGATTTCAACGGGGAGGATGATGCTACCCGGTGCGGTCGCAAGGGGCCAGATTCGGCCGCCACTTTAACGAGAATCTTATCCGCTTTGTACAAGGGGGAGGAGGAAGAATTCCTCTGTGTCAACCCGGAAGGCGGATTCTCTATGTACAATCCTCCTAGTTGGGTGAGCGGACACTTTCACTTACCTATCCATTTTCGAAATTCCCGTAGTTGAGTACTTAGACTAGTAATGTTTAAACGCAGGAGCTGCGCCAGGCTGTGAAGGAAATAAACAGCCCTGCTCCACAACCCGAGGATCCGGAACGGTCCCTTGATCCGAACTCCCAAGAAGATCCGGACTTATGCGTGCAGTTGGTTGATGGAGTATTTCATCAATTGAGCAAGGATAACTCCTTAGTGGCCATCATGGCCTACTACCCCGGACTACTTCCAGCTTCCAAGGTAACTAAGACCGAAGTCCCAGTATTCTCATGCTTTATCTTGCATGCCGTGCACTAACAGCGCTTCGCAGGGTAAATCCTTGAGGCGGAAGGCTGAGCCCACGGTGGGCAGCCAACATGGGCCGCTGAAACCAGGCGGGCCAAAAAGAAGTGCGGACCAGATCGAGATTTCGGTGCAACGGTATGGTGTGCGGATTTAACGCCTAGGGTTTATGCCCTTGAGTCTTACTAATGCTCATGATTTTCTTAGAAAGAAGAGAGCCCGCCGGACTATGTCCGCCGGCCAAGGTTCGAGGCCGGGTCCGGAAGCGGAGGCGGACACGGGACGCGCCTTGGGCGCTCCTCCGACAGAGGGCGCCGACAGGCTATCTGCCACCAATTCAGAGGTGGAGAGTGCCCTAAACCACAGGCGTCGCCGGACTGTTCTCCGTGATGCGTGTTTCTCCCCAGAGGCGTTGGACGCCTTTAATACAGGAGATGCGTATCTTCGTGCTGCTCAAAATGGTCTAGCCAGAGCCACGGAGCAGTATGTGAAAGACATACAGGTGAGTAGAATTGAAGGTTATATATGTCACTAGCCCCCGAGACTTGAAACAGTGAATATAACTGTTTGAAGGATCATGTGCTATGCAGTGTCTTACAAATAAGAACACGCAATTGTCCCAGGAGCTCGAAGAGTGCAAGGCTCAGCTCGAGGCCGCATTGGCCACAGAGAATGTCAAGGGGACGCCCGTTTTGAAATATGTGCTTCGAAAGGTACCTCCGTTTTGAAATGCGGCAGGCGTGCAACCCTGACTATAATAATGCAGATGATGCCGGAGTAAATCCGGACCAGCAACAACTCCTACGCCAACTAAAGGCTAGCGAGAACGTGCTGACGAGGGTGAGGCAAGAGAAGAACAAGCTTCAAGACGCTAATACCCAGCTAGGCGAGGAACTGAAAGACGTTCGCATTCAGCTGTCTTCTGCCGTGAAGGAGAATCGGCGACTTCGACGCGGCATTTTTAGTAAGTGCTTGAGCGAATCTTCGAAAAAAGAATTCGGCGAGGAAGTCGATTGACAGATCTATGTCTGTAGGTCTGCTGACGGGTCGTCCGGCGGAGGAAATGCCCGGTTCATCGGGAGACCTTCTTCCCGAGCTGTTGCAACTACTCGAGCGAGTTCGGCAGGCAATGTGAGGCGTCGTCCAGGCTATGTGGCCATCCCTCTCCATGCCCGAAGGCCTTGAGGAGCTTGCCAAGAAGCTGGAGGGAGTGCGGCAGCGCTTCCGGTTATGGAAGATATCGGCTTGCCGTCAAGGTGCCAGGGAGGCCTGGGCCATGGTGAAGACTCGGTACACAAAGGCTGACCCAAACCACATGGCTGAGGTCGACCCTATAGGTCCGGACGGAAAGGAGATCCCGGTCAGCTTGGCATATGGCCAGGTGGAGCTGGCTGCAAAGTTTTCCCAACAGGACTGTAAATTAGACCGCCTATTAGATGGCATTGAAGAAGAATATGCCGAGTCGGATTGACTATGTAAAAATGACATAAAAAATGTCCTCTAGCCGGATTGTAGATCGTTTGTCATTGCGGACCTTTTCGCTTCGACCTCTGGACCCTATAGTCCGGAGTGTGTCCGAATACCCTCTTTGTTATGTAAGAACCGGGGCATGCATGGAGACAAGGCGTAGGGGTCATAAGTGCTTTAGCAGACAAGTGCCCAACTAGTTATGTTATATTACATGGTTACTAAGAAACATCTTCCAGAGAGAATAGTTCCGTTAGGGGTTCCTTTCCCTGGGAGGCATGCCCTAAAGTGCATGTCCGAACTGCCAGAAAGAGCAGAAAAGCATCTGGGGGCAAAAAAGTAAATACGAAAGATCATCTTTTAGCTCACCGGCCGAATATTCCCTTAAGAACGCTAGCTTTAGGCTTCACCCAGTCTGAGGTACACATCCGGCTGACCCGGCAGTAACAATCGCAGAGGTGCTCCCTTTACCACCTAGCCGAACAAACGGGAACGTAGGGGTAAGCACAGGAGCCAGGCAACCCAGCTTGGCCAAAACTTAAGTCATATCGATGCATATAATGGTGTGTAAAAGGTTCCTACGGAAGCATTACACATGTTTTGGGCATGAGGCCCGTTTTATATAAGCTTCTTGGTAGAGAAGCCCCCAGGTATTGTGAGCACAGGTGGCGCGTCGGGTGCGTGTGAATATTGCACATGCGAGCCCCTAAGAGCTTGTGAGGAAAAAAAGGGGGGGGGGGGAGGTGTTGGGAACGTAGTAATATCAAAAAAATTCCTACGCACACGCAAGATCATGGTGATGCATAGCAACGAGAGGGGAGAGTGTTGTCCACGTACCCTCGTAGACCGTAAGCAGAAGCGTTATGACAACGCGATTGATGTAGTCGTACGTCTTCACGATCCGACCGATCCAAGCACCGAACGTACGGCACCTCCGAGTTCAGCACACCTTCAGCTCGATGACGATCCCCGGACTCCGATCCAGTAGGGTGTCCGGGATGAGTTCCGTCAGCACGACGGCATGGTGACGATGATGATGTTCTACCAACGTAGGGCTTCGCCTAAGCACCGCAACGATATGGCTTTGGTGGAATATGGTGGAGGGGGGCACCGTACACGGCTAAGGAACGATCACGAAGATCAACTTGTGTTGTTGTGCCTAGAGGTGCCCCCCTGCCCACGTATATAAAGGAGTCAGGGGGAGGGGGTCGGCCGGCCAGGAGGGGCGCGCCAGGAGGAGTCCTCCTCCCACCGGGAGTAGGACTCCCCCCCCTTCCTTGTTGGAGTAGGAGAGAAGGAAAGAGGGGGAGATGGGGAAGGAAAAGGGGGCTGCACCCTTTGTCCAATTCGGACCAGAGGGGGGGTTGCGCACCTCCTTCCTTTTGGCCTCTCTCCTCTATTCCCGTATGGCCCAATAAGGCCCATATACTCCCCGGCGAATTCCCGTAACTCTCCGGTACTCCGAAAAATACCCGAATCACTCGGAACCTTTCCGAAGTCCGAATATAGTCGTCCAATATATCGATCTTTACGTCTAGACCATTTCGAGACTCCTCGTCATGTCCCCGATCTCATCCGGGACTCTGAACTCCTTCGGTACATCAAAACTCATAAACTCATAATATAACTGTCATCGAAACCTTAAGCGTGCGGACCCTACGGGTTCGAGAACTATGTAGACATGACCGAGACACGTTTCCGGTCAATAACCAATAGCGGAACCTGGATGCTCATATTGGCTCCTACATATTCTACGAAGATCTTTATCGGTCAAACCGCATAACAACATATGTTGTTCCTTTGTCATCGGTATGTTACTTGCCCGAGATTCGATCGTCGGTATCTCAATACCTAGTTCAATCTCGTTACCGGCAAGTCTCTTTACTCGTTCCGTAATACATCATCCCCCAACTAACTAATTAGTTGCAATGCTTGCAAGGCTTATAGTGATGTGCATTACCGAGTGGGCCCAGAGATACCTCTCCGACAATCGGAGTGACAAATCCTAATCTTGAAATACGCCAACCCAACATGTACCTTCGGAGACACCTGTAGAGCTCCTTTATAATCACCCAGTTATGTTGTGATGTTTGGTAGCACACAAAGTGTTCCTCCGGTAAACGAGAGTTGCATAATCTCATAGTCATAGGAACATGTATAAGTCATGAAGAAAGCAATAGCAACATACTAAACGATCAAGTGCTAAGCTAACGGAATGGGTCAAGTCAATCACATCATTCTCCTAATGATGTGATCCCGTTAATCAAATGACAACTCTTTTGTCCATGGCTAGGAAACATAACCATCTTTGATAAACGAGCTAGTCAAGTAAAGGCATACTAGTGACACTATGTTTGTCTATGTATTCACACATGTATTATGTTTCCGATTAATACAATTCTAGCATGAATAATAAAAATTTATCATGATATAAGGAAATAAATAATAACTTTATTATTGCCTCTAGGGCATATTTCCTTCAGTCTCCCACTTGCACTAGAGTCAATAATCTAGTTCACATCAGCATGTGATTCAACACCAATATTCACATCTGTATGTGATTAATACCCATAGTTCACATCGTCATGTGATCAACACCTAAAGGGTTTACTAGAGTCAATAATCTAGTTCACATCGCTATGTGATTAACACCTAAAGAGTACTAAGGTATGATCATGTTTTGCTCGTGAGAGAAGTTTAGTCAACAGGCCTGTCATATTACAGAGTCATATGTATTTTGCAAATATTCTATGTCTACAATGCTTTGCACGGAGCTACTCTAGCTAATTGCTCCCACTTTCAATATGTATCCAGATTGAGACTTAGAGTCATCTGGATCGGTGTAAAAGCTTGCATCGATGTAACTCTTTACGACAAACTCTTTTATCACCTCCATAATCGAGAAACATATCCTTATTCTACTAAGGATAATTTTGACCAATGTCCAGTGATCTACTCCTAGATCACCATTGTACTCCCTTGCCAAACCAGGGCAGAGTATACAATAGGTCTGGTCCATAGCATGGCATACTTTTATAAACCTATGACTGATGCATATGGAATGACTTTCATTCTCTTTCTATTTTCTGCCGTGGTCGGGATTTGAGTCTTACTCAATTTCATACCTTTGCAACACAGGCAAGAACTTTTTCTTTAACTGTTCCATTTTGAACTACTTCAAAATCTTGTCAAGGTATGTACTCATTGAAAATCTTATCAAGCGTCTTGATCTATCTCAATAGATCTTGATGCTCAATATGTAAGTAGTTTTACTGAGGTCTTTCTTTGAAAAAACTCCTTTCAAACATTCCTTTATGCTTTCCAGAAAAATTCTACATCATTTCTGATCAACAATATGTTACTCACATATATTTATCAGAAAGGCGGTAGTGCTCCCACTCACTTTATTGTAAATACAGGCTTCACTGCAAGTCTGTATAAAACTATATGCTTTGATTAACTTATGAAAGCGTATATTCCAACTCTGAGATGCTTGCACCAGCCCATAGATGGATCCCTGGAGCTTGCACATTTTGTTAGCATTTTTAGGATTGACAAAACCTTCTGGTTGCATCATATGCAACTCTTCTTTAATAAATCCATTAAGGAATGCAGTTTTGACATCCATTTGCCATATTTCATAAAATGTGGCAATTGCTAACATGATTTGGACAGACTTAAGCATCGTTACGAGTGAGAAAATCTCATCTTATTCAACACCTTGAACTTGTCGAAAACCTTTTGCAACAAGTCGAGCTTTGTACATAGTAACACTACTATCAGTGCCCGTCTTCCTCTTGAAGATCCATTTATTTAACTTGACTTGCTGATCATCGAGAAAGTCAACCAAAGTCCACACTTTGTTCTCATATATGGATCATATCTCAGATTTTATGGCCTCAAGCCATTTCGCGGAATCTGGGCTCATCATTGCTTCCTCATAGTTCGTAGTTTCATCATGGTCTAGTAGCATGACTTCTAGAACAGGATTACCGTACCACTTTGGTGCGGATCTTATTCTGGAAGAAGTACGAGGTTTGGTAATAACTTGATCTGAAGCTTCATGATCATCATCATTAGCTTCCTCACTAATTGGTGTAGGAATCACAGGAACTGATTTCTGTGATGAACTACTTTCCAATAAGGGAGAAGGTACAATTACCTCATCAAGTTCTACTTTCCTCCCACTCACTTCATTCGAGAGAAACTTCTTCTCTAGAAAGGATCCATCTTAGCAACGAATAACTTGCCTTAGGATCTGTGATAGAAGGTGTACCCAATAGTTACCTTTGGGTATTCTATGAAGACGCACTTCTCCGATTTGGGTTCGAGCTTATCAGGTTGAAACTTTTTCACATAAGCATCGCATCCCCAAACTTCTAAGAAACGACAACTTTGGTTTCTTGCCAAACCACAGTTCATAAGGTGTCGTCTCAATGGATTTTTGATGGTGCCCTATTTAAAGTGAATGCAGCTGTCTCTACTGCATAACCCCGTAATGATAGTGGTAAATTGATAAGAGACATCATAGATCGCACCATATCCAATAAAGTGCGGTTACGACGTTCGGACACACCATAACGCTGTGGTGTTCCAGGTGACATGAGTTTGTGAAACTATTCCACAATTTTTTAATTGAAGACCAAACTCGTAACTCAAATATTTGTCTCCACGATCAGATCGTAGAAACTTTATTTTCTTGTTACGATGATTCTCCACTTCACTCTGAAATTCTTTAAACGTTTCAAATGTTCCAGACTTGTATTTCATTAAGTAGATATACTCATATCTGCTCAAATCATGTTGTGAAGGTCAGAAAAATAACGATACCTGCCACGAGCATCAACACTCATTGGACCGCATACATCGGTATGTATTATTTCCAATAAGTCACTAGCTCGTTCCATTGTTCCGGAGAACGGAGTTTTAGTCATCTTGCCCAAAAGGCATGGTTCGCAAGCATCAAATGATTCATAATCAAGTGATTCCAAAAGTCCATTTTTTATGGAGTTTCTTCATGCACTTTACATCGATATGACCTAAACGGCAGTGCCACAAATATGTTGAACTATCATTATCAACTTTGCATGTTTTGGCATCAATATTATGAATATGTGTATCACTACGATCGAGATCCAACAAACTATTTTCATTGGGTGTATGACCATTGAAGGTTTTATTCATGTAGAGAAAACAACAATTATTCTCTGACTTTAAATGAATAACCGTATTGCAATATACATGATCAAATCATATTCATGCTCAACACAAACGCCAAATAACATTTATTTAGGTTTAACACTAATCCCGAAAGTATAGGGAGTGTGCAATGATGATCATATCAATCTTGGAACCACTTCCAACACACATCATCAGTTCACCCTCAACTAATCTCTGTTTATTCTGTAACTCCTGTTTCGAGTTACTAAATTTTTTAGCAACCGAACAAATATCAAAATACTCAGGGGCTAGTATAAACACTAGTAAGGTACACATCAATAACCTGTATATCAATATACCCTTGTTCACTTTGCCATCGTTCTTATCCACCAAATATTCAGGGCATTTTCACTTCCAGTGACCATTTTCTATGCAGTGTAAGCACTCAGTTTCAGGCTTTGGTCCAGCTTTGGTCTTCTTCACGGTAGTGACAACTTGTTTTCCATTCTACTTGATGTTTCCCTTTCTTTCCCTTTGCCCTTTTCTTGAAACTAGTGGTCTTGTCAATCATCAACACTTGATGCTCTTTCTTGATTTCTACCTTCGTCGATTTCAACATCACGAAGAGCTCGGGAATCGTTTTCGTCATCCCTTGCATACTATAGTTCATCATGAAGTTCTAGTAACTTAGTGATGGTCTGTCAATCACTATCTTATCTGGAAGATTAACTCCCACTTGATTCAAGCGATTGTAGTACCTAGACAATATGAGCACATGCTCACTAGTTGAGCGATTCTCCTCCATCTTTTAGCCATAGAACTTGTTGGAGACTTCATATCTCTCAACTCGGGTATTTGCTTGAAATATTAACTTCAACTCTTGGAACATCTCATATGGTCCATGACGTTCAAAACATCTTTGAAGTCCCGATTCTAAGCCGTTAAGCATAGTGCACTAAACTATCAAGTAGTCATCATATTGAGCTAGCCAGACGTTCATAACATCTGCATCTACTCCTGCAATAGGTCTGTCACCTAGCGGTGCATTAAGGACATAATTCTTCTGTGCAGCAATGAGGATAAACCTCAGATCACGGATCCAATCCGCACCATTGCTACTAACATCTTTCAACACAATTTTCTCTAGGAACATATCAAAATAAACATATGAAAGCAACAACGCAAGCTATTGATCTACAACATAATTTGCAAAATACTACTAGGACTAAGTTCATGATAAATTTAAGTTCAATTAATCATATTATTTAAGAACTCCCACTTAGATAGATATCCCTCTAATCCTCTAAGTGATTACGTGATCCATATCAACTACACCATGTCCGATCATCACGTGAGATGGAGTAGTTTCAACGGTGAACATCAATATGTTGATCATATCTACTATATGATTCACGCTCGACCTTTCGGTCTCCGTGTTCCGAGGCCATATCTGTTATATGCTAGGCTCGTCAAGTTTAACCTGAGTATTCCGCGTGTGCAACTCTTTTGCACCCGTTGTATTTGAACGCAGAGCCTATCACACCCGATCATCACGTGGTGTCTCAGCACGAAGAACTTTCGCAATGGTGCATACTCAGGGAGAACACTTCTTGATAATTTTTAGTGAGAGATCATCTTAAAATGCTACCATCAATCAAAGCAAGATAAGATGCATAAAGGATAAACATCACATGCAATCAATATAAGTGATATGATATGGCCATCATCATCTTGTGCTTGTGATCTCCATCTCCGAAGCGCCGCCATGATCACCATCGTCACCGGCGCGACACCTTGATCTCCATCATAGCATCATTGTCGTTATGCCATCCATTGCTTCTACGACTATCGCTACCGCTTAGTGATAAAGTAAAGCAATTACAGGGCATTTGCATTTCATACAATAAAGCGACAACCATATGGCTCCTACCAGTTGCCGATAACTTCGGTTACAAAACATGATCATCTCATACAATAAAATATAGCATCACATCTTGACCATATCACATCACAACATGCCCTGCAAAAACAAGTTAGACGTCCTCTACTTTGTTGTTGCAAGTTTTACGTGGCTGCTACGGGCTTAGTAAGAACTGATCTTACCTACGCATCAAAACCACAACGATAGTTCGTCAAGTTAGTGTTGTTTTAACCTTCGCAAGGACCGGGCGTAGCCACACTCGGTTCAACTAAAGTTGGAGAAACAGACACCCGCCAGCCACCTGTGTGCAAAGCACGTCGGTAGAACCAGTCTCGCGTAAGCGTACGCGTAATGTCGGTCTGGGCCGCTTCATCCAACAATATCGCCAAACCAAAGTATGACATGCTGGTAAGCAGTATGACTTGTATCGCCCGCAACTCACTTGTGTTCTACTCGTGCAAATAACATCAATGCATAAAACCTGGCTCGGATGCCACTGTTGGGAACGTAGTAATATCAAAAAATTTCCTACGCACACGCAAGATCATGGTGATGCATAGCAACGAGAGGGGAGAGTGTTGTCCACGTACCCTCGTAGACCGTAAGCGGAAGCGTTATGACAACGCGGTTGATGTAGTCGTACGTCTTCACGATCCGACCGATCCAAGCACCGAACGTACGGCACCCCCGAGTTCAGCACACGTTCAGCTCGATGACGATCCCCGGACTCCGATCCAGCAGGGTGTCGGGGATGAGTTCCATCAGCACGACGGCGTGGTGACGATGATGATGTTCTACCGACGCAGGGCTTTGCCTAAGCACTGCAACGATATGACCTTGGTGGAATATGGTGGAGGGGGGCACCGTACACGGCTAAGGAACGATCACGAAGATCAACTTGTGTTGTTGTGCCTAGAGGTGCCCCCTGCCCACGTATATAAAGGAGCCAGGGGGAGGGGGTCGGCCGGCCAGGAGGGGCGCGCCAGGAGGATTCCTCCTCCCATCGGGAGTAGGACTCCCCCCCCTTCCTTGTTGGAGTAGGAGAGAAGGAAAGAGGGGGAGATGGGGAAGGAAAAGGGGGCTGCACCCTTTGTCCAATTCGGACCAGAGGGGGGGTTGCGCACCTCCTTCCTTTTGGCCTCTCTCCTCTATTCCCGTATGGCCCAATAAGGCCCATATACTCCCCGGCGAATTCCTGTAACTCTCCGGTACTCCGAAAAATACCCGAATCACTCGGAACCTTTCCGAAGTCCGAATATAGTCATCCAATATATCGATCTTTACGTCTCGACCATTTCGAGACTCCTCGTCATGTCCCCGATCTCATCCGGGATTCTGAACTCCTTCGGTACATCAAAACTCATAAACTCATAATATAACTGTCATCGAAACCTTAAGCGTGCGGACCCTACGGGTTCGAGAACTATGTAGACATGACCGAGACACGTTTCCGGTCAATAACCAATAGCGGAACCTGGATGCTCATATTGGCTCCTACATATTCTACGAAGATCTTTATCGGTCAAACCGCATAACAACATACGTTGTTCCCTTTGTCATCGGTATGTTACTTGCCCGAGATTCGATCATCGGTATCTCAATACCTAGTTCAATCTCGTTACCGGCAAGTCTCTTTACTCGTTCCGTAATACATCATCCCCCAACTAACTAATTAGTTGCAATGCTTGCAAGGCTTATAGTGATGTGCATTACCGAGTGGGCCCAGAGATACCTCTCCGACAATCGGAGTGACAAATCCTAATCTCGAAATACGCCAACCCAACATGTACCTTCGGAGACACCTGTAGAGCTCCTTTATAATCACCCAGTTATGTTGTGACGTTTGGTAGCACACAAAGTGTTCCTCCGGTAAATGGGAGTTGCATAATCTCATAGTCATGGGAACATGTATAAGTCATGAAGAAAGCAATAGCAACATACTAAACGATCAAGTGCTAAGCTACCGGAATGGGTCAAGTCAATCACATCATTCTCCTAATGATGTGATCCCGTTAATCAAATGACAACTCTTTTGTCCATGGCTAGGAAACATAACCATCTTTGATAAACGAGCTAGTCAAGTAAAGGCATACTAGTGACACTATGTTTGTCTATGTATTCACACATGTATTATGTTTCCGGTTAATACAATTCTAGCATGAATAATAAACATTTATCATGATATAAGGAAATAAATAATAACTTTATTATTGCCTCTAGGGCATATTTCCTTCAGGAGGGAGAAGGAACAAAATCCCGGACTGCCAAAAATAAAAACAAAACATAAACAAAGGGACGAGGGAAGGAGACGAACACGGAGTCCGGTGCTAGGCGTAGAACCTTCGTAGGCGTGCTGCATTCCATGGGTTCATCTCGAGTCGGTTGTCCGATGCGCCTCGCAGATGGTACGCTCCGCCGGTCAGTACTTGGTCGATGATGAAGGCCCCTCCCATTTGGGCTTTAATTTATCCTTTTTCTTGTCCGGCAGGCGTAGAACTAGTTCGCCAACGTTATATGTTTTGGCCCGTACTTCTCTTCTTTGATATCTTCGAGCCTGCTGTTAATAGAATGCGGAACGAGCCTTTGCCACGTCGTGCTCCTCTTCCAATGCGTCCAAGCTGTCCTGCCGATCGAGCTCGGCTTCTCTTTCTTCGTACATGCACACTCGAGGTGAGTCATGGATTATGTCGCATGGCAGTACCGCCTCTGCGCCGTATACCATAAAAAATGGTGTGAATCCGGTAGTGCGATTCGGCGTGGTCCGCAGCCCCCAGAGTACGGAGTCAAGCTCCTCTACCCAGTGCGTGTCAGATTCCTTGAGGGATCGCACTAGTCTGGGTTTGATGCCGCTCATAATGAGACCGTTGGCCCGTTCGACTTGACCGTTAGTTTGAGGGTGATAGACTGAAGCGTAGTCGAGCTTGATGCCCATGTTTTTGCACCAAAGTTTGACTTCATCGGCTGTGAAGTTTGTGCCGTTGTCGGTTATGATGCTGTGGGGGACACCGTAACGATGTACAACCCCGGAAAGGAAGTCTATCACTGGTCCGGATTCGGACGTCTTTACAAGCTTGGCTTCTATCCATTTGGTGAATTTGTCCACCATGACCAGTAGGTATTTTTGCTTGTGGGTTCCTCCTTTAAGGGGTCCGACCATGTCAAGCCCCCAGACCGCGAAAGGCCAGGTAATGGGTATAGTTTGTAGGGCGGTAGGCGGCATGTGGCTTTGGTTGGCGAATAACTGGCAACCAACACATCGTTGTACTAAGTCCTGAGCGTCTGCCCCGGCCGTTGGCCAATAAAATCCGGTACGGGAGGCCTTGCTTACAAGGGCCCAGGTTGCGGCGTGGTGCCCGCCGAGTCCGGCATGGATTTCAGCCAAAAGGTCTCGTCCTTCTTCTTTGGAGATACACCTTTGCAGGACTCCGGTTGTGCTTTTCTTGTAAAGCTCTCCCTCGTGGACTTTGTAGGCTTTAGATCGCCGCACTATGCAGCGGGCCTCATTTTGGTCCTCGGGAAGTTCCTGCCTAGTTAGGTAGGCTAGGAATGGCTCTGTCCAAGGGGCAATGACTGCCATTATTTCGTGGGCTGACGGCATTGTTTCGTTGGCGTAGCCCCCAATTGTGTCAGGATGCTCGGTGAGGGGTAGTGTAGTTGTGTCCGGGCTATCGTTTCCGGATTCTCCGTCCCATGATACAGATGGCTTGAACAGCCCTTTCTAGGAAGATGTTGGGAGGGAGGGCCTCGCGCTTGGCGCCGATGCGTGCCAGCATGTCTGCTGCTTGGTTATTTTCCCGGGCTATGTGATGAAATTCGAGCCCCTCAAATCGAGCTGACATCTTTAAGATGGCGTTGCGGTAAGCTGCCATTTTCGGGTCCTTGGCGTCGAAGTCTCCATTTATTTGGGATATTGCAAGATTTGAATCCCCGCGGACCTCTAGGCGCTGAATACCCATGGAGACTGCCATTCGGAGGCCATGTAAAAGGGCCTCGTATTCGGCTGCATTGTTCGAATCTGTGTACATTATCTGAATATGTATTGGACTGTGTCCCCAGTTGGGGACGTCGGAACGACGCCAGCCCCCAGGCCAGCCAACATTTTGGAGCTGTCGAAGTGCATGATCTAGTTGGAGTATGTGCCGTATTCTTTAGGGAGTTCGGCTTCAGTCCATTCGGCAATGAAGTCGGCCAAAACCTGCGACTTAATTGCTCGCCTTGGCTTGTAGGTTATGTCGAACGGGAGGAGCTCGATGGCCCATGTGGCGATCTGGCCTGTTGCGTCGCGGTTGTTTATAATGTCATTAAGGGGTACTTCGGATGCCACTGTTATGGAGCACTCTTGAAAGTAGTGTCGTAGCTTTCGGGATGCCATGAACACCGCGTATGCTATCTTTTGATAATGCGGGTACCGTGACTTGCATGGAGTTAGCACAGTGGACACGTAGTACACTGGTTTTTGGAGGGGGAACTTGTGTCCGTCCGCCTCTCGTTCGACGACGAGCACCGCGCTTACCACTTGATGGGTTACCGCGATGTATAATAGCATTGGTTCGCCCGTGTTGGGCGCGGCCAGGACTGGATTTGTTGCCAATATGGCTTTTATTTCTTCGAGTCCGGCCGTGGCAGCCTCCGTCCACTCGAAGTGGTCAGTGCGCCGTAGGAGGCGATAGAGGGGTAATGCCTTTTCTCCTAAGCGGGAGATAAAGCGGCTTAGAGCCGCCACGCATCCTGTCAGTTTTTGTATTTGTTTGAGGTCCTTTGGGGTATCTAATTGTGACAGAGCTCGGATCTTGGCTGGGTTTGCTTCGATTCCTCTACCGGATACGATGAAGCCCAGGAGCTTTCCGGCTGGTACGCCGAAAACGCATTTTTCTGGGTTGAGCTTAATGTCATATGTTCGGAGATTGTCGAACATGAGTCTCAAGTCGTCTACTAGAGTATCAACGTGTTTGGTTTTGATGACCACGTCATCTACGTATGCTTCGACCGTTTTGCCGATCTGGTTGGCCAGACATGTCTGAATCATGCGCTGATATGTTGCGCCGGCGTTTTTGAGCCCGAAGGGCATCGTGTTGGAGCAGAATGGGCCGTATGGGGTGATGAATGCCATTGCGGCCTGGTCTGACTCCGCCATCTTGATTTGGTGGTAGCCAGAGTATGCATCGAGGAAACACAATGAGTCGTGTCCTGCGGTGGCGTCGATGATTTGATCAATTTGAGGGAGTGGGAAAGGGTCCTTTGGACAGGCCTTGTTTAGGTCTTTGAAATCGACACATAGGCGCCAGGATTTGTCCTTATTTGGTACCATCACTAGGTTTGCTAGCCGGTCGGGATGTTTTATGTCCCTGATGAACCCGGCTTCCAGCAGTTTTGCTAGCTCCTCTCCCATGGCTTGTCTCTTAGGTTCGGAAAAGCGTCGTAGGGTCTGCTTGACGGGTTTAAACCCTTTTATGATGTTCAGGCTGTGTTCGGCCAGCCTGCATGGGATTCCTGGCATATCCGAGGGGTGCCAGGCGAAAATGTCCCAGTTTTCTCGCAGAAAGTCTCTGAGTGTGGCGTCTATATCGGGTTTTAATTATGCCCCGATGGAAGCTATTTTTGTAGGGTCCGTTGGATGGACTTGGAATTTGACTATTTCGTCCGCTGGTTTGAAAGAGGTGGACTTGGATCTCTTGCCTAGTATCACGTCGTCCCTGTCCACCGTGGAGCGCAACACCGTTAATTCCTCAGCCGCTAGGGCCTCAGATAATGCCTCCAGGGCCAGTGCGGCTGTCTTGTTTTCCGCGCGGAGCGCTATGTCCGGATCACTTGCGAGAGTGATGATTCCGTTGGGCCCGGGCATTTTGAGCTTCATGTACCCGTAATGGGGTATGGCTTGGAAAATTGTAAATGCTTCTCGCCCTAGCAGAGCGTGGTACCCGCTGCTGAACGGGGCCACTTGAAACGTGACCTCCTCGGATCTGCAATTGTCCGGCGTGCCGAACACCACATCCAGTGTGATTTTTCCTGAACAGCATGCTTCCCGGCTTGGGATTACTCCCCTAAAAGTTGTGTTGCTTCGCTCAATGCGGCTCCAGTCAATTTCCATTTTTCGCAGGGTTTCCTCGTAGATGAGGTTGAGTCCGCTGCCGTCGTCCATGAGTACCTTTGTAAGTTGGAAGCCGTCCACTATCGGACTGAGGACCAATGCCGCTGGTGCTCGGGCTGTCCGGAATTTAGGTTCGTCACTAGCATTAAAGGTGATAGCCGTGTCACTCCATGGGTTTATTGTTGCTACTTGGTAGACTTCGGCGAGGTTGCGGAGCGTCCATTTCCTTGCATTGTTTGATGTGAACGTCTCGATGACTCTCGATACCGTACTGGGGAGGTATTCTTCGGGTGCTGGAGTTAAAAGCTCCTCGCCGCTTCTGGCTACCTGCCGTAGTATCCAACATGCTCTGAGGTTCTGCGTTGGTGTGGCTTTCCCTGAATTATGAATTCTACAGGGTCCATTGAGCCATCCTTCCAATACGGTCCCGTACCCTGTAGAGGGATTTTGTTTTTTGATATTTGGCTCGGATGCCTGGCGATAATGCGCCCTTTTGTTTCGGACTCGTGTTATATTCGGGGCCGGATTGTCCCAGAATTTATCTTCGGTTTTCCGAACGCTTTCAATTGCATAGTACTTTTGTACTATGGATGTCAAGTCGGCGACTCGTGTAATTTCGCGGCGACTTATGGCGTTGAGGATTCCGATGTCCATGTAGTTGTGAAGGAAGAGTAAAATTGCTTCTTTCTCACGGGAGTCCTTTATCCTGTTCATAACCAGGAGGAATCTAGCCCAGTAGTGGTGTACTGCTTCTCCGGACTCTTGCCGTATTAGGGATAAATCCCGTATAGTTGGGTGGGCGGGTGGAAATAAATCCAGAACCCTGCCCGATGTAAGATTCGGGGGCCGAGCAGTTTCCGAATTCGGAAGCTTGCTCTCTCGGATGTTATTCAATGAATCGGGCCTGCTGCCTGACTTTAGGTTCAGGGTTCGGGCGACATCCTTCCCTCCGCGGGTTTCCGGCTTGGAGGGATCGGGAATCCGGACGCATCTGGTCCTTAGGGCGGGCGAAGATTCGCCGCATTGTTCTTCCACCACTTCGACGTGGTGGGTAATCTGGGAAGAGTCAATCTCTCTCTGATCAGGTTTAAGCCCAATCTGGTCGTAATCAGTAGCGACTCCCAGGGCCGCGATGCGATCCAAGAGTTCGTTCAGGGAGAAGAGCTCCATCGGATCTAACTGCTCGGCGAGCTCTGAGCTGATGCGAAGATTGCTTTCGATGGCCCGAGAGGTCATCATTGGCGCGGCGGCCGGACTGGCGGTCATCAAAAACCTGCCTAGCCGGAGAGTTTGGCTGACAGCCAAAGCTCCTTTAGCAACGACGCCGTCTTTAAAGACGGGGTGCGGCATCCTTCCTGATGGCACCAATGTCGGTGTCAAAACCGGCGGATCTCGGGTAGGGGGTCCCGAACTGTGCGTCTAGGTGGATGGTAACAGGAGACAAGGGACGCGATGTTTTTACCCAGGTTCGGGCCCTCTCGATGGAGGTAAAACCCTACTCTTGCTTGATTAATATTGATGATATGGGTAGTACAAGAGTAGATCTACCATGAGATCGGAGTGGCTAAACCCTAGAATCTAGCCTATGGTATGATTGTTGTTCGTCCTACGGACTAAAACTCTCCGGTTTATATAGACACCGGAGAGGGCTAAGGTTACACAGAGTCGGTTACAATGGGAGGAGATCTTCATATCGTATCGCCAAGCTTGCCTTCCACGCCAAGGAAAGTCCCATCCGGACACGGGATGGAGTCTTCAATCTTGTATCTTCATAGTCCAGGAGTTCGGCCGAAGGTCATAGTCCGGCCATCCGGACACCCCCTAATCCAGGACTCCCTCACCCACCTATATATATATATATATATATATATATATATGTGGGGAGGGGGCGCCTAGCACACACCAGATGAATTGTTAGCCGTGTGCGGCACCCCCCCTCCACGGTTTACACCCCTGGTCATATTTACGTAGTGCTTAGGCAAAGCCCTGCGAAGATCACTTCACCACCACCGTGACCAC
Organism: Triticum dicoccoides; assembly: GCF_002162155.2. NCBI lineage: Eukaryota > Viridiplantae > Streptophyta > Magnoliopsida > Poales > Poaceae > Triticum > Triticum dicoccoides. The sequence continues at coordinate 588,754,184 of NC_041381.1, forward strand.
GCCGTCATGCTGACGGAACTCATCTACTACCTCGACAACTTGCTGGATCAAGAAGGCAAGGGACGTCACCGAGCTGAACGTGTGCAGAACTCGGAGGTGTCGTACATTCCGTACTCGATCGGTGGATCGCGAAGAAAGTTCGACCACATCAACCGCGTTGTGAGACGCTTCCGCTTATGGTCTACGAGGGACGTAGACACACTCTCCCTCTTGTTTCTATGCATCTCCGTCGATAGATCATTGCGTGTGCGTGCTACTTCTTGAGCTAGCGTTGTTTTTCCCATAAGAGTAAAGGGTGATGCAGCAAAGTAGAGATAAGTATTTCCCTCAGTTAGAGAACCAAGGTATCAATCCAGTAGGAGACAACGCACAAATCAGCAAGACCTACACAAACAATCAAACAACTTGCACCCAACGCGATAAAGGGGTTGTCAATCCCTTCATGGTTACTTGCAAAAGTGAGATCTGATAGAGATAGATGAAACTAAACAAAAGATAAAGTAAATATTTTTGGAATTTTTGGTTTATAGATCGGAAAGTAAAAGATTGCAAAATAGTAGATCAAAAACTTATATGATGGAAAATAGACCCGGGGGCCATAGGTTTCACTAGTGGCTTCTCTCAAGATAGCAAATAATACGGTGGGTGAACAAATTACTGTCGAGCAATTGATAGAAAAGTGCAAAATTATGACGATATCTAAAGCAATGATTATGAACTATAGGCATCACGTGCGTGTCAAGTAGATCGTCTCCTGCTTGCATCTACTACTATTACTCCACACATCGATCGACTCCTGCCTGCATCTAGAGTATTAAGTTCATGAAGAGGAATAAACTCAAGCAATATGTTGTAAACCCCATTTATTTATCCTCGATGGCGACAATACAATATGTGCCTTTCTGCCCCTATTGTCATTGGGAAAGGAGACCGCAAGATTGAACCCAAATCCAAGCACTTCTGCCATTGCAAGAAAAACCAATCTAGTCAGCCAAACTAAACCGATAGTTCGAAGAGAATTACAAAGATATCAAATCATGCATATAAGAATTCAGAGAAGATTCAAATAATATTCATAGATAAGCTGATCATAAATCCACAATTCATCGGATCTCGACAAACAGACCGAAAAAGAAGATTACATCAGATAGATCTCCAAGAACATCAAGGAGAACATGGTATTGAGAAGCAAAGAGAGAGAAGAAGCCATCTAGCTACTAGCTATGACCCGTAGGTCTGAGGTACACTATTCGCGGTTCATCAAAAGGAAAATAGAGTTGATTTAGAAGCCCTCCGTGATTGAATCCCCCTCAGGCAGGATGCCAGAAAAGGCCCCTAGATGGGATCTCACGGGTACAGAAGGTTGCGGCAGCGGAAAAGTGTTTTCGTGGATGCTTCTGGTGGTTTGGGCATATTTGGGAATATATAGGACAAAGAATTAGGTCAGGGGAGTCACAAGGGGCCCACAAGGCAGGGGGCGCGCCCTCCCCCCTTGTCGCCGCCTCGTGGCTCTTCCGACTTGATCTCCAAGTCTCCTGGGTGTCTTCTGGTCCAAGAAAAATTATCGCGAAGGTTACATTCTATTTGGACTCCGTTTGGTATTCCTTTTCTACGAAGCTCAAAAACAAGGAAAATGGAAACTGGCGCTGGGCTCTAGGTTAATATGTTAGTCCCAAAATAATATAAAATAGCATATTTATGCATATAAAACATCCAAAACAGATAATATAATAGCATGGAACAATCAAAAATTATAGATACATTGGAGACGTATCAAGCATCCCCAAGCTTAATTCCTGCTCGTCCTCGAGTAGGTAAATGATAAAAACAAAAAATTTGATGTGGAATGCTACCTAACATATTTATCCATGTAAATGTTTTCTTTGTTGTGGCATGAATGTTCAGATCCATAAGATTCAAAACAAAAGTTTAATATTGACATAAAAAACAATAATACTTCAAGCATACTAGTAAAGCATGAAACAAGCAAATTTTTTGTTTTAGTAGTATGCTTGAAGTATTATTAATTTTGTTTCATGCTTTATTAGTATGCTTGAAGTATTATTATTTTTATGTCAATATTAAACTTTTGTTTTGAATCTTATGGATCTGAACATTCATGCCACAATGAAGAAAAAATTACATGGATAAATATCTTAGGTAGCATTCCACATCAAAAATTTTGTTTTTATCATTTACTTACTTGAGGACGAGCATGAATTAAGCTTGGGGATGCTAGATACGTCTCCAACGTATCTATAAATTTTAATTATGCCATGCTAAATATTATCTGTTTTGGATGTTTTATATGCATTAATATGATATTTTATATTATTTTTGGGACTGACTTATTAACCCAGAGCCCAGTGCCAGTTTCTGTTTTTCCTTGTTTTTGAGTTTCGCAGAAAAAAGAATATCAAACGGAGTCCAAACGGAATGAAACTTTACGATGATTTTTCTTGGACCCAAAGACACCCAGAGGACTTGGAGTCCAAGCCAGGGGAGCCACGAGGCAGCGCCAAGGGTGGAGGGTGCGCCCTAGGGGGGCGCCCCCTACCTTATGGCCCACTCAGGAGTCCCCTGACCTACTTCTTCGTCCTATAAATTCACATATATTCCAGAAACTCCACGAGCAGCTACAAAAAATATTTCTCCGCCGCCGCAACCTTCTGTTCTCGTGAGATCCCATCTTGGGCCCTTTTTCGTCATCCTGCCAGAGAGGGATTCGATCAAGGAGGGCATCTACATAAACCATATTGCCCTTCTGATGAAGCGTGAGTAGTTTACCATAGACCTACGTGTCCATAGCTAGCAGCTAGATGGCTTCTTCTCTTCTTTGATTCTCGATACCATGTTCTCCTCAATGTTCTTGGAGATCTATCCGATGTAATCTTCTTTTGCAGTGTGTTTGTCGAGATCCGATGAATTTTGGATTTATGATTGTTGGAAATATGCCCTAGAGGCAATAATAAAATGGTTATTATTATATTTCCTTGTTCATGATAATTGTCTATTGTTCACGCTATAATTGTATTAATTGGAAACCGTAATACATGTGTGAATACATAGACCACAACATGTCCCTAGTGAGCCTCTAGTTGACTAGCTCGTTCATCAATAGATGGTTATGGTTTCCTGACCATGGACATTGGATGTCATTGATAACGGGATCACATCATTAGGAGAATGATGTGATGGACAAGACCCAATCCTAAGCATAGCACAAGATCGTGTAGTTCGTTTGCTAAAGCTTTTCTAATGTCAAGTATCATTTCCTTAGACCATGAGATTGTGCAACTCCCGGATATCGTAGGAATTCTTTGGGTGTACCAAACGTCACAACGTAACTGGGTGGCTATAAAGGTGCACTACAGGTATCTCCGAAAGTGTCTGTTGGGTTGGCACGAATCGAGACTGGGATTTGTCACTTCGTATGACGAAGAGGTATGTCTGGGCCCACTTGGTAATGCATCATCATAATGAGCTCAATGTGTCTAAGTAGTTAGTCACGGGATCATGCATTATGGAACGAGTAAAGTGACTTGCCGGTAACAAGATTGAACGAGGTATTGGGATACCGATGATCGAATCTCGGGCAAGTAACATACAGATTGACAAAGGGAATTGTATACGGGATTGATTGAATTCCCGACATTGTGGTTCATCCGATGAGATCATCATGGAACATGTGGGAGCCACTATGGGTATCCAGATCCCGTTATTGGTTATTGGCCGGAGAGGTGTCTCGGTCATGTCTGCATGGTTCCCGAACCCGTAGGGTCTACACACTTAAGGTTCGGTGACGCTAGAGTTGTTAAGGAAAATAGTATGTGGTTACCAAAGGTAGTTCGGAGTCCCGGATGTGATCCCGGACGTCACGAGGGGTTCCGGAATGGTCCGGCGGTGAAGATCGATATATTGTACGAAGGGTATTGGAGTCCGGAAGTGTTCCAGGGGTACCAGGCTATGGCCAGCATGACTGAGAGGTGTTTCGGGAGCCCCGACAAGTGTTGGAGGGCCTCATGGGCCAAAGGGGAAGGGGCAAACCAGCCCACTAAGGGGTGGTGCGCCCCCCACACCCTTTCCCACGTTATTTGGGGAGGTGGTGGGCCTCCACCTGGCTTGGGAGGCAATCCTCCACCTGCTTGGCTTGGGGGGCAAGTCTCCCTAGGATTTTCCCTAGGGAGATCCAATCTGCTTGGCCGCCTCCCCCTCTCCCCTTGCCCCTATATATAGTGGAGGGGTGGGAGGGTGGCTGCACCTCTTCCTTGGCACAGCCCTCTCCCTCCTCCAACACCTCCTCCTCCTCCGTAGCGCTTGGCGAAGCCCTGCTGGAGAACCACGAGCTCCACCACCACCATGCTGTCGTGTTGTCGGAGTTCTCCCTCAACTTCTTCTCTCCCCTTGCTGGATCAAGAAGGAGGAGACGTTCCCGGGCTGTACATGTGTTGAACATGGAGGTGCAGTCCGTTTGGCGCTAGATCAGATCTTCCGCGATTTGAATCGCCGCGAGTACGACTCCATCAACCGTGTTCTTGTAACGCTTCCGCTTAGCGATCTTCAAAGGTATGAAGATGCTCATCCTCTCACTCTCTTGTTGCTAGAATGTCCATAGATTGATCTTGGTGATGCGTAGAAAATTTTGAATTTCTGCTACGTTCCCCAACAGTGGCATCATGAGCTAGGTCTATTGCGTAGATTCTATGCACGAGTAGAACACAAGTAGTTGTGGGCGTTGGTTTGTCCAATATGCTTACCGTTACTAGTCTTATCTTGATTTGGCGGCATCGTGGGATGAAGCGGCCCGGACCGACCTTACACGTACGCTTACGTGAGACAGGTTCCAGCGAATGACATGCACTAGTTGCATAAGGTGGCTAGCGGGTGTCTGTCTCTCCCACTTTAGTCGGATCGGATTCGATGAAAAGGGTCCTTATGAAGGGTAAATAGCAATTGGCATATCACGTTGTGGTTTTGGCGTAGGTAAGAAACGTTATTGCTAGAAACCTATAGCAGCCACATAAAAACTTGCAACAACAATTAGAGGACGTCTAACTTGTTCTTGCAGCATATGCCGTGTGATGTGATACGGCCAAAAGGATGTGATGAATGATATATATGTGATGTATGAGATTGATCATGTTCTTGTAATAGGACTCACGACCTGCATGTCGATGAGTATGAAAACCGGCAGGAGCCATAGGAGTTGTCATAATTTATTGTATGACCTGTGTGTCATTGAATAATGCCATGTAATTACTTTACTTTATTGCTAAACCATTAGCCATAGTAGTATAAGTAATAGTTGGCAAGACAACTTCATGAAGACACGATGATGAAGATCATGGTGTCATGCCGGTGACGATGATGATCATGGCGCCCCGAAGATGGAGATCAAAAGGAGCAAAATGATATTGGCCATATCATGTCACTATTTGATTGCATGTGATGTTTATCATGTTTTTACATCTTATTTGCTTAGAACGACGGTAGCATAAATAAGATGATCCCTCATAAAATTTTAAGAAAGTGTTCCCCCTAACTGTGCACCGTTGCAAAGGTTCGTTGTTTCGAAGCACCACGTGATGATCGGGTGTGATAGATTCTAACGTTCGCATACAACGGGTGTAAGCCAGATTTACACATGCAAAACACTTAGGTTGACTTGACGAGCCTAGCATGTACAGACATGGCCTCAGAACACAAGAGACCGAAAGGTCGAACATGAGTCGTATAGCAGATGCGATAAACATGAAGATGTTCACCGATGATGACTAGTCCGTCTCACGTGATGATCGGACACGACCTATTTGACTCGGATCATGTATCACTTAGATTACTAGAGGGATGTCTATCTAAGTGGGAGTTCATTAAATAATCAGATGAACTTAATTATCATGAACAAAGTCAAAAGGTCTTTGCAAATTATGTCGTAGCCTACGCTTTAGTTCTATTGTTTTAAGATATGTTCCTAGAGAAAAATTAGTTGAAAATTGATATTAGCAATTATTCGGACTGGGTCCGTATATTGAGGATTGTCCTCATTTCTGCACAGAAGGCTTATGTCCTTAATGCACCGCTCGGTGTGCTGAACCTCGAGCATCGTTTGTGGATGTTGCGAACATCTGACATACACGTTTTGATGACTACGTGATAGTTCAGTGCGTAATGTTAAACGGTTTAGAATTGAGGCACGGAAGACATTTTTGAAACGTCGCAGAACATATGAGATGTTCCAAGAGCTGAAATTAGGATTTCAGGCTCGTGCCCACATCAAGAGTTATGAGACCTCTGACAAGTTTCTTAACCTGCGAACTAAGGGAGAAAAGCTCAATCATTGAGCATGTGCTCAGATTGTCTGAGTACTACAATCACTTGAATCGAGTGGGAGTTAATCTTCTAGATGAGATAGTGATGGTTCTCCATAGTCACTGCCACCAAGCTATTAGAGGTTTGTGATGAACTATAACATATCAGGGATAGACATGATGATCCTTGAGCAATTCGCGATGTTTGACACCGCGAAAGTAGAAATCGAGTAGGAGCATCAATTGTTGATGGTTAGTAAAACCAATAATTTCAAGAAGGGCAAGGGCAAGAAGGGATACTTCATGAAACGGCAAATCAGTTGCTGCTCTAGTGAAGAAACCCAAGGTTGAACCCAAACCCGAGACTAAGTGCTTCTGTAATGAGGGAACGGTCACTGAAGCAGAACTACCCTAGATACTTGGTAGATGAGAAGGCTGGCAAGGTTGACAGAAGTATATTGGATATACATTGTATTAAATATGTACTTTACAAGTACTCCTAGTAGCACCAGGGTATTAAGATACCGGTTCGGTTGCTAACTGTTAGTAACTCGAAATAAAAGAGCTACAGAATAAACGGAGACTAGCTAAAGGTGAGATGACGATGTGTGTTGGAAGTGTTTCCAAGGTTGATGTGATCAAGCATTGCCTTCTCCCTCTACCATCGAGATTGATGTTAAACCTAAATAATTGTTATTTGGTGTTTGCGTTGAGCATATACATGATTGGATTATGTTTATCGCAATACGGTTATTCATTTAAGGAGAATAATGGTAATTCTGTTTATTTGAATAATACCTTCAACGGTCTTGCACCTAAAATGAATGGTTTGTTGAATCTCGGTCGTAGTGATACACATGTTCATGCCAAAAGATATAAGATTGTAATGATAGTACCACATACTTGTGGCACTGCCATTTGAGTCATACTGGTATAAAACGCATGAAGAAGCTCCATGTTGATGGATCTTTGGACTCACTCGTTTTTGAAAGAATGAGACATGCGAACCATGTCCATTGGTATATATGCATGAAGAAACTCCATACAGATGGATTGTTTGGACCACTTGATTTTGAATCACTTGAGACATGCAAATCATACCACATGGGAAAGATGACTGAAAGGCCTCGTTTTTCAGTGAGATGAAACAAGAGAGTAACTTGTTGGAAGTAATACATTTGATGTGTGCAATCCAATGAGTGATGAGGCACGTAGTGAATATCATTATGCTCTTACTTCACGGACGATTTGAGTAGATTCTAAGTATATTTACTTGATGAAACACAAGTCTAAATTATTGAAAGGTTCAAGTAATTTCAGAGTGAAGTTGAAGATCGTTGTGACAAGAGGATAAAATGTCTATGATATGATCATAGAGATGAATATCTGAGTTACGTGTTTGGCACACAATTAAGACGTTGTGGAAATTCTTTCATAACTAATACCGCCTGGAACACCATAGTGTGATGGTGTTTTCGAACATCATAACTGCACCCTATTGGATATGGTGCATACCATGATGTCTCTTATCAAATTAACACTATCGTTTATGGGTTAGGCATTCGAGACAACCGCATTCACTTTAATAGGGAACCATGTAATTCCGTTGAGATGACATCGTATGAACTATGGTTTAGAGAAACCTAAGCTGTCATTTCATAAAAGTTTGGGGTTGCGACGCTTATGTGAAAAGTTTTAGCCTGATAAGCTCGAACCCAAAGCGGATAAATGCATCTTCATAGGACACCCAAACACAGTTGGGAATACCTCCTGTCTTAGATCCGGAAGCAAAAGGGATTATTTCTAGAATCGGGTCCTTTCTCGAGGAAAAGTTTCTCTCGAAAGAATTGAGTGGGAGGATGGTGAAGACTTGATGAGGTTATTGAACCGTCACTTCAACTATTGTGTAGCAGGGCACAGGAAGTTGTTCCTGTGGCGCCTACACCAATTGAAGTGGAAGCTGATGAAATTGATCATGAAACTTCGGATCAAGTCACTACCAAAACTCGTTGGTTGACAAGGATACGTACTACTTCAGAGTGGTACATAATCCTATCTTGGAGGTCATGTTGCTAGACAACAATGAACCTACGAGCTATGGAGAAGCGATGGTGGGCTCGGATTCCAATGAATGGCTCGAGGCCATAAATCCGAGAGAGGATCCATGTATGACAACAAAGTATAGACTTTGGAAGAACTATTCGATGGTCGTAAGGCTATTGAGTACAGATGGATATTAAAAGGAAGACGGACAATGATGGTAAGTGTCACCATTAAGAAAGCTCGACTTCTCGCTAACATGTTTTCCGACAAGTTCAAGGAGTTGACTACGATGAGACTTTCTCACTTGTAGTGATGCTAAGAGTGTTGAAATTATATTAGCAGTTCCTGCATTATTTATGAAATCTTGCAGATAGGATGTCAAAACATTGTTTCCTCAATGATTTTCTTGAGGAAAGGTTGTATGTGATACAACAAGAAGGTTTTGTCAATCCTAAAAGATGCTAACAAGTATGCAAATCTCCAGCAATCCTTCTAAGGACTGGAGTAAGCATCTCGGAGTTGGAATATACGCTTTGATGAGATGATCAAAGATTTTGGGTTTATACAAAGTTTATGAGAAACTTGTATTTCCAAAGAAGTGAGTGGGAGCACTATAGAATTTCTGATGAGTATATGTTGTTGACATATTGTTGATCAGAAATGATGTAGAATTTCTGGAAAGCATATATGGTTATTTGAAAAGTGTTTTTTAATGGAAAACCTGGATTAAGCTACTTGAACATTGAGCATCAAGATCTATAAGGATAGATCAAAATCGCTTAATAGTACTTTCAAACAAACACATACTGTGACAAGATTTTGAAGGAGTTCAAAATAGATCGGCAAAGAAGGAGTTCTTGGTTGTGTTATGAGGTGTGAGTATTGAGTAAGACTCAAGACATGACCACGGCAGAATAGAGAGAAAGGACGAAGGTCGTCCCCTATGCTTTAGACGTAGGCTCTACAGTATGCTATGTTGTGTACCGCACCTGAAGTGTGCCTTGCCATGAGTCAATCAAGGGGTACAAGAGTGATCCAGGAATGGATCACATGACAACGGTCAAACTTATCCTTAGTAACTAGTTGACTAAGGAATTTTCTCGATTATGGAGGTGGTAAAAAGAGTTCGTTGTAAAGGGTTACGCCGATGCAAACTTTGACACTAATCTGGATGACTCTACGTAGTAAACCGGATTCGTATAGTAGAGCAGTTATTTGGAATAGTTCCAAATAGCGTGTGGTAACTGCATCTAGAAGATGACATAGAGATTTGTAAAGCACACACGGATCTGAAAGGTTCAGACCCATTGACTAATAACCTCTCTCACAAGCGAGACATGATCAAACCCCATGGGTGTTGGATTCATTATAATCACATAGTGATGTGAACTAGATTATTGACTCTAGTGCAAGTGGGAGACTGTTGAAAATATGCCCTAGAGGCAATAATAAAATGGTTATTATTATATTTCCTTGTTCATGATAATTGTCTATTGTTCATGCTATAATTGTATTAATTGGAAACCGTAATACATGTGTGAATACATAGACCACAACATGTCCCTAGTGAGCCTCTAGTTGACTAGCTCGTTGATCAATAGATGGTTATGGTTTCCTGACCATGGACATTGGATGTCATTGATAACGGGATCACATCATTAGGAGAATGATGTGATGGACAAGACCCAATCCTAAGCATAGCACAAGATCGTGTAGTTCATTTGCTAAAGCTTTTCTAATGTCAAGTATCATTTCCTAAGACCATAAGATTGTGCAACTCCCGGATACCGTAGGAATTCTTTGGGTGTACCAAACGTCACAACATAATTGGGTGGCTATAAAGGTGCACTACAGGTATCTCCAAAAATGTCTGTTGGGTTGGCATGAATCGAGACTGGGATTTGTCACTCTGTATGACGGAGAGGTATCTCTGGGCCCACTCGGTAATGCATCATCATAATGAGCTCAATGTGACTAAGTAGTTAGTCACGAGATCATGCATTACGGAATGAGTAAAGTGACTTGCCAGTAACGAGATTGAACGAGGTATTGGGATACCAACGATCGAATCTCGGGCAAGTAACATACCGATTGACAAAGGGAATTGTATACGGGATTGATTGAATCCCCGACATCGTGGTTCATCCGATGAGATCATCGTGGAACATGTGGGAGCCAATATGGGTATCCAGATCCCGCTATTGGTTATTGGCCGGAGAGGTGTCTGTGTCATGTCTACATGGTTCCCGAACCCGTAGGGTCTACACACTTAAGGTTCGGTGATGCTAGAGTTGTTATGGGAAATAGTATGTGGTTACCAAAGGTAGTTCGGAGTCCCGGGTGTGATCCCAGACGTCATGAGGAGTTCCGGAATGGTCCGGCGGTGAAGATCGATATATTGGACGAAGGGTATTGGAGTCTGGAAGTGTTCCGGGGGTACCAGGCTATGGCCAGCATGACCGAAAGGTGTTTCGGGAGCCCCGACAAGTGTTGGAGGGCCTCATGGGCCAAAGGGGAAGGGGCAAACCAGCCCACTAAGGTGTGGTGTGCCCCCCACACCCTTTCCCACGTTATTTGGGGAGGTGGGGCGCCTCCACCTGGCTTGGGAGGCAATCCTCCACCTGCTTGGCTTGGGGGCAAGTCTCCCTAGGATTTTCCCTAGGGAGATCCAATCTGCTTGGCCGCCGCCCCCTAGGGGAAACCCTAGGGAGCCTCCCCCTCTCCCCTTGCCCCTATATATAGTGGAGGGATGGGAGGGCGGCTGCACCTCTTCCCTGGCACAGCCCTCTCCCTCCTCCAACACCTCCTCCTCCTCCGAAGCGCTTGGTGAAGCCCTGCTGGAGAACCACGAGCTCCACCACCACCATGTCATCGTGATGTCGGAGTTATCCCTCAACTTCTCCTCTCCCCTTGCTAGATCAAGAAGGAGGAGACGTCCCCGGGCTGTACGTGTGTTGAACGCGGAGGCGCCGTCCGTTTGGCGCTAGATCGGATCTTCCGCGATTTGAATCGCCGCGAGTACGACTCCATCAACCGTGTTCTTGTAACGCTTCCGCTTAGCGATCTTCAAAGGTATGAAGATCCTCATCCTCTCACTCTCTTATTGCTAGAATGTCCATAGATTGATCTTGGTGATGCGTAGAAAATTTTGAATTTCTGCTACGTTCCCCAACAATGATGTGCTTATCCATGAATATTATTTGAATCGTCTCTGAATTCTTATATGCATGATTTGATGTCTTTGTATTTCTCTTCGAATTATCGGTTTAGTTGGCCAACTAGGTTGGTTTTTTCTTGCAATGGGAGAGGTGCTTAGCTTTGGATTCAATCTTGCGTGATTTCACCCAATGACATAGTAGGGGCAATGACACACGTATTGAATTGTTGCCATCAAGGATAACAAGCTGGGGTTTTCATCATATTGCTTGAGTTTATTCACATACATCATGTCATCTTACTTAATGTGTTGCTTTGTTCTTATGAACTTAATACTCTTGATGCAGGCAGGAGTCAGTCGATGTGTGGAGTAATAGTAGTAGATGCAGGCAGGAGTCGGTCTACTTGACACGGACGTGATGCCTATATTTTATGATCATTGCCTTAGATATCATCATAACTTTGCGCTTTTCTATCAATTGCTCGACAGTAATTTGTTTACCCGCCATATTATTTGCCTTCAAGAGAGAAGCCTCTAGTGAAACCTATGGCCCCCGGGTCTATTTTCCTCATTATATTTTTAGATCTATATATCAAAAATACCAAAAAATACCTTGCTACAGTTTATTTACTTTTATGTACTTTTACGTTTTAGTAATCTTTTATATCTATCTCTATTGGATCTCACATTTGCAATTGACCGTGAAGGGATTGATAACCCCTTTTCTGCGTTGGGTGCAAGTATTTGATTGTTTGTGTAGGTGCATATATTGGGGACTTGTGTGTTTCTCCTACTGGATTGATACCTTGGTTCTCAACTGAGGGAAATACTTATCTCTACTTTGTTGCATCACCCTTTCCTCTTCACGGGAAAAACCAACGCAAGCACAAGAAGTAGCAACGTCTTTCAGGAAGTACGTTTCCATGTTTACGAAAGCGTATTCCTATCCAAAACGTTTTCTTTTTAATGTTTTTATTGAAACAGACATTTGACTAAACTTTGACTACCTCTAGTTTTTAAACCACAACTCCAAACAACATGATTCATTTTCTTCCATTCCTAAAATTTCATCTAGTTTATTTTAGTATTTATTTCTAAATTTTCCAAACAACTTTTTTGTGCTGTTTTGAAATTATGTGATATGTGTAGTATTTTGAAAATAGGAAAATGGAGGGAAGATAATTTTTGAAAGTTTTTGGATCGAACCAACACTAATGCATACCCCAAGACAAGCATCTTAAACACTTGATATGGTGAATGCATAGTTGTTGTTTGCAAGAAAAATTGAACCATGAGTATGTTGAATTCAAATAAAATTTGCATATTGGTAGTTATGCATGCATGGGTCCTTGATAATATTTTATCTTCATTTAAACTTGAAGTATGAGTAAGCATGGTTACAGCATGTCACATATGCCTATGTTGGTCTGGACTAATCTGCAGGAAGAATCAGTCACGAGGAAAGTGACTGTAAGACTGAAATCTTGTTGAGACAAGAATGATCAGTGAGGGCATGTTGGAACATGCCAGTCGGTGACCCTGTTGGGGGATAGCAAGGAAATATATTGTGCTAACAGTTGCAGGAAAACTTAAACCTCCTGAGTCGAGTCTTGTTCGGTAACCCCCACACTTGTTTCGTGCTGCCACTTGTCCCTGCCAAAGGTAGGGTATGGTTTAGTAAGTTGATAACCCCTTTCCATGCACACACACCGTACAGAGAGGCCATGGTGAATGATACCAGAGGCCTCTGGTAGGCATGTCACCTGGTTAGGGGGCATGGGTGTATCCGGTTGGGCCGAGAGGGGTAGCACCCCTGTTTGCGCGTGTTATAAATATTGTGATCCCATACTATTGGAGGTGAGAAGCATCCCACTTAGAGTTTTACTTTATCATTGCCTTGGGTGATTCCTGGCTTTGGTGAGTTAAGACTGGTGTGTGCTGGCCAGGTGTGTTTTCAACCCAAAGACCGTAATGGGAATTAGTCAGCGTCTCGGTGTTGGCTAAAGAAATTCTTTACTTGTGGGTAAAGAGTACAACCTCTACATAGTATAAAACCTATTCGAATAGCCGAGTCCGCGGTTAAGGACTAAAGTCTGGGTTGGTTAAGTGTCGGTCTTCGAAGGAAACAATTAAATTGAGCATGATTCATTTCTGCGAGATAATTATTGTCACCACTAATGCTATCATGGATATCTTTTTTATCATGAATATTGTTGCTATAAATATTATTGTTATTTTGGACTAACCCATTTCTCTTATTTTAATTTACCGAGTGTCACATGGGATAGCAAGATTACCCGTGCACTCAATTTTATTTTATTTTCTGAATATCACTTGGGATGGCTAGACTACCTAGATAGTCAATTTTATTTTCAAGACCTCTTGAGGCACCGCTTTGAGACACTCGTTTGGCATATTTTTTTTCAAGACCTCTCGAGGCATCGCATTTAGACATCTGCTTGGCATTTTTCTTGGAATTCTGTATCAAGGAAGTATCCATCAGCAACAGTAATTCTGGGGCTGGCGATGACAAATGGGTCATTTGTTGAGATTTTATGTCCTGGAAAACCGGCCCTGACAAAAACATATAATATTTTTATGTTTTTTCTTTCGTGTTTTCATTATCATGACAATGACTTAATAGTGTATTTCTTGTTGCAACGCGCAGACAATCTTTCTAGTTCCAACTAGATCGAGGTTGAGGGACACTCCGTCAACGACCAAACGATCTGGTGTATCCATAAGCCATATCGGATGGTTCTGATTCACAAATCGTTGTGGAAGGGCCTAGCTAGCTCAGTTTTACTGTCCTAAATACCCAACGATCACCACTAGCTGCACAACCAAGAAGCAAATAACGAGAGCAACTAGTTAACGAGCGCTCCTTCGGGAGCCTCACAAAGATAGCCACTTGACGCGCTCTCAGTCGCCCGTTCACGTGTCGCGCTTTGGGCGCTCCATCAAATTTTGTTTTTTTATTCTTTCGCACGCGTTTTCGGCTTTTTAAACAGTTTTTTCCAGGTTTTTTTGACGTTTCGGTTTTCCACCGGTCTTCCTTAACTTTTGGACCAAAAAATTTTGAAAAAAAATTGCGCAGAAAAACTCATTTCCTTTTTTTTCTTTCGCGAGAGTCACGGTTTTGCTTCCACGAGAGGCATGATTTTACTTTCGCGAGAGTCACTACCATGCCTCTCAGAAATGGAAAAAAACACGTTTTCTATTTTTTTCCTTCCGTGAGAAGCATAGTTTTGCTTCCGAGACAGGCATGGTTGTGCTTTCGCGAGAGGCATGGCCGTGCCTCTCGAAAACAAAAAAAATCCAGTTTCTATTTTTTCCTTTTGGGAGAGACACGGTTTTGCTTCCGCGAGAGGCAAGGCCGTGCCTCCTTGGAAACGAAAAAAAAACGTTTTCTCATTTTTCCTTCCGCGAGAGGCGCGGTTTTGCTTACGGGAGAGGCACGGTTGTGATTTCGCGAAAGGCACGGGCATGCCTCTTTTGGAAAGTGAAAAAACCCGTGCTCCTAGTTCGGTTTTCGCGTCAATTTTTTGTCGTGAAAAAAAAGTTTATTAAAACCTATCAACATGGGTTCTAGTTTTAAAGATCTCGGCGCGAAGAATCCAACGGTGAAAACGATTCGAGATTTGGACGCGTGGTTTAAGAGATAAAATATTTTGAATAAAGAATCTACGAAAAAAGAGAAAACTTTCAGGTTGCGATAAATGGCGCACATGCAGAGCAACACTATCACAACCTGAAAAGGTGTGAGTGATCTTTGCAATGAGTACTCTTCAACTAGTGATTCGGCAAATAGCGCATCCACCTCAAAGGCAAAGGAAGGGGAGTGGAGCACACGACAGGGCCGGCCCAAGGCCAAGGCAAAAGATGTGGTAGCCGAGGTCTATTTTAAATAAAGGCTCAATATATGTACGTACTTAAATGAATTATAAGGTAATATCACTGGGAGTCATGGAACTTGCGCTCTATATTTAGTTTGGTGCTAAAACTTTAAAAATACGAATTTTTCAGTCACTTAACTTAACTCAAACGTGCACATACCGTCACAAAATGCGTATGTGGACGTATTAATGTGTATGACCCCACCTGTTAGCAAGTAATGGTGCCCAGCTTATGTTATTTTCCAGAAAACACCTTGTACTTTTTATTCGAAACCATCAATGTACAGATGAAATTAACAGCAAAAAGGGGGTACGCCTGCACTCAACCCGCGACCGAAGCTTACAAGAAAGACGGACCACTCCACCAATCATATTAACATGTCCTGTGTAGATAATAAACTTCGAGAGCGGCGTTTTGTCTCCTAGGTGCATATGCATCCTGCACCCATTGTCGAAATACATATTTCGGAAAGTTGAAAATTCGGAACGAAAATCTCCCATGTATATCCGGACATTTTATGTGCGTTCATAAGGTTTCGGTGAAAAATGACGTTTTTTGTGGCTTGTGTAAAAAAGATAAAGAAATGCCTCGTGAATAGTTAGAATGAAGCATCAGAAATTGTCTTTTTTACACAAGCCACAAAAAAGGTCGTTTTTCACTTAAACCTTGTGCACGCACATGAAATGTCCGGTTATACACACGGAATTTTTGTTCCGAATTTTTCAACTTCTCGAAATATGTATTTCAACAATGGGTGCATATGCACCTAGGAGCCAAAGGCAATTACCGATAAACTTCCTTGTGTGTATTGAATGCGAAGGCATGTGGAGCTAAAAAGACTGCAGATCGTGCTATTTTTCTAATATATTTGCAAAACGTAAGTAAAAAATTGTTTTGTTCAAATATTTGTGTGTTAAAAAATTATACGTACAGAAGATGATTACTCAATAAAAATATGTAAAGATAAACTTGTGTATTCTATAAAAATATATTTAGTAAAACACAAGTAATAAAAACATTTAAGATGTTGCCAAACATAAGTAATAAAATTATGTTCAAATATCTGTGTGTTAAAACTATTATACATACAAACATTCATTCGCAAATAAAAACATTTAAATATAAACTTGTGTACTATATATAAGTAATATTTAGTTGATACAGACATTGAAATTCTTTATTAAATAAATATGTTTAATGATAAAAAATTATACACTCACGGCTTATATTGAAATTATATAAAATGATGAATAAAAACTTTAAATTACTAATTTTTTATTATACAAACTTTGATTATAGTTCATAAATATTATTTTTAATATATGAATATTTTTAAATTAATACATAAACAATTTAAAAAGTAGGCTATTTCATTTTTTTGCACAGAAGTAGGTTATTTCATTTGTATGTACAAAATTTATACAAAAAGAATATCTAAATATTATTTTATTACTGAAATTATAATTTACGTATTATCTACAAATTTCCTAAAGAAAGAACTAGTGCAAAATGGGCTGCACTGTCCATAGCCCATTTCAGCTCCAGGAGCGCATTTATTCTGTACGTTAAGAACGCTTATTCAGATTAAACCTATACATTGGTATGTTACTGTGGCTAGCGTGTGTTCTTTGCAAGTGTGTGGTCGTTGGTTCGACAACAGGAGCCCAGTCTTTTTGTATGTTGATTTTCATTTCTGTAATAATAGACGGCACATCGTTCAGTATATATAAACTTGTTATCCATATCAAACATCTGAAAGCCCAGTGGCTATACTCTGTTTTCCTGGTAATCTTTGTTGCTGGTTCAATACATGATACCACCATTTTTTGTGTTATTTTTCGCACTACAGATGTTGACTTTTTTACAAATAAAAAAATTGCGACGGGGTTTTGTGTAAAAATGAATCGCGGTGGTTGTCTTTTCCCATGAGTAAAAAAATACAAGGGTGTTTGTTTCAAAAATAACATCGGCCGCGCGCCATTACTCACTGACGGGTGAGATCGCACACATGAATACGTTCACATACGCACTTTGTGACTGCATGTGCACGCTTGAGACGAGTTAAGTGACTAGAAATATATATATTCAAAGTTCTAGCACCAAACTGAACGTCGAGCGCAAGTTTTATGATTTCCGTTAATATTACCTCATGAATTATAAAGAATTGTCTTAGAACATAACATCAACATTATTATGGAGTGGATGGGGGCATTTGCCCCCCTCCCCTCTGCACTTCATGTTGTATTAGTTATTTATAGTTGAGTATATGTATCTTATAATTATTATTTGCATGATATAATCACATATAGATATGTATTGAGACTTTATTTGCATCATATAATCACATACAGACCAAGTGCATGAAGAGTCTGCAAGAAACCACTGCTACCCTTCTATGGTGGTGGTCTTCAACATCTGCACCCACGTCGGCATGCTGACGAGGACGGTGACAAAGGTATCGGAGTAGCCCTCAGAGACATACAAGATGACAGTCGTGGCACCGGACGCTGTCAAGGTAGCGATGACTCCACGCTCGTGTTCAAGCAGCAGAAGGAGAAGATGAGCTACATAGTCGAGTTCTGCAGCCATGGTCAACCCATAGGCCGAGGAAACAGGGTGGCCAACCTAGGCTCTGGGAGGATGAGGGCTATCATTGAAGTATACTATTATAAGCACCATGCTATTATCCATTAGGTCAAAATAGATAGCAAGTAATCAAGGGGTACTCCTTGTGGGAGCCCCGCAAGGGTCACTTTTGGTGGGCTGATAGCGCGTCAAGTGGCGCGCTCTCAGCCGTCGCCATGTGTCACGTGCTGCGCGCTTCCTTGGGATTTTTTTTGTACGCCGGGTTTTAGATTGGTTTTTGCCCGGTTTTCCCTGGGTTTTGAAAAAAAAATGCATGAAAAATGCATGTTATCGTTTTTGGCTTCCACAAGAGACACAGATTTGCTTCTCATGGAGGCACAGCTGTGTATCTTGGAAAAAGAAAAAAAACATATTTTCTTTCCTTCACGAGAGGCACATATGTGCTTCTCGTATAAGCACAAATTTTCTTTCGTGAGAGGCACAATCATGCCTCTGAAAAAGGGAATAAAACATGTGTTTTCTTCCATGAGAGACATAGATTATCTTCTCATGGAGGTACATGTTTACTTCCACGAGAGGCACAACTATGCCTCTTAGAAAGGGGAAAACGCGGGTTTTTTTTCTATGTGAGGCACAAATTTGCTTCTCATGGAGGCGCAAGTTTGTTTTCACAAGAGGCATAGTTGTGCCCCTCGAAAAGGTTTTTTTTTCTTACATGAGAGGCATGGATTTGCTTCTCATGGAGGCATAAATTTGCTTCTGCAAAAGGTAAATGTGCATCTCGGAAATGGAAATGTGGGGGAGAATCGTGCTTTCGGCTTGGTTTTTCCCTTCAAGTTTTTTTGTGAAAAAAGTTTGTCGGAACCTATTAACTGCAATCTAGTTTCAAAGATCTCGACACAAGAAATCCAACGGTTTCACGATTTGGACACACGATTTAAGAGATAAAAATATTTTGAATAAATGGTCTACGAAAAAAGGGGGGAAATCCTAGGTTGCAGCAGGTGGCATACATACAGTCCGCTACTTGTCGCAACCTAAGAAGGTGGGGTGACATTTGCAAAGGGTACCCCTTAATTAGTATTTTTTTGTCAAAATATCATAGAATATGTGGGGAAAACAAAATTCTACATTTGGATGAGCAAAGTCCACACTGCAAACCAATAGCATGTATTATGTATAAAAAAATCGCTTGTGACATTAAGTGTAGTTAGGCTCTGATGGACGTCTGAATAATTGTAATGAACATTGTGTTAAGTTGATTTACATGTGCAATTCTATGCAGAACTTTTGATTTGAATAACCAATACCGACACGAGATAAATCCAAACACATTACACACAAATAGAACTGACTTCATTTTTATTTTTCCACAAGTGATTAATATAAGCAATGCTACTTCAGTATCAAGTATCAAGTAAAGAGGATGCACATATTGTCAAATTATAATTGAGCTTAATTTGCAAGATTTGGTTGCCTACTACTCAATTTATACTCTATAAATTTCTACAAATATACTTACCTAAAAATACACTAGAAACCACTTTTAATATTTTTGCTAGACAATACCCCAGATCTTAAAAGTGGTTTCTAGTGTATTTTTAGGTAAGTATATTTAGCATATTCTTTATTGATGTACGTTACAACTGTATGACAAGGAATACAATATTTAATATTTAGCAATATTGTTGTGTGATTAACTATGCCAACTAAGTGCAAAACGTCATACTCTTTTAGGTTGTAGTTTGATGAAATAATATGTTTAGAAGAATAGAAAAGTTTAATATAATATTTTGTTTTGCCCTAGGGTCGATAATATGTTATTACCGGCCTTGAAGTGCTGAAGCCGGTCGGGGCATGGGAATTTGGGAATGTCGTCTGGGAACCAATGAACACATCGTGGTGAACCTTGTGGCATTCAAGTGGAGCAAATGATCATGTTCTAAATCCATTTTTTTCTCCAAATGTTGTCCATGTTCTATTAGAACCGAAGTTTGGGTACATTCCATTGGATATGTGTTCATGTACGCAGATCATCGATGGAGACTTGGATTTCAATCCATTTGTTTACCATGTTCCAGATCCTTTATCTTTTACGCTCTAAATAAAGTTGTAATGCTCCAGAGCCATTCTCCTAAATGATCTAAATTGAAGTGCTCTGGAGTTTAGATCCTTTGGTTATCATCATTCATAAAATTATTTTAAGAGGTAGGGTAATGTTCATTATTTTATTCATGTGTCCTTCTGGATTTTTATTTGAATAAATGATACTACATGCACATGACGCAGTAGACGAGATTGGAAGTTCATAGTGTCAAACTAGTAGGGTGCAATGTTGGATTTTAGTGCAAAATTGTCTGATCGAACCTTGTCTACAAGGGTCACTCAGCCCACTCAATGAATCACACGCCAGTAATCCCATGATCATTGCCATATATACTGAAACTGGAAATCTCTTGTAATGCACGGGTATTATACTGAGCAGAGCATTATCATGTACATGCCCATTGATGCGTCCAAGACATTTTGTCTGTCCGCCTACTCATATGATACTGCTAAAGTGTGTGCTGATCTAAATTCTAAAAGTGACCGTTCCTACGCGTCTACTTCGTGCGTTTATTTTTAATGCTTCTCCTATTTGTTTTTCTTTGCCCTCTCAGTAATTTATTTTCAAACTAGGCAAAAATCTTGCCATTTTTATTAAATTGGCTGAACCTGGACAGGTGTGTAGAGGATGTAGTAGATGACTGACTCCCGCATCCATGTCCATGGACTAGTCTGGACCAGTGCGTGAACGAATGCCGTATCCAATTTAGAGGTTGGTGTTGGAGATGCCTAAGCTAGCCGGCCGTGTTTGAGCAACCGGACCTTGGGACCAATATATGTTTCCGTGTACTCTCCTGATGCTGGCCTCTATGATTGTTTCCGTGTGTGTTCGTGGGTTGCAATCCGGGTTAGCGATTACAAAAAAGGGATCATTATGTTTAGTTACAAATAAAATATTTAAAAAGAGAAAATTGGAAAAGAAATTTATACGGATCTCCGTGCAAGATCTAGTGAATATAGCATTGATTAAGACATAACTAAGTCAAGGTAGACCAGAATTTTAGCAAAACCATAACGAAAGTGCGGTTAACAACAAAACATATCTCCAAAGTTCTGTTTTAGATCAATTCTAATTTGCTTCGGACAATTTTGATAGAGAAAGTACTCCCTCCGTCTCATAATATAAGACGGTTTTTTGACACTAGTATCAACTTACAGAATTGAAGACACGGGCGAGGAAGGTTCGGCACAACTTCCTTTTAAACATACAAAGTGTGAAGGGGTGGGGTGACTCTCAGTGCACACCGGTGGAGGATGATTGTCGCGTTTCAGAAGTAGTCGGGCATGCCCAAAATGGAAATCACTATCTGCAGGAAGCATATGCCAGAGCCATGGGCACGTACGGTTGGCCAAGTTCATGCATGCATGTTCTTACTTCTTCCTCCACGACATCTTGTTGAATCTTCTTCCTCCACGACAAAGACAAACTTGTTATTACTTCTAGTCTTCATGCTCCACCTTGCTTTGTGTCCTCTAGGTTAGAAAATTTTGTCGATGTCTTGTATAGGCATTAGGACACTTCTTAATTGATGACATGCTCTGCCTTAGGGTCTTCTACTTGACTTGAGTGTGTCTCGCTTTGGACAATATTCCTTGACTTCGAAGGGCTGAGAAATTGGGGGCAGGTAAGCTACCGGGAACTCCAGAACATCATCCAAATGATGGCTCTCAAGATGACATCATGAGCAAGATAAATATTCTAAAAATGATCCCAATTATCACAAAATGAAGGCATTTTCTTGTGTCATCATCAGTTCTAATTTATCTTAAACCATTCATGTTGCCAATATGGATACAAAGTAATAACCTTTAACCTTACCATTTCATACCGGATCTCCTCCATGGCGTTCTCAACTAGAAGAGGTACCCACATATCCTTATCTAGATAACCATACCAAATGTCATGGCCATTAACTTAGGATTGATTAATGTCGGCGCCAAGAAAGTACCCACCATTAACTTAGGTATACATGCTGAAGGAGTGGGGCGGCCTTGGCCTTTAGAACCTAAAAAGCTTTGGGACCGCCCTTCTGTGCCGCTGCCCATGGCTGAGCTGGGATCCGGCAGAGCAACCTTGGCATCTCCTTCCTGATCAGCAAGAGAAAGAGGTCTCTGCTTTGTTCTCAGCGGCGTGCCGAGTTGCATTGGGGAATGGGGAGACAACTAGATTCTGGACGGACAACTGGACACCAGAGGGCCACTGTATTGCTTCCATTTCTCCTGCTTTGTTTTGCTTTGAAAGACTCTAAGCTGTCAGTGAAGGAAGCCTTGCATAATCATAGATGGGTCAAGGATATCCAAGGAGGCATCTCTGTCCAAGCCTTGGCGCAATACCTCCGGGTATGGGAGCTTACCCAGGTCACCACCCTTGCTGCTGACACAGCTGATCGTCCGGTTTGGCGGCTGACGGAGCACCACCAATTCATAGTTAGTAGCGCCTCTACGGGATGTTCTTCATGGCGGGAGTAAAGTTCGCCTATAATAAGCCGATCTAGAAGTCCAAAGCCCCGCCCTGTTGCAAATTCTTCATGTGGCTGGTTATTCATAAGAGATGTCTCACGGCGAATAACCTTTAGAGGCGAGGATGGTCGTCTAACAACTATTGTCCGCTGTGCCTGATCCATTAGGAGGATTGTACCCACCTTTTTGTACACTATAGATTCACACAACAACTTTGGAGGGAGTTCCAGCAGTGGACTGGGGTGTCTTCCACCATTCCTGGCGAAAGCTTCAGCAGCACGGAAGACTGGTGGCTAACAACTAGGAGGGCGATCCCAAATCCTGCCCGTCGTAACTTCGACACCATCGCCATTCTGATACATTGGAGGGTCTGGAAGGAGCGGTACGCTAGAACTTTCTATCACTCTGCGTGTACCATTGAGCGAGTCCTTGACCAAATCAGAGAGGATATCGGCGTCTGGAGGGCCGCTGGTTGTGTCACTAACGTGGGGATCTGAATAGCCTATAGGGCGCGCCGAGTTTTTGTTTCTGTTTTTCATGAGTCTTTTGGGTGCTGTACCCCCCTTCATGCTAACAGGTCTAGACCACCTGAACTATTAGCTCTTGGTTG
This sequence comes from Triticum dicoccoides, assembly GCF_002162155.2. NCBI lineage: Eukaryota > Viridiplantae > Streptophyta > Magnoliopsida > Poales > Poaceae > Triticum > Triticum dicoccoides. The sequence goes on from NC_041381.1 coordinate 588,777,351, forward strand.
TACTCTATCTTCTTTCTAATAAAATTCGGCCAAGGGCCCCTCGAAAGTACCCACCATGGTTAAACTCTACTGAGAAATAATTGCTGCCTAGACCTTCAAGAAGAATCCATGCATTCCATGCATCATAATCGTTTCACAGGTTGTGTTCAATTAAAAATATCGAACGAAAATCCCCCGCCAAAACCCTAGCCATTTCCTAATCTCCATCATCTTGTACAGCTAACAATTGACAATGTCAAAATAGAGAAGTCTTATTTTACGAGTATAACTCCAGAGACATGGTATTAAAAGGAGATTGAGTAGGTTTGGGCTTACCATAATTAAGGAGGTGGAGCACTGTGACGCCCCCGATTCAATCGTACACTAATCATGCATGCAAATGTGTATGATCAAGATCAGAGACTCACGGGAAGATATCATAACACAACTCTAAAAATAAAATAAGTCATACAAGCATCATATTACAAGCCAGGGGCCTCGAGGGCTCGAATACAAGTGCTCGAACATTAACGAGTCAGCGGAAGCAACAATATGTGAGTACAGACATAAGTTAAACAAGTTGACATAAGATGGCTAGCACAAACTAGGATATAGATCGCAAGAGGCGCATGCCTCTTGCGTGGGATCCTCCTAAACTACTCCTGGTCGTCGGCGGCCTGAACGTAGTAGTAAGCACCCTCGGTGTAGTAGGGGTCGTCGTCGACAGTGGCGCCTGGCTCCTGGGATCCAACATCTGGTAGCGACGTCCGGAAAGAAGAGAAAAAGAGGGAGCAAAGCAACAGTGAGTACTCATCCAAAGTACTCGCAAGCAAGGATCTACACTACATATGCATGGGTATATGTGTAAAGAGGCAATATCAGTGGACTGAACTGCAGAATGCCAGAATAAGATGGGGATAGCTAGTCCTATCGAAGACTACGCTTCTGGCAGCCTCCATCTTGCAGCATGTAGAAGAGAGTAGATTTAATTCCTCCAAGTAGCATCGCATAGCATAATCCTACCCGGCGATCCTCCCCACGTCGCCCTGTGGGAAAGCAATCACCGAGTTGTCTCTGGAACTTGAATGGGTGTGTTTTATTAAGTATCCGGTTCTAGTTGTCATAAGGTCAAGGTACAACTCTGGGTCTTCCTTTTACCGAGGGACACGGCTATTTGAATAGATAAACTTCCCTGTAGGGGTGCACCACATTTCCGAACACGCTCGATCCCTTTGGCCGGACACACTTTCATGGGTCATGCCTGGCCTTGGAAGATCAACATGTCGCTGCCCTACCTAGACACAACAGAGAGGTCAGCACGCCGGTCTAAATCCTATGCGCGCAGGGGTCTGGGCCCATCGCCCATTGCACACCTGCACGTTGCGTACGCGGCCGGTGAGCAGACCTAGCAACCTCCATGATAACCCGCAAGTATACAGGATCGTAACAGTTTTTGATAAGTAAGAGTGTCGAACCCAACGAGGAGCTAAAGGTAGAATAAATATTCCCTCAAGTTCTATCGACCACCAATACAACTCTACGCGCGCTTGACGTTCGCTTTACCTAGAACAAGTATGAAACTAGAAGTACTTTGTAGGTGTGATAGGATAAGTTAGCAAGATAATAAAGAGCACGTAAATAAAAACAGGTTGTTTAGATAAAGATGCAATAAAGTAAATATTAGTAGAGAGCTTTTTGTTACAAGAAAGTTATTTGTCCAAGGCAATCGATAACTAGACAGGTAATCATTGTTGCAATTCTATTTGAGGGAGAGGCATAAGCTAACATATCATCCCTTACTTGGAATTCTATGTACTTATGATTGGAACTCTAGCAAGCATCCGCAACTACTAAAGATTCATTAAGGTAAAACCCAACCATAGCATTAAAGTATCAAGTACCCTTTTATCCCATACGCAAACAACCTACTTACTCGGGTTTGTGTTTCAGTCACTCACGCAACCCACCATAAGCAAATCATAAACATATTGCAAACCCTACAGCGGGAATCCCTCACGCTTGCGCGACAAGGAGGGCACAATAGGACAGCACCAATAATAAAACATGCAACTCAAACCAATCATAATCATTAATTAACCCATAGGACAAAACGGATCTACTCAAACATCATAAGATAGCCATACATCATTGGGGAATAATATATAGCATTGAACATCATGTTTAAGTAGAGATTACAGTGGGTAAGAGAGAGGTTACACCGCTGCATAGAGGGAGGAAGAGTTGGTGGAGATGTTGGTGAAGATGACGGCGGTGTTGGTGAAGATCGCGGTGATGAGATGGCCCCCGGCAGCGCTCCGGCACCACCGGAAGCAAGGGGGAGAGAGGACCCCTTCTTCTTCTTCTTTCTTGACCTTATCCCTAGGTGGGAGAAGGGTTTCCCCTCTGGTCCTTGGCTCCCATGGCTTGGGAGGGGCGAGAGCCCCTCCGAGATTGGATCTATCTCTCTGTTTCTGCGTTTCTTGATTCTACCCCTTCACCATTTCCTTTATATCTGGAGATCCGTAACTCCGATTGGGGTGAATCTTTCGTCTAGATTTTTCTTGTAAAATTAGCTTTCTTGCGGCAAAAGAAGGGTATCAACCGCCTTACGGGTGGCCCACGAGAGCCCAGGGCGCGCCCAGGGGTAGGGGGCGTGCCCCCCTATCTTGTGGCCACCCCGAACACCGTTTCGCGTTGATTCTTCCTCCGAAAAATCCCAAATATTCCAAAATAATTCTCTATCTGTTTTATCCCGTTTGGATTCCGTTTGATATTGGTTTTCTGCGAAACATAAAACATGCAACAAACGGGAACTGGCACTAGGCACTGGATCAATATGTTAGTCCCAAAAATAGTATAAAAAGTTGCCAAAAGTACATCAAAGTTGAAGAATATTGGCATGGAACAATCAAAAATTATAGATACGACGGAGACGTATCAGCATCCCCAAGCTTAATTCCTGCTCGTCCTCGAGTAGGTAAATGATAAAAAAGATAATTTTTGATGTGGAATGCTACCTAGCATAATCTTGATCATATGTCTAATCATGGCATGAATATTAAGACACGAGTGATTCAAAGCAATAGTCTATCATTTGACATAAAAACAATAATACTTTGAGTGTACCAATAAAGCAATCATGTCTTTTCAAAACAACATGGCCAAAGAGAGTTATCCCTACAAAATCACATAGTTTGGCTGCTCTATCTTCATCACACAAAGTATTTAATCATGCACAACCACGATGACAAGCCAAGTAATTGTTTCATACTATAGTAATCTCAAATTTTTTCAACTTTCACGCAATACATGAGCGTGAGCCATGGACATAGCACTATAGGTGGAATAGAATATGATGGTGGGGGTTATGTGGAGAAGACAAAAAGGAAGAAAGTCTCACATCGAATAGGCATATCAACAGGCTATGGAGATGCCCATCAATAGATATCAATGTGAGTGAGTAGGAATTGCCATGCAACGGATGCACTAGAGCTATAAGTGTATGAAAGCTCAAACTGAAAACTAAGTGGGTGTGCATCCAACTTGCTTGCTCATGAAGACCTCGGGCATTTGAGGAAGCCCATCATCGGAATATACAAGCCAAGTTCTATAATGAAAATTCCCACTAGTATATGAAAGTGATAAGTCAAGAGATTCTCTATATGAAGAACATAGTGCTACTCTGAAGCACAAGTGTGGTAAAAGGATAGTAACATTGCCCCTTCTCTCCTTTTCTCTCATTTTTTTCTTTTTTTTTCTTTCTCTTTTTGTCTTTTTTTTCTTTTTGGTGGGCTTCTTTGGCCTCTTTTTTTTTATTTGGGCTTCTTTGGCCTCTTTTATTTTTCATAAAGTCCGGAGTCTCGTCCCGACTTGTGGGGGAATCATAGTCTCCATCATCCTTTCCTCACTGGGGCAATGCTCTAATAATGATGATCATCACACTTTTATTTATTTACAGCTCAATATCTAGAACAAAGATATGACTCTATATGAATGCTTCCGGCGGTGTACCGGGATGTGCAATGATCTAGCGTAGCAATGACATCAAAAACGGACAAGCCATGAAAACATCATGCTAGCTATCTTACGATTATGCAAAGTAATATGACAATGAATGCTCAAGTCATGTATATGATGATGATGATGGTTGCATGGCAATATATCTCGGAATGGCTATGGAAATGCCATGATAGGTAGGTATGGTGGCTGTTTTGAGGAAGATATAATGAGGCTTATGTGTGATAGAGCGTATCGTATCACGGGGTTTGAATGCACCGGAGAAGTTTGCACCAACTCTCAAGGTGAGAAAGGGTAATGCACGGTACCGAAGAGGCTAGCAATGATGGAAGGGTGAGAGTGCGTATAATCCATGGACTCAACATTAGTCATAATGAACTCATATACTTATTGCAAAAATCTACAAGCCATTGAAAACAAAGTACTACGCGCATGCTCCTAGGGGGATAGATTGGTAGGAAAATACCATCGCTCGTCGCCGACTGCCACTCATAAGGAAGACAATCAATAAATAAAATTGTGCTTCAACTTCATCACAAAGCGGTTCGCCATACGTGCATGCTACGGGAATCACAAACCTCAACACAAGTGTCTCTACAATCCACAACCACCCACTAGCATGAATCTAATATCACCACCTTTATATCGCAAAACTATTGCAAGGAATCAAACATATCATATTCAGTGATCTACAAATTTATGTAGGATTTTATGATTAACCATGTGAATGATCAATTCCTGTCATCTCTCTAAATTGATATAAGTGAAGCAAGAGAGTATAGTTCTTTCTACAAAAGATGTGCCCATGCTCTAACAATTACTCCCTCCGTTCCCAAATATAAGTCTTTCTAGATATTCCAACAAGTGACTACATACGGAGCAAAATGAGTGAATCTACATTCTAAAATATGTCTACATACATCTGTATGTTGTAGTCCATTTGAAATGTCTAAAAAGACTTATATTTAGGAACAGAGGGAGTATAAGTGAAGCAAAAGAGCATTCTACAAATGGCGGTTTTCTATATGAAGAGAAACAGGCAATCCAAACCTCAAATGATATAAGTGAAGCACATGAAGCATTCTATAAAGCCATACTCAAAAGATTTAAGTGAAGTGCAATGAGAATTCTATAAATCAACCAAGGACTATCTCATACCAGCATGGTGTATAAAAGAAAAATGAAAACTAAATGCAAAAGACGCTCCAAGACTTGCATATAATGCATGAACGAAACGAATACGAAAACATACTGATACTTGTTCAAGAAAGAGGGGATGCCTTCCGGGGCATCCCTAAGCATAGACGCTTGAGTCTCCTTGAATATTTACTTGGGGTGCCTCGGGCATCCCCAAGCTTGAGCTCTTGCCTCTCTTCCTTTTCCTCATATCGAGACATCCTCGATTAGACACTACATCCACACAAAACTTCAACAGAAAACTCGGTAAGATTCGTTAGTATAATAAAGCAAATCACTTACTCTAAGTACTGTTGCAACCCAATTCATATTTTCTTTTTGCATTGTGTCTACTGTAATATAACTTTTCCATGGCTTAATCCACTGATATAAATTGATAGATTCATCAAAACAAGCAAACTATGCATCAAAAACAGAATCTGTCAAAAAACAGAACAGTCTGTAGAAATCTGAACATCCACCATACTTTGGGCACGCCAAAAATTCTACCAAAATTAGGACAAATAAACAAGTTGTACAGAAAGACAGTACAAAAGGAATCAGAACCAATTGACGTTCCAGATAAAAATGTAAAATCGCGTACTACAGCCAAAGTTTCTGTCCTGCACCGTATAAACCAACAAGCATTGTAAACATCCAAAAGGCAAACCTTGGCACATTATTTTTATAATACAATGGAATTTTACAAGGGGATAATTATTTTTGTTGAAAATTTTCTGTAATCAAGATTCACAAAGTTTCCGTGAGCATGAACAAAGTTCAAGGAGCTCTCCCACTTCAACAATGCTTGTCTCTCTCACTTTCACTTTCCTTTTTGAAAAGTTTTTAGGTTCCCCTCTTTATTTTATTTTTGTTTTTAAACTATATGAAAGCACTCAACAGAAATAAACGACTCTCTAAAACTTCCGGGTTGTCTCCCTGGCAGTGCTTTCTTTAAAGCCATTAAGCTAGGCATTTAGTGCTCAAGTAATGAATCCACCCGGATCCCAAGGTATATCAAAGCCAATTTCAATTAACAATGATTTGTAATTTAGTAGTGAGCACAAAGTAACATATATCATGCAACAACGAAGTCTAACTCTCTTCCTATGCATCGGCATGTCATAAAAGAACAATTCATGCACACCAAGTAAAGGCCAATGCATAGTATAAGAAGTTTCTTGCAATTCTATCGTATTGGAAAATATAGAGGTGGAGATATAGTTCCTCTCTCATAATAATTGCAAGTAGGAGCAGCAAGCACATGCATATTATATCTATCAAAATCATCATGTGCAATGGTAAAAGGCAACCCATCAATATAATCCTTAATAAGCACAAACTTCTCCGATAAAGTGTAGTAGGGAGAATTCAAAAAGATAATAGGACTATCATGCGTGGGTGCAATAGCAACAATTTCATGTTTAACATAAGGAACTATAGCAAGTTCATCTCCATAAGCATAATTCATATTGGCACCTTGGCCACAAGCATAGCAAGCATCATCGAAAAGGGATATTTCAAACAAATTCAAGGGATCATAGCAATCATCATAGCAATCATCCTTCGGTAAGCACGAAGGGGAATTAAATAATCTATGAGTTGGAGGGTTACTCTCATTAGAAGGTTGGCACGGGTAGCTAATCCGCTCTTCCTCCTTTTGTTCTTCACTCTCCTCATCATCTTTTTCATCCAATGAGCTCACTGTTTCATCAATTTCTTCTTCCATAGCTTCCTGCAAAATATTAGTCTCTTCTTGGACAGCGTTGGCTTTCTTCATAAAAGCATTAATATAGTAATTGTATTCATAATTTTCATAGCAATATCCAAGTATAGCAAGATTTTCCGGCCTATAACCATCATCATCAAAAGCTTCATACTTTTCAAACAAAGCTTCAATATCATAGGTAGCCTTAAAAGCAACAAATTCTTCTATTTGTTCCACATCATAGCAATCATATATACCATTAGTATAGGAAGCTAAGGTTTCATTATCGTTAAATTTGCATGAAAAGGGGAGGTGTGGAGCCTCCATCCTAGAGCAACAAGTAATATCATATCTCAAGCATAGATTCCAGGCATACCAACGCGACATAATAAATTGATCCCCATAATAGTTTCCCTTTTTGTGTCGAGCGATAATCCCTAAAGTATTCACGTTGATCCAACATGTCTCCCATTATAAAGTTGAATGGGGCTTTCTCAGGATTATCAAAGTAGTACATAATATCTTTCGCATAATGAGAATCGAGGGTTTTAGGAGTTACCCCATCTTCATGAGTAGCAAGTACAGCTAATTTTTTTGTTTTTTGCGTTCCATATCCATAACTCAAGATAGAGAACAAATTAGAACAGCAAATAAAAATTACTTAGTGATAAAGCAAACAAGCACACACGAGAATATTCACCCCACGCTATGACTCCCTGGCAACGGCGCCAGAAAAAAGGTCTTGATAACCCGCAAGTATACGGGATCGCAACAGTTTTCGATAAGTAAGATTGTCGAACCCAATGAGGAGCTAAAGGTAGAATAAATATTCCCTCAAGTTCTATTGACCACCGATACAACTCTACGCATGCTTGACGTTCGCTTTACCTAGAACAAGTATGAAACTAGAAGTACTTTGTAGGTGTGATAGGATAGGTTAGCAAGATAATAAAGAGCACGTAATTAAAAACTAGAGGCTGTTTAGATAAAGATGCAATAAAGTAAATATTAGTAGAGAGCTTTTTGTCACGAGAAAGTTATTTGTCCAAGGCAATCGATAACTAGACCGGTAATCATTGTTGCAATTCTATTTGAGGGAGAGGCATAAGCTAACATATCATCCCTTACTTGGAATTCTATGTACTTATGTTTGGAACTCTAGCAAGCATCCGCAACTACTAAAGATTCATTAAGGTAAAACCCAACTATAGCATTAAAGTATCAAGTCCCCTTTTATCCCATACGCAAACAACCTACTTACTCGGGTTTGTGTTTCAGTCACTCACGCAACCCACCATAAGCTAATCATAAACATATTGCAAACCCTACAGCGGGAATCCCTCACGCTTGCGCGACATGGAGGGCACAATAGGACAGCACCAATAATAAAACATGCAACTCAAACCAATCACGATCATCAATTAACCCATAGGACACAACAGATCTACTCAAACATCATAAGATAGCCATACATCATTGGGGAATAATATATAGCATTGAGCACCATGTTTAAGTAGAGATTACAGAGGGTAAGAGAGAGGTTACACCGCTGCATAGAGGGAGGAAGAGTTGGTGGAGATGTTGGTGAAGATGCCGGCGGTGTTGGTGAAGATCGCGGTGATGATGATGGCCCCCGGCAGCGCTCTGGCGCCACCGGAAGCAAGGGGGAGAGATGGCCCCTTCTTATTCTTCTTCCTTGACCTCCTCCCTAGATGGGAGAAGGGTTTCCCCTCTGGTCCTTGGCTCCCATTGCAGAGAGAGCCCCTCCGAGATTGGATCTATCTCTCTGTTTATGCGTTTCTTGATTCTACCCCTTCACCGTTTTCTTTATATCTGGAGATCCGTAACTCCGATTGGGGTGAATCTTTCGCCCAGATTTTTCTTGTAAAATTAGCTTTCTCGTGGAAAAATAAGGACATCAACCGCCTTAAGGGTGGCCCACGAGAGCCCAGGGCGCGCCCAGGGGTAGGGGGCGGGCCCCCCTATCTCGTGGCCACTCCGGACACCGTTTCACGTTGATTCTTCCTCCGGAAAATCCCAAATATTCCAAAATAATTCTCCGTCCGTTTTTATCCCGTTTGGATTCCGTTTTATATTGGTTTTCTGCGAAACATAAAACATGCAACAAACAGGAACTGGCACTCGGCACTGGATCAATATGTTAGTCTCAAAAATAGTATAAAAAGTTGCCAAAAGTATATGAAAGTTGAAGAATATTGGCATGGAACAATCAAAAAATTTAGATACGACGAAGACGTATCACTCCATTTCAAAGGAGGTTGCGTTACGCGGTCCAACCCAGCGCGCGCCGCTCAGCCGCTGATGTCAAGAAGGCTTCGGCTGATACTACGACGTCGAGTGCCCATAACAGTTCTCACGTAGTTGGTTAGTGCGTATAGGCCAGTGGCGAGACTCAGATCAAATACCAAGATCTCGTTATGTGTGTTATTGTTAAGTAACCGCGGATGCCGACCAGGGCCAGGCCCACCTCTCTCCTAGGTGGTCTCAACCTGCCATGTCGCTCTGCCACAAAGTAACAGTCGGGGGCCGTCAAGAACTCAGGCTCACCACTACCTAGATGGAGCTACCTGTCCTTTCAGCCTCCACAACGGAATCACTTGCGTATACTCTACGAGCCGACCCGACTTTAGTCACCACCATGTATCATATAAAGTATGTATGTAAGTATAAACCCGTGATCACCTCCCGAGTGATCACGGCCCGATAGTATAGCATGGCAGACGGACAAGAATGTAGGGCCACTGATGGAATACTAGCATCCTATACTAAGCATTTAGGATTGCAGGTAAAGGTAACAAAAGTAGTAGCAAAGACAGGCTATACAGCAGAATAGGATTAACCGAAAGCAGTAACATGCTACACTACTCTAATGCAAGCGGTAGAGAGAAGAATAGGCGATATCGGGTTGATCAAGGGGGGGCTTGCCTAGTTGCTCTAGCAAGGAGGGGTCGTCAACACCGTAGTCGTACTAGGTAGCAGCAGCGTCGGTCTCGGTGTCTAACGAGAGAAGAGGGGGAAGAAACAATAAATACAGAGCAAACAAAGCATCACAAAACATAACGAGGCAATACGCGGTGCTAGGTATGCCCTAACACGGTACTAGGCGATGCCAGCCAAGGGGGGAAACATCCGGGAAAGTATTCCCGGTGTTTCGCGTTTTCAGACAGATGAACCGGAGGTGGATTGTCGCAGGTTCGCTATGCTAGGGACGTGTGGCTGACAAACGGACCACGTATTCGGATTTTTCTTGTCGTTCTAAGCAACTTTCATGTACAAAGTATTTTCATCCGAGTTACGGATTATTTTCTATGTTTTTCTAAAGTATTCATCATTTCCTGAATTTATTTATTTACTTAAATCTAACATTATCCAGAATTGTGTCTGCTGATGTCATCATGATGCAATGCTGAGGTAATCAGTCAACAGTGTGGTTGACTGGGTCAAATCTGACATGTGGGTCCAGTGGGACGCACGTGTCATTGACTGTGATTATCTAAACTGGTTAATTAGTTTAATTACTTGATTAGAGTAACTAATTTTAATTAGTTAGTTAACCAAATTATTTAAGTTAATTAATTCACTAATTAGTAAATTAATTAATTAATAATTTTACTAATTTCATTTTCATCATTTTTTTAATGCTCGGGGTAGTGGGCCCCGTTTGGCAGTGGCCCAGAGGGCTTAACGGGCACGAGCGCTAATGGGTGTGGGTGCGGGCGAGCGGGCTATGGGTGCTGGGCGCCAGCCCGATAAGGCGCTCGCCCAGCCAGCCGCGGGGCGCGGCGCCGACGGCGAAGTGCCCGGCCAGAGGCGGCGACAGGACCAACGAGCAGGAGGCACATTGGCCGTGCGCGGGGGGAGGGGGTCCTGAGCGGGGCGACGCGCGCGGCGGCAACAGAGTAGCAGCGGGCGTTGGCGGGAGGGAGGGCGGTGCATGAGGGCCGGCTGCCGCGCGGGTGAGCGCGAGCAACGGTGTGCAGGGCGGCGGCGGGCGAGCTGAACGGCTGCGACCGGCAGTGGCGCTTGTGGGGAGCAGCAGGCCGAGCGGGTAAGAGGGAGGAGTAGAGCAGGAGCACCCGGCGGCTGCAGCGCGCGGGCGAGAGCATGCGTGCTCGAGCGGGGGCAGCCGGGTGCGGCACGGTGGCGCGGGCAGAGCCGCGCCGGAGCTGCGGCGAGCAGAGGGAGGGGTCCGTGGGCACAGGCCGGTAGCAGGGAGGTGGAGGAAGCCGGGACACGGAGCTGCGGCGCTAGGTGACGGCTGGACTGGCAGAGCAGCAGGGGCAAGCGGGAGCCCGAGTAATGGGAGCGCGTGGGCGAGCACGGTGAGCGCACAGCGCGGTGGCGCGGGGTGGAGGACAGGGGCGCTACGCGGGCGGACGACAGCGATGGACGAGTGCGGCGACCAGACAAGGAGGGAAAGAGAGGCCGGGGGTTGGCCTCATTGTGGTGCGTAGGGAATTGGCAGCGGGGCGTGGGGAGGACGACGGGGATGAGGAGACGATGGAAAGGACGACGAGGTGGCGACGAGGTCGATAATGAGGTGGCTAAGGCGGCGTTCCGAGCGACGACGACGTGGCCCAGCGGCATCTGGGGCGATGGGCGACAGCGTCGAGCCCCGATCCAGATCGGATCGGGGAAAGGGGGAGAGAGCGAGCGAGTGGGGCAGTGGGGGTGTCGGTGGGTTAGGGTTTGGGTGCCAAGGGGTTATGGGGAGTGGGGTGGGCCGGCCTGGCTGTTGTCTGGGCCAAGGCCCATGGGAAAAGGGGGAGGGGTTGCTTTATCTCATTTGTTTTCTGTTTTGTATTTTATTTTTCTTTTATTCTGTTTTACCATTGTTTCCTATTGTTTTAGTTTTTGTAAAATATATACTTGGCATCTAATTTAGTATTTCAATTTAGTCCACTGTGAGTCTGTCACAAAAAGCCTAGTCCCCAAATAATTTAGTTTGAATTTTTGTTAATTAGTAAAGGCATTTAAATAATTAGGTTTGCTACTATTTAAATCATTTTAGTGTAGTTAAGCATTTCATAAAAGTTTGGTTTCACCACCATAATCACCTATGCATTATCTGGCATGACCCGAACATTTTAGTATCATTGTTTGAAAACTTTTGTTGTTTTGCCTGGTTTTTAATTTGGATTCGAATCAGTTTCAAACTAACGCAAGATTGGCAACAATAATTGAGGTGACATGGCATCATTAGTAGAGGTTCATTGTAGCTCAAGTATCCGGGCGTCACAATTCTCCTCCACTACAAGAAATCTCGTCCCGAGATTTAAGAGGCGTAAGATGGGGAGGTTTTGGTTACGAAATTCTAACGATTCTTCTCGGTCTTGGTTGCTTTTCTCGAAGAGGTCGATCCATTACGTTGATGTTTTTATTTCTCTGCTTCGATGCATCACGATGAAGTTGTCGTCCTTCCTTCAGGATCTTCACCGTACTTATGAAAGGATAAGAGGGGGAAAATTCTATAAGGACGGATCCTAATAAAATTGAGCATCAGACGGTTAACTCAAGGGAAAAAGCATAAGTATCTCTCGAATTGAAACTTAAGAAGATATTGAGAGCAAAGTAAGAAGGTACCATGAGAAGTTTCAAACGGATAGGCAATCGTTCGATGTCTGAAACAACCTGCGAAAGGGGTCCAGAGCAACAAGATTGAGTACTGCGTCTGTTACCAGAATAGATCACTAGGATGTTGGCCCGTGAATTACATACGAGCCCACGTGCGAGGGATAACTTTGGAAACCGTGGGTGTACAGGAGAGTCAGATTTCAATCCTGTGGAACTGTGGGTTATGGGTCCACCATGTGGGTTAAAAGTAAGAAGGACGGTGACATCTTGCACGATCATGTAGGCAAGGCATGTAAGAGGATAGCCTGTCAGTAATGTCGGCAACAACATCGGTACCAAGGGCGAGGGACGAAGAGAACCATTTTACTGCTCGTTGAACGAGGCGGACAAATAGGCAAAGTTCTCGTCCATCGGTGGCTACCGGAATGTCATCAACAATAGTAACAGGTTCTTACTGACAGAGTTGTACACCGAGGTGCTTACAAAAGCAGTGACTTATTACTGCTTAGATCATATAAACCTCAAGAAGGTTAAACAAAACAATGGAAAGGAAAATGTGATTATCAAATTAAACAGAACAATGGACAGGAAAAATGTGTTTGAACACATAATTCAGGGGTATATCCTTCTCAAGGACAAGCAGAGCATGATACCCATGATAGGATATAATTGTAGAAAACCCTTTAGGGAAGGGGAGAGAAATTTCATGACATTACCCGTACAACGATGTTTGGATAATTTGATTAAGAAAATTTAGCATTGTGCTTCAAGTGTTCTTATTGATGATAGGAGTACCACATACATGCTTTGTGATAGCATTGACATGGTCTTCAAGCAAAGGTCGGACTTCAGATACACGAAGGATCCATCAGGATAAACTTATTAAACAAGGCATTCAATTTCCTCATGGAAAAATGGTTAACCTTGTTAAAAAGGAAACTATAAAACTAGGTCCTTCGGTCAGGTGTGCTAGGCATGACATCACCTTACCGGGTCATATGAGGATCAATATCATAACTCTTGAAAATATGTTCCAACTATCATATCTGACCAAGATTCAGATCTAATTGGTGTCAAGACACCTCAAACACAGGATGCCTGAGAAGAAAAGGTGCAACACAATTTGACGAGAGGACATTGTAAGATCTCGGGGAAATGAACTATGAAAGTGAGTTCCAAAACAAGAGTTCATCATTAAACCAAGGAGAGGGTGAGGAGGTGGCTGATGGACTCAGCGACAATCCATAGAGATTTCCAAAAGATGGATTTCCACGATTATATGAACAAGGATATAACCTTTGTCAGATCAAATGATATAATGAGGCATGCTCGAGGAAAACAGACATAATTAAACATTGGTTGAAAGGTGCACCCAAATATGGGCTTAGGTATCATGATCAAGGGTAGAATGGTGTTTCAATAACCAACACTCTAAGAAAGAACTATCGGCCATTAACTTCAAAGCAATAGGGTTGCTAGAAGTTTTGAATTCGCACATCATGGTTCAATTGTCGGTTTTTCGGTTAGAAACAACACGGAGACCAAGAAATGAACGGAGATGGCGAGAAGTGTCATTTGTATCAAGAATCCTTATTAGGTGATGAAATTCTCGCTACATTCTTAACATAAAAGATGGTAATACTCCAAGGTGGAACATAACATAAGCTGGATAGCAAGGAGCTCCATAACATAAACAAGTTTGTGTTGAAGGGAAGGCAATAATGTTGTCAGTGATAACACAAAACATCGAGGGACAAGGATGGTATTTCTCATCATGAAGTCGATTGATATCCTGGAAGAGCTCAGAATGCTAATGATGATCACGGCACATTTGTCAAGAGATTTCATGAAGATGTAATCAATCGGTGATGACATCAAGTCAAAGGAATGATGAAGCGAAAGGTTATTGGAACCATGGGTACGACACAAACTTGAAATAAAGTTTGTTATTCAAGGAGAATTGATATGACGAGGAAGATCGATGCAAGATTAGCTCATTGTCGAAAATTATGCTCCGGGAAGAAGGACCAGGTAGCACAGTTAAAAAGTTGCACGATAATGATATAGTCGATCAGGCTAGGAATAACTTGAAGGATTATTAAACTCGTAAGCAACAAAAATACTTAAGAGCTATTGAATCAGAGTGCAGAATTGATTCACTTATCAGTGTTCTCGAGTGACTAATAACTCGGAAACCGGGGGGATTGGAAATGGCAAGAATAATAGTTGATGAAGAACTCATAAGAAGTTATGTAGTTCCGAGATATCCTCGAGATACCAGAGGGTATACTCGAAGGCAGAGCAGAATAGAGGTTGGCTAGGTGTATTGATCTGCAGAAGACAAGTACTTTAACTTGTCCGAGAAATGGTATTTAAAGGAGAACATGGTCGGAACCACGATTGAAAAAAGACCAGATCCCAGATATAAGATGAATTTATACCAAGGGAATAATTAATTTTAAAAGAAGCTTCAATGAGAAGATGTACATCGTGTCCATGGGCATGAACACAAAATTCAAGGTCGACTCCCACTTCTTCAATGCGTAACCTTTCATTCACTCCTCACTTTTGAACCAGTAGTGTTGAAAAATTATCTAATGAAATACCAGTAGAGTATGATCCGTAGAAGTTTCTGGGTTCACGCTGTTTAGGATAAGCATAGGTTCAACCCATCAGGGCATCTTAGGAACATATACCCGGAACTTTGGGAGTAATTAACACAAGCTCGATAGTAGAGCATGGTCAACAAAAATAGAGGATACAACTTATCAAGGCATTATGTGTCAGGGAAAGAACTCGTAAAGGGTTCATATTTACAAAGAAACTATTGGCTAGTAATCCACCAAGGGCCTGGCGGATAGCAAAGAATCTGATGTGAGTATCGATGTTTAACCAGAAGAAGAAACAATGCAAGGGCATCCGATTATAGAAATACTTGGATAATATCAAAGTTTAAACACAATGGAATTATAATTTTCAAGTCGGGGATCATAAGTAGAGGCTCTGATCAAAAGGCAAGTAAGTTGGATAATCATAGATCGACAATCAATCAAGGTTTGATTTGTCGAGAACCAGCTCATGTTTAAAATGACGTCTGAGCTGAAAGGATGAATTCTAGGATCAGATTGAGGATTGCGAGCATCCTCAACATATTGAATTAACGGACTTAAAATGATAAAGACAAGGGATGCCAATAACATTACGAGACGTATGGGCTCAACCATAATGCAAGCAAGCAAGAATTTCAAGAGCAATAGGCTGCCCAGAATTTTTGGAAGATCGAATGGTATTTCGAAGTCTTTTGTGAAACACATGAACAACTTGGAATGAGCGGATACTCGATAAGTGCGAGGAATTATCCGTAGGGGTATTCATGCGGCAAAGATCTGTAAGGCAGTGGCTCAAGAGATTCTTAATAGTCGAAGAACAATTCGATGCATCTTGTCATAACAAGAGCAGCTGGGAATGGAAGTAAGAAGGACAAGTGTAAGTATTTATCCATAGGGATGTATCGGTGGTAGGGGATTGCAAAAGCGATGGGCACATAGTCTCGAGAGAACATCGGAGAGTATCTTCGGAATCTTCTGATGCAGTAGGCGATCCTTTGCAATAAGGGGCTCTCCGGGTGAAAGTGATCACGAGATCCTAATGTTAGATTTAGTAAAATTCATTTAACCCGAATAGAAGAGAGATCAGGGTCCTAGAGTATAGACAAGGAATAAAAGATCCTAATACCACCCAATGGCGACATGGGCTCGTAAGCCGCACAACCATGTTAGTAAAAGTTTTTCAAATACAAGACTCGACTTCGGCCAAGGAGTGTGGAAGCGGGATTCCTACTGGTAGTCGGCTCTGATACCAACTTGTGACACCCCTGAATCGTACACTAATCATGCACATAAATATGTACGATCAAGATCAGGGACTCACGGAAAGATATCACAACACAACTCTAACAATAAAATAAGTCATACAAGCATCATATTACAAGCCAGGTGCCTCAAGGGCTCGAATACAAGTGCTCGAACATTAACGAGTCAGCGGAAACAATAATATGTGAGTACAGACATAAGTTAAACAAGTTGCCATAAGATGGCTAGCACAAACTGGGATACAGATCGAAAGAGGCGCAGGCCTCCTACCTGGGATCCTCCTAAACTACTCCTGGTCGTCGGCGGCCTGAACGTAGTAGTAAGCACCCTCGGTGTAGTAGGGGTCATCATCGACAGTGGCGCTTGGCTCCTGGGCTTCAACATCTGGTTGCGACGTCTGGAAAGAAGAGGAAAAGAGGGAAAAGAGGGAGCAAAGCAACCGTGAGTACTCATCCAAAGTACTCGCAAGCAAGGATCTACACTACATATGCATGGGTATATGTGTAAAGAGGCAATATCGATGGACTGAACTACAGAATGCCAGAATAAGAGGGGGATAGCTAGTCCTATCGAATACTACGCTTCTGGTAGCCTCCATCTTGCAGCATGTAGAAGAGAGTAGATTTAATTCTTCCAAGTAGCATCGCATAGCATAATCCTACCCGGCGATCCTCCCCTCGTCGCCCTGTGGGAAAGCAATCACCGAGTTGTCTCTGGAACTTGTCTGGGTGTGTTTTATTTATTATCCGGTACTAGTTGTCATAAGGTCAAGGTACAACTCGGGTCGTCCTTTTACCGAGGGACACGACTATTTGAATAGATAAACTTCCTTGTAGGGGTGCACCACATTTCCCAACACGCTCGATCCCTCTGGCCGGACACACTTTCCTGGGTCATGCCCGGCCTCAGAAGATCAACACATCGTCGCCCTATCTAGGCACAATAGAGAAGTCAGCACGCTGGTCTAAATCCTATGCGCAGCGGTCTGTGCCCATCGCGCATTGCACACCTGCACGTTGCATACGCAGCCGGTGAGTAGACCTAGCAACCTCCATTTCAAAGGAAGTTGTGTTATGCGGTCCAACCCGGCGTGCACCGCTCAGTCGCTGACGTCAAAGAAGGCTTCGATTGATACCACGACGTCGAGTGCCCATAACTGTTCCCGGTAGTTGGTTAGTGCGTATAGGCCAGTGGCCAGACTCAGATCAAATACCAAGATCGCGTTAAGCGAGCTATTGTTAAGTAACAACGGATGCCGACCAGGGCCAGGCCCACCTCTCTCCTAGGTGGTCTCAACCTGCCATGTCGCTCCGCCACAAAGTAACAGTCGGGGGCCGTCGGTAACTCAGGCCCACCACTACCTGGATGGAGCCACCTGTCCTTTCAGCCCCCACAACGGAATCACTTGCGGGTACTCTATGAGCCGATCCGATTTTATTCACCACCATGTATAATATATAGTATGTATGTAAGTATAAACCTGTGATCACCTCCCGAGTGATCACGGCCCGATAGTATAGCATGTCAGACGGACAAGAATGTAGGGCCACTGATGGAATACTAGCATCCTATACTAAGCATTTAGGATTGATCAAGGGGAGGGGGCTTGCCTGGTTGCTCTGGCAAGGAGGGGTCGTCAACACCATAGTCATACTAGGTAGCAGCGCGGTCGGTCTCGGTGTCTAACGAGAGAAGAGGGGGAAGAAACAATAAATACGGAGCAAACAAAGCATCACAAAACATAACGAGGCAGTATGCGGTGCTAGGTATGCCCTAACGCGGTACTAGGCCATGCCGCCAAAGGGGGGGACATTCGGGAAAGTATTCCCGGTGTTTCGCGTTTCCGGACAGATGAACCGGAGGTGGATTGTCGTAGGTTCACTATGCTATGGAAGTGTGGCTGACAAACCGACAATGTATTCAGATTTTTCTCGTCGTTCTGAGCAACTTTCATGTACAAAGTATTTTCATCCGAGCTACAGATTATTTTCTATGTTTTTCTAAAGTATTCATCATTTTCTGAATTTATTTAATTACTTAAATCTAACATTATCCAGAATTGTGTCTGCTGATGTCATCATGATGCAATGTTGTAATCAGTCAACAGTGCGGTTGACTGGGTCAAATCTGACATGTGGGTCCAGTGGGACGCACGTGTCATTGACTGAGATTAACTAAACTAGTTAATTAGTTTAATTACTTGTTCAGATTAACTAATTTTAATTAGTTAGTTAAACTGAATTAATTAACTTAATTAATTCAGTAACTAATTAATTAATAATTTTACTAATTTCATTTTCATCATTTTTAACGCCCTAGGTAGTGGGCCCTGTTTGGCAGTGGCCCAGAGGGCTTAACGGGCACGGGTGCTAACGGGTGTGGGTGCGGGCGATCAGGCGATGGGTGCTGGGCGCCAGCCCGATAGGGTGCTCGCCCAGCCAGCCGCAGGGCGCTGCGCCGGCGGGGCACCGGCGGCCAAGTGCCTGGCCAGAGGCGACGATCGGACCAACAAGCAGGAGGCGCATTGGCCATGCGC